>NC_081186.1:88941146-89259159 GCF_029867415.1 Vicia villosa | reverse complement strand
GGATGCAAGTCGTTTTGTGTTAGGGCGCAAGGTTTTTATGACGAACAAAAGAAATGAGAGAATATTTAATGCTCTGCAAATGATTGTTATAATGATTGCTAAATAATAGGAAGATTCTAAAGTTTCACATTGATTGGAAATAGAGCATTGAAAGAGTATATATAGAGGGACACTCCTCACCTTATAAACCGGTTTTGTAAGAATGAGTTAGGTCAAACCCATCTTTTTTATTGCATATCCTTTTATATTACTCAGTGGGAAACACCCCATTACGAAGAAGATCCCACCTCCACAAAGCCATGGTTTAAGCCTCCATCACCCACAAAGTAAGAGGAGGTATCAAGCGCCTCTTCATCCACCCACAATGCTGATTTGTCATGTCTTCCGAATTCTTGTTTGACATTTCTTCATTTTAAAAGGTTTTGCCAACACTTATAAAGGGATAAATACGAGTAGCGTGTCAAAGAAAATTAAAGGAAAACTTGACATCCTTATAAAAGTACATATATGAAAATGAGGTTTATGAAAATGCAAAACAGAAAGGCCAGAGATTCTTTAACACTCTTCTGCGAAAAACCCTAATGAAGGAAGCAAAAATAGAAGATAAGGTGACATGAGTATTATCTCAAAGAAAAAAAGTTTATGGACACACATTACATATTCGGCCAAAAGAAGCAGCGCAAATAGGAGAAATACGAAGAACAATGTAGAAAGCATGGCTGCAACATAGAAAGTTACGAGCACGAAAGGAGAAGAATTCAAAAATTTGCAAATGATGAAGAAAGATAAACTAATAGTTCTAAAACTTATTTTATGTGTCTCAACAGAGTGAATAGAGCGATCCATTACATTGGAAAGTGTGAATTTTACCATTATCAGTTGACATCTCATCATGAATTGTTCATTGTACTCGAGTATCCTAAGACGTAGAGGATATCATTATCGTCGATCAAGAGAAAGAGATTTAATGTATTTGTTCCCAATACTAATGACGTTAAGACTCTTTGCTTACTTCTGCTAACAGTCGGCCTAAAGGTGTGTCATCTCAAGCATTCAAATTGAGTTTCACTCTTATACTATTTATCATTCTTTACAGACACGAACATTAAAATGCAAACTTTGTAAGTCTACTTCGATTCATCACATTGGAAGTATCACCACCTCATCTTCTGATTCTAATTCTTAGCAGAACAATAATGTGTAAAAGATTTCTCCATTTAAAATATGTATGGATTTAATTTATATTATTAATATTTTAAAAATAAAAATGCATTTGAGATCGGATATGTTAGAAAGTCGGAAAGTCACCTCCGTTTTTTTTTTCTTCCAATTTTGTGCTATAAAAATTACAGTTTTCTCAATCTTTTTGTATCAGTTACGTTACTCTCCAGATCAGTTTTATTCTTTGTTTTTTTTGTGTGTATCTTTTGAATGAATCATGGAGAAGCTTCCAAGTCCATGTGTTTCACTAGCTTAAACCCTTTGCTAGAATTTAAACAGAAGTCATGTGCAGAAAGCAATTCATTGAACTGAAACTACCAACAGGAACCTTGATATGTTGTTTTGAATTAGAAATTACATTAAGAGAATGGAGCTGATCATATTTAGGCATATTTTTTACAATTATTCACATAATTTTGTAACAATTATTCACAAAAAACAGAATTGAAAATATGAATTACTAGACAGTGTTGCTTACTGATAATACAATCAATATTTTGAGAGACATAAAATTCTTAACAATAAGAATAGCAAGAAACACACTCAAAACACCTCAACAATAACAACAATGGAAAACTTACAAACTAAATTAATCTTGCTGATCAAACAAGAATGATCAAGCTTATTTTAAATAGAATTAAAAACTAACACAATATAAAAAATAAACACAATAAAATTATGACATTTGTATCATTTGATTCATGGTTGAACCATTGGTTCTCCTCACTCTTGTTCTTCTTCTCACTCTTCTCTTAGGTTTCCCACCAAATACCATCACAAGCCATCTAGGCTTTCCAACTGAAAACATGCAATATCCAAGGCCTATTCCGAACACAAACCCACATCCATATCCAATTGCCACTGGCTTCCATCCAAATCCAAATTTCTCTTCACTCCAAAGCTTATCGGGTGAAGGTGGAGAATGTTGTTCAAATCCACATTTCTTTGACAATGGAAATCCGCATAACCTCAAGTTTCCTTGATATGAATCATTTGAAAATGTATTGAACTGCTTTCCTTGAGGTATTTCTCCTATTAGATGGTTATTGGAAAGATTCAAAACTTCAAGGCTGTCTAGATTTGTGAAATCGGCAGGAATCATACCAATCAACATATTTGAGGAGAGATCCAACCATTCCAAGTTTGTCAAATTTCCCATGGATTGTGGAATATGACCAATGAGTTTGTTATGGGAAAGGTTAAGTCCTATGAGTTCATGAAGCTCACCGATAATATTCGAAATCTCTCCTTCAAACTTGTTTCTAGACAAATCAATACTTACCAAGATTCTTGGTATTTTTTTCATTGCCATATTGGTTCCTTTCATTGTCACAACCATTGAATCGTAGTAATTCTTAATTTCATCAGCTGACAAACCAAGTCTTTGTTTAAATGAATCAATTACTACAGCAAAAGAAATATCCTTTTCCATATATGACCTACCTTCTGGATCTTGAATAACATTTTTCATGGCATCAAACTTTTTAAAATAGGTTTTTGGTAGCGGACCGCTAAAGTTATTTCCTGAGATATCAAAAATAATTAAACTGGGAAATGGATAATTGATCTTTTGATTAGCAATGGAACCGTGCAACTTATTGTCTCGCAAAACCAACACTTTCAAATTTTGCAGAGTTTGAAGCCAGTCAGGAAATTTGTCCTTTATTCTGTTGCTGCCAAGATTTAAAACATCAAGATTTTTGCATTGGGACAAAGTTTCAGGCAAACTGTCTTCTAATTGATTGCCAAAGAGATTCAGAGTAGAAAGTTGATTGTCCTTTGAAAAGTTATTTGGCAAAGTGCCATAAAATTTGTTCATTTGTAGATCCAAAACTTTAAGAGACATTGAACTAACAAGACATTGTGGAATAGTACCTGTCAATTTGTTGTTTGCAAGATTGAGAACTTGTAGGAAACTCATGTTGCAAATTGACACCGAAAGTTCACCCTGTAGTAAGTTAGAACTAAGATCAAGGGAACCGAGCCAATAACTACTTGTTGAGATTTGATCTATTGATGTGAACAAGTTTTGAGAGAGGTTCAAAAATCCTTGGTTATCCATTGTTGCAAGTAACCAATTGGGCACTCTTCCAGTAAATCTGTTATTGGAGATATCAAGATATTGCAAATTTGAGAGATTTTTTAGGAACTTGGGAATTTCTGTCAAACTGAAGGAAGACAATTCTAATTCCAATAGTTTGGGAAAATTGTAATTTACATTGGATTCAGAGTTCAGCGATAATTGGCTATTATGTGAAAGAGACAAAGATTGCAAATTTTGAAGTTTGGAAAAGTGTTGAAAATCAACAACACCACTCAAGTTGTTTGATGATAGACATAGTATATATAGGTTTGAAAGGTTGAAAATTGATTTTGGAATATTGCCATGTAGCTTATTGCCGCATAGATAAAGTTCTTCTAACGAATACGATGAGATCGCACTGATATTCCCTGTAAATCGATTGTTTGTTACAGATAAAATTTTCAAACGAGGCAAAGATAGCAGGGAGGAAGGAATTGTTCCATTTAACAAGTTGTTGTCTAAAACCAAATCTGTTAGTTTTTGCAACCTTGAAATTTTGTTGATTAAGGGACCCACTAATTTATTATTTGAGCAATCTAATGTCACAAGATGATTCAAGTTAAATAATGAAGAAGGAATTGTTCCTTCTAAATTGTTTGAATATAGAGAGATATACTGCAGTTTGGTCATCCCATCAAACACATCTGGAATCTGACCCTTAAATGAATTGGATGAAAGGTTTAAGGTAGTGAGACGATGAAGGTTTGAAAGTGATATTGGAAGCTCACCTCCAATTTTGTTATAACTCAAATCTATTTGTTGAAATTGATTTAATTGGTGAAATACATTTGGGAGTTGGCCACTAAAACCATTGGAGGAGAGATCCAGAAAAGTTAGGCATGGAAGAGTTAAAAGTGAAGGTGGAATTGAGCCATTAAGAGAGTTTGCCGTTAGATGTAGAGAAGTAAGATATGTGAGGTTAGAAAATGATGGTGGAATGGGTCCTTGAAAACCATTACTTGAAAAATCCAAAATTCTAAAAAAGTTACTACTGCAACTCAATTTTGGAAGCTGACCTCCAAGGTCTTCATTACCTGACATATATAGTTCATGAATACCGGGTAAGTAGAGAATGCTTTGTTTGAAGTTCCCTCTTAATCTCGTGTTTCCAAGATTAAGAGTAACCAAAAAGGAAGAAAGGTTGAAGAGCAAATCGAGGGAGTTTATTTTTATTGAAGACATATCTGTGGCATCTAAAAACACCTCCCTTAAATTTGTTGCATTTTGCATAAGTCTCTTCAAAGTGCTCTCGTTCCAAACTAACTTATAGTTCCCAGAGAGATGAAGTGATGTTAATTTAGAAAGGTGCGAGATTTGAGGAGGAACATCTCCTTGAAAGGAAGAAGAAGAAGACAAGTCAAGATGTGTAAGACTCTTAAAGTCCCCAAACTTAGAATGAAAATGGGAGGGGAAGAAATCATTGTAAGAGAGGTCGAGTGTTTGGAGATGAGGAAGATGGAAAAGGGTACTGTTGGGATGTAATATACCTGTAAGGCCTTCACAGGCAAGGTTAAGGCCAATCACATGACCAGAGATAGTGTCACAAGTGACACCATGCCATGAGCAACAATCACTTCCATTTTTCCATGTTGTTGTTTTCATGAGATTAGATTCATCACAATAAGGGAAAGTTGGTATTGTAAAGGAGGACTTGAATTGAAGCAAGGCGGAATTCTCATCATGATGACATAAGAAATTGAAAGAAGAGAAGGAAGGAAAATGGAAGAGAAAAAGATATAAACACAAAAACAACCACCCCATTGGATAATTAATTCAGCTTTGTGGAAACTTTAGTGGTTTATTTGAAAGAAAGGAAACTCAGAGAAAACAAAGTGTGGATGAAAATAGAAAGGAAGGTAACATAGATATTTATAGCCAACATTTAAATACAATATATCTCAATTTTAATTTTATTTCTATGGTGGAAAATGTCTATCCACATAAATTATATTTGGACTAGTCATAATAAAATAAATAACATACTTAAATTTAATTATTTATTTAATTAATGACCCATTGCTGATCATAATAAAATGTTAAGGGACGTATATAAACTTAGTTCTACTCCCAATCTGTTAATGGAAATGTGATTATTATTACAAAATTATCGAATTTATCAAGTAATATTATAAAATGACATACAACTATGGGTCATGCTAACGAGTGTTCCAGGGGCACTCTTTAAGGTTTCCATATAAAGAAAACATTCTCTAAATAAATTAATCAATTCAATTTTCAATGCACTGAATACAAGTTTTTTTTAATGAAACATGCATTTTTGCTCATTAAAAGAAGTCAATTATTTCCATTTTTAATGTATTAAATACAAGTATATTTAACAAAACATTCTTTTTAGACTCTTAACCAGTGTCCCTGGGGCACCCGTTAGCATTTCCCTTAATTTTACTTGTATATTTAGTGTCACTCTCTTCTAGCAATTTCTTACGTTTAAATTTATTAAATTATATAAATCATTTATTTTTCATAATTTACATTTTTAATTAAATTATATAAATCATTTATTTTTCATAATTTACATTTTTAATTGATTAAATTAAAATGAATGATATATTTGATAAGTATTATTAAATACTGAAATTTAAGATAACTCTATACAAATAAATAAATAAATAAATAAAATTAGACAAAAATTTCACAACAAATCCACCATTTAAGAAACATGATACTCTGGAAAACCCCACCATACTCATGCCTTGCTAACCTACCCGTATGGCTTTTGGTATCACTTCATGTCTTTTGTTACCCTTCGCATAACTTTCTAAGCGTGACATCCTGATCCAACCATTCCATCTCCCTTTGCTGCTAGGGGTGGCAAAACGGGCCGGGGCCCGCCGGGCCGCCTGCGCACCCGCCAAAAATTGGCGGGTTGGGTTGGGATTTTAGGCTCGCCGCTCGCTAAAGCCCGCCCCGCCAAAACCCGCCGCCCGCCATACCCGCCCCGCCAAAGCCCGCCGCTCGCCAAAACCCGCTCCTCTTCCAAAACTCACTCTTTTTTAGTTAATTCTAGTAATTGCAATTCTTGATGGTTTATTTTATACATTTATTTATAAATATAAGTAATATTTTTTAGAGTAAATTTGTTAAAAAATTACTTTTATAAAAAATTGTTTTAAAAAATAAGCAAATTGCTGCAACGTTTTCCAACCTTTTTGCCAACTAAATTGTTCCATACAACTAATTCTTCTTCCAAAAAGCAATTACATTTACATCTGCTTTGCACGAGTTCCCATATGTCACTTTAACACATCTTTCTTCTTCTATCATACTAACCTACTCTCTCACTTCCTTTCATATTTGAAACTCTGGAAATCTACCATATCTCCTTTCTACACGCTTATCTTTGTGAGCATTCAACAAATTAGAAGTAATCACTGTTTGCAAGCGCGACGAAAATGGCGAGATCGTTCGAGGAGATAATCGATATCACCATTCTACACCCTTTCTCATTTCTCTAAAACTCACTTCTCTCTGCCACTCTTATCTCTCTTCTCGTCCCTTTTCTCTTTCTCCGTTTCCTAATTTCTCAGATCTGAAGTTCTGCCTCTCCTTCATTTTAACATTTTTTTTTGGTGAAATAACAAATCATGAAGAGATGGCTCCTAAGAGTAATTTTTTGGATGATTTGCGTTTTCGTTGGGTGATGATGAACAAAGCTGGAAAAAAATACGACAATAATTATGATTTTTTGTGATGGAGATTCAGTCTTCTATCGCTTTAAGACTACTATTTGTGGTAGAGATTCGGTTCGTATGTTTATTGTTTAACCATGTTTAGTGGTGTATGTGTATAATGGAATTTTTGGTAGAGATTTGTGTTCATCTTTGAGAATTTAGAATAGTTGTTGTCGATAAAAATGTGAGTTAGACATGGTCTTAACTACATCCGTTTATGTTTACTGTTTCTTTGTATTATGTTTTGCATAGCTTTCAATGTTAACATTGCGATATGTTTGTATATTGTTATGCGTTTGCATTCTGATGAATTAGCAATAGCAACTTGATTAGAAGAGGCACTCGCTGCAGATTGATTAGGGCCAGACTTCTTAATCAATTTTATTAAGGCAGTGAATTGATCCTGAGTCATAGGGGAATTGCCACTCTTTATGTCAAGTGAATTGGAAGTAGAATTCGAAGTAGGTCCTTGGTCCCCTCCTTCAGAGCTAGCATTATTCACAGATGTATTGTTTCTGCATATGGGGTGGAACTCCATGCTTCTTAAAACAATTCTCAACAGTATGATTAGTTTTCCACAAAAGGTACATACACGAGCACGAGCCTTGGAGAAATTGTGCTTAGAAGAAAACCTTTTGGAGTCAGCAGCACTTATCAATGCTTGAGGTTCATCAGTGGGAACTTGAATCGGATGTATAACCATGGTAAAGATCTTATTCAAAGGAGGCAACGGTTCCATCAATAGAATTTGGGATTTAACCACAGTAAAATTATCATTCAGGCCAGTCAAAAACCTAATGATGTGCAACAATTTTTGGTTTGATCTGGCACTACGCATAGCTTCACAGGCACATTGAATTTGGCAAGTACACATAGGTTAAGGTAGATATAGGTCAAGTTCTTCCCAAAGAATCTATAATTCAGAAAAGAATGTAGTTACAGATTTATCTTCTTGTTTGAGATTAAAAATTTCTTGTTGTAATTTTGAAATAAGAATGCATTATGTGATTCGATTATGATAGATCATAAAATTAACACACAAAAACGTAATGACAAACTTATATGATTTAGATTGTCAAACTTTGAAAAACATAGACTAAATTTCGAAGATGCATCACCGAACACATTTTTTTCTATATTTTTAGTTGAGATTTCATCAATTCATCACTTTTTTATAAGTAGCATTGCCCTTATTATTACAATATTTCTTAAATCTGTAAGTAAGTTAAGTAACACTTTTCATTTAACTGTAATTTCAATTTATTTGTTAAACTCAAACACAATAAATACAACACACCTTACAACATTAATAACAAGAACACCAACAACACCTTAACAGCTACAACTTTGGAAAGTTTCCAACACATAATCAAACTAGTTGATCAATCAAGAATGATCAAACTTATTTTAAACAGAATTAAAAACTAACACAGTAGAAAAAATAACCACAAGAATAAAACTATGACATCTGTATCATCTGATTCATGGTTGAACCATTAGTCCTCCTCACTCTTGTTCTTCTTCTTCTCACTCTTCTCTTTGGTTGGCCACCAAATATCATCACAAGCCATCTTGGCCTTCCAATTAAAAACATGCAATATCCAAGGCCTATTCCAAACACAAATCCACATCCATATCCAATTGCCACTGGTTTCCATCCAAATCCAAATTTCTCTTCATTCCAAAAGTCGTTGGGTGAAGGTGGAGAATGTTGTCCAGGTCCACATTTCTTTGACAAAGGAAATCCACATAACTCAGAGTTTCCTTCGTACGAATCATTTGAAAATGTGTTGAATTGTTTTCCTTGAGGTATTTCTCCCACAAGATGGTTATTAGAAACATCCAGGAATTCAAGAAAATTCAAATCGGATAATTCTGCAGGAATAACACCGGTGATCATATTTGATGAGAGATCCAAAGATTCTAAATTTATCAAATTTGCCATGGATCGAGGAATACTACCACTGAGTCTGTTATGGGAAAGGTTAAGTCCTATAAGTGCATGAAGCTCTCCAACAACATTTGAAATATCTCCTTCAAATTTGTTTCTTGACATATCAATAATTGCAAAGTTTGTTGAAATTTTCACCAGTGTGGAATTGATCCCCTTTATCCTCAGGGTCACAGAATCGTAGTACATTATATTACTAACTTGACTATAAAAACTAAATGACTTAACCATATATGAAAAACTTCCATCATCATGTTTCATTGCTTGAAACTTTTCAAAATATGCTTTAGGAAGTGGGCCGCTAAAGTTATTGCCTGAGATATCAAAAATAATCAAACTGGGAAATGAACTGTTGACCCTTAGATTAGAAATGAGACCATGCAACTTATTGTCTCGCAAAACCAACACTTTTAAGTTTTTCAGGGTTTGAAGCCAATCAGGAAATTTGTCTTCTATTCTATTGCTGCCAAGATTTAAAACTTCCAAATTTTTGCAATGGGACAAAGATTTAGGCAAATGGTTATCTAAATGGTTGCCATAAAGATTCAAAGTTTGAAGTTTACTATACTTTGAAAAGTAACTTGGCAAAGTGCCATGGAGTTTATTCATTTGTAGATCCAATACTAAAAGGGAGGATGAATTAGATAAACAATGTGGAATGATACCTGTCAATTTATTATGTGCAAGATTGAGATATTTTAGTGAACTCCAGTTGCAAATCGACACAGAAAGTTCGCCTTGTAGTGAGTTAGAACTAAGATCAAGGGAACCGAGCTCTTTTCTACTTGTTGAGATTTGATCTATTGATGTGAACATGTTTTGAGAGAGGTTCAAAAATCCATCAGCCACAATTGTTTCAAGTAACCAATTGGGCACACTTCCATTAAATTTGTTATTGGACATATCAAGAGAATACAAACTTGGGAGTTTTCCTAAGAATTTGGGAATTTCATTCAAACTCAAAGATGACAATTTCAATGTAGTTAGTTCAACAAAATTGTAATTGACATTGGATTGAAAGTTTAGTGATAATTGGCTATTATGTGAAAGGGATAAAGAAAACAAATTTTGAAGTTTGGAAAAGTGTTGAAAATCAACGACACCGCTCAAGTTGTTTGATGATAGACATAATATAGTTAGGTTTGAAAGGTCGAAGATTGATTTTGGAATATTTTCTCGTAGTTTGTTGTTGCAGAGATTCAGTTCTTCTAAGAAATAAGATGAGATTGCACTGATATGCCCTGTGAATTGATTGTTTGATAGAGATAACCTTTTCAAACAAGGCAAAGATAACATGGAGGAAGGAATTGTTCCGTTTAACAAGTTGTTATCGAAAACCAAATCAGTTAGTTTTTGAAACCCTGAAATTTTTTTGATTAGGGGACCGGCTAATTTATTATCAGAGCAATTCAATGTGAGAAGTTGATTCAAGTTAAATAATGAAGAAGGAATTGTTCCTTCAAAATTGTTTGAACTTAAATCGAGTTGTTGCAGTTTGGTCATACCGCTAAACACATCTGGAATCTGACCCTTAAATGAGTTGGATGAAAGGTCTAAGGTTATGAGATGGTGAAGGTTTGAAAGAGATATTGGAAGCTCACCAATAAAATCATTGTGAGAGAGATGTAAAGAAATTAGAGATGGAAGAGTCAAAAGGAAGGACGGGATTGAACCGTTAAGATAGTTTCCTGTGAAATCTAGAGAAGTAAGATGTGTGAGGTTAGAAAATGATGGAGGAATGGGTCCTTGGAAATCATTATGTGAAAAATCCAAAATTCTAAGAAAAACACTGCAACTCAATTTTGGAAGTTGGCCTCTAAGGTGATTCATTGGCATATATAGTTCTTGAATACTTGGTAAGCAAAAATCATATTTTTTGAAGGTTGTTTGTAATCCTGTGTTTCCAAGATTTAGAGCAACCAAAGAGGAAGAATGATTGAAGAGCAAATCAAGGGAGTTTATTTTTATTGAAGTCATATCTGTGCCATCCAAAAACATGTCCCTTAAATTTGTTGCATTTTGCACAAGCCTCTTCAAAATGCTCTCTTTCCAAACTAACTTATAATTCTCGGAGAGATGAAGTGATGTTAATTTGGAAAGGTGTGAGATTTGAGGAGGAACTTCACCTTGAAAAGAAGTATAAGACAAATCAAGATGTGTAAGACCCGTAAAATCTCCAAAGTTAGAATGAAAATGGGAGCTGGAGAATTCATCGAAAAAATTGTCAGAAAGGTTGAGTGTTTGGAGATGAGTAAGATGGAAAAGGGTACTGTTGGGATGTAATATACCTTTAAGGCATTCACCACCAAGGTTAAGACCAATCACGTGACCAGAAACACTGTCACAAGTGACTCCATGCCATGAGCAACAATCACTCTCATTTTTCCATGTTTTTGTTTTCATAGGACTGTGTTCATCACAATAATAGTAACCATCAGTAGTAAATGAGGCCTTGAACTGAAGCAAAGCAGATTTCTCAATAGGATGACATAAGAAATTGAAACAAGAGAATGATGGAAAATGAAAGAGAAAAAGATGTAAAAACAAAAACAACCACTCCATGATTAATTAACTTAACTTTGAAATTAATGCTGATTTTGTGAAAATTGTTAACAATCTGATAGAAGGAAGTGTGCATGAATGGCAAGGAAGGTGACACATATTTATAACCAAATTCAAAATAGTTATTTAGAACCAAAATATTCATCTTTTCCATACAAGTTTTATTGCGATTTACTAATTTATTCATACACAATTTCTACTGAATGATATTAGAAAGTTACAAGTATAAGTTTATATTAGGAAGATCCTAAAATTCCACATTAGTTGGAGATAGGGCATTGAAAGAGAATATATAGAGGGACACTCCTCACCTTACCAACCGGTTTTGTAAGGATGAGTTAGGTCAAACTCAAATAATTTATGAAACAGATAAAGTATAATAAAACTTACACGTTAAACTTGTAATTTCAAAAATGTTAAATATGCCGGTTTTTAACTATTTTTTTTTATTTATAAAAGTTAATATTATAAACAAAAATGTAGCATTAATCAATTTCAATTTTTTTAGAAGACCAAATTAGCAATTAGTTCAAATTTAAAGGTATTAGAGTGTAATTTTGTCTATTATTTATTAGAAGATAAAGGTTTTGTGTTCTCACCTATTTTTATTGTTTGAAGTTATTTCCCTGGTTGCTAATGTTGTTTATCTCACCCATTAAATTTTTTGGTGCAATTGAACTTTAAATAATTATTTAGAAGGATTTTTATTTATTCTATCAATTTTACAATATAAATGTTGACCAATAAAGTAAAATTGAATTGAAAAAGACACAATTAATACTTTTATACAATTTATTGATTTGGAAAAGACACAATTAATACTTTTATACAATTTATTGATTTGGAAAAGACACAATTAATACTCTTCTACTCCCTTTGATCACTATTATAAGAAGAAAATTTGAAACTTTTTTTTTTAACTTTTTTTTTTTACATTTGACAATTAATTTTTTTTATCAGGCAAATACATTAAAATGGAGTATAAGGGATACTCCAACCAAAAACAATGGTCATCCTCTATAGCAGAGAAGAGGATTAGTGTTCCAATAAGAGAAATTACAAGCTACCGAAATATTACAATATGTAGACATCCAATACCAAGACTTCGATGCGATAGCCGTCTTGAACTCAAGGAAATTGAAGACAGTATTGTTAAAGATAATGTCGTTCTGGTTCAGCCACACCACCGCCACGGTTATTCTGAGGGACCTATTAGAAATTTTAGCGCTCTTATGAAAGAAGTTCTTCAGCTCTGTCAGAGACAATGGCATATTGTTTCCTAGCCAAGACGAAATACTCATCCAAATTAACGCCGTTCGTAATACCGCAGCTGGCGAACAAATGTGACAATGATTCATCTTCCTGCCTGCATAGCACACACGACCTATCCATAGTAACTCCTCTCTTCTACAGCTGATCCTTTGTTGACAATCTATTCATGAGAAATCTCCACCCGAACAAAGCAATTCGATGGAACTTTGAGCTCCCATAAGTAGTTTACTACTAACAGAAAAACAGAAGCAAATGGCACAGTGTTTACCTTACTGAAGTGATGATGAAAAGAACTAGCAGAGTAACACCCGTCAACAGTTAGATACATTAATTGTCAAAGGCACCCAAAAAAATTAATTTGTTTATAATAGTGATTCGAAGGAGTATAAATTAGAACCATTTTACTCACCGACCGAATGAATTAAATGATAGGTTATAGTTGATGGAAAATGACTTATAACTGATAAATTAATTAAAGTGTTTGGTAAAATTAATAATCCAATTAATTGATTAATTAAAATGATAGAAAAGACATTTAATATATAATTATATTATTTTAAATTAAAATAAATTATTAAAGGTACTAGTGGATTTTAATTAAAATAATAAGGACAAAAGTATAAGAAAAAATGATAAGATATACGTAAGCTATAAACTGAGACGCTATTTAATGTAACGTCTGAAAAATAAATTATAAATTAATAAAATAAAATATAGGTTTATGATAAAAACACTGTTACCAAACAAGTTTTTTATTATTATATATGTTTATAAATTATTAGCTCAACAAATGTCTTGCCAAGCAAAGTGTCAAACTAAAAAAAAATATTGTCAAGAAAAAGTTAAATTTATTTTCTTTGTATGATTTTATTGAGTTATTATAATGAATTTCAGACATTCAACTGCATTTTAGTGTCTTTCCTATCTTGTCGGAACGCCGGTATTGTTTGGAGGGAAATGGCCGAGTGGATTGGGTTACCCTTTAATATCGGTGTAGATTTCAAAGAAAGTTTTTTGTCTTGGAGCTCCTTTTGCCGTGCGATGAAAGTCAAAAGCGGTAAAGTTGGTACCGTTTGGCTAGCTATTTTATGGAGCCTTTGGTTGCGAAGGAACGACATTGTTTTCAACAGCGGCTCATGGAATTCGCGGGATGTCGTTTGGAGTTGTAAAGCGCTCGTTTGGAGGTGGTCGTTCATCGGGAAAATTACTCATTCCAATTATAACTTCTATGAATTTAGCAATAACTCATTGTTTTACTTAAGTTAGGTTTCAATCGGTTTGTAATTTTCTTGTTCGGCTCTCTTGTGGGATGTAATCTCGACTCTTTGAAGCTTTAATATAATTTCTTGATTTAAAAAAAAAAAAAAAAGTGTCTTTCTATATATTTGTGCATTGTTGATTTTTAAGCCAAATAAATCTATTTCATCATTACTATTTTGAAATTTATCAAACTCATAAAGAATGGTCATAAAAGCATACACTGTATTTGTCCTTTTAATTATCACTATTCAGTTTCTAGCCCATCCATTTGGTTATTATGATTTTTACAAAATCTCTCGATTGGGAAATTCTGGTTGTTTGCAAATTGACTTGGAATGGAAATCATTGCTTTTTCCTACCGTAGTATATGAGAATTCTTTGGTTTGATTTTTCATTTTCTAAATTTCTAACACTTCATATTTTCACTTAAACTTATATAATACTAAATTTCCTAAACAAAGGCAATACCCCTTTTTAATAAGCAATGGATTAAAAGGGAGTTAAAGGGTTACTCCGTCCAAAAACAATAGGAAAGCTCCTAAGCCTCAAAACATGAGAGCGAAAGGATATTCCAACAATAGAAATTACAATGTTCCACCCGTACATAAATTAAGCCACCTCCAAGAGTTAAACACAATCTCCGTCATACAATCGGTGAAGCTAAAAGATTCACTTTTGAATATCAACACGTTGCGTTTGAGCCACAAACTCCACACCGTGGAAAGCCAAATCACCGCCCCTATAGACCTCTTGTTTGCACACTTTATCTTGCTACAGTTGTGAAAGAAATTCACAAACTCCTCCAATGATATTGTTGAGCCAAGGTCCGACCACCCATAAACTTTCTGCCAAATTCCTTTAGAAACTGTACAGCCCGAAAACAAGTGAACTAATGTTTTCTCCTCCGTTTTAAAAAACACACATTTGGACTCATTACCCTCCACCAAAATGCCTCTTCTAATCAATTGTTCTTTAGTGGCTAATTTTTCAAGAATCAAACGCCAACCGAAAAACAAAATTTTAGAAGGAGATTTTGTTTTCCAATGATGAGCCAAAGCTGATACCTTAACTTGATTTAGAGGAGGTCCAAATAACTTTCCTTTGAAACGATCGTAGCATGAGCTGACTGTAAAAGCTCCATCCGCACTCAGTTTCCAAGCGAAGCCATCATCACCATTGTCACGCACTTCCGGCCGCTGCAGAAATGATCTCAATTCACACAGCAACGTTAACTGCTGCTGATTGTCGCTGTCAGCACTGCAGTCGGTCACCAAATGATCCACGCTCCACATCCATTTGCCGTCACACATAGAACCTGCACTACTAACAGCAGCCAAATGATTTCCTGCATAACGAAACAACTCCGGAAAAGCCTCCATTAACGTTTGCGTACCCAACCAACAAGCATACCAAAGAGGAATGTCTGCTCCGTTCCCTACTATACATTCAATAGCTCCCGCGAAGTGATTGTTATTTAGACTCTCATAATTATCCGAAATAATTAAATCTCTCCACCAAATTGAATCTTTCTTTTCCACTACCGAGTTATCCCCAACTAAAACTTTTAGCTTCAAATTACCATATCTTGCCTCTAAAATATCCCTCCAAACCGCTTCCTTTTCCACAAGCATTCTCCACTTCCATTTATTTATTAAGGCCACATTCATAATTTCGACATTCTTGACTCCGAGGCCACCTTCCTCACGGGTTTTGCACACCGTATCCCAAGACACACAATTGATAGACTTTCTAAGATCGCTCCTGTTCCAAAGAAATTTGCTTTGAATAGATCTAATCTCATTTAACACCTTTTTTGGAGCCTTATAGAAAGATAGAGTATAAATAGGAATTGCAACGGAATTAATCAACACCACTCTACCCGCCATATTGAGATGTTTCCCTTTCCAAACGACCAATCTACATTTTAACATCTTCAATAAATCATTCAACAATGTGATCTTCCTCGAATCTCCTCCCACAAAATACTTTGTTTTCCTGCGGACTTACCAGCGGATAAACGTATTTCCTGCGGTTTTTCCTACTGTTTTTGGTTCCAAGGTAACCTTCGTGGGTAATATTTTCGACAAGAAAATCCGTAGGTATGCCTGCAGAAAATAATCCGCAGGAAAACTATCTGCAGGTAAATCTACAACAAAAAATTTTAGTAATTAAAAAAATTATATGAGCTTCTAAATTCAGACCAAATATTTTTCCTATGCAATAACTATATATGCATATAATGGCTCAATTCAGTTAGATATGCATTGCTTCTACTGATACTAAACAAGATGAACAAATATAAGCATCAGTTATGCATGAGTGGTTTTCTTCAACAAGATAAGTAAGCTACGCTTAAATTATAAATAAACAATAATCAGTGTGATCTTGAGTGCAAAACAATAAAGGAATAATACAACTTAAAGTTTTTTTCTTTGGTAAGATTGAGTATTATACCCAATAGTTCATTGTCATGACACATAAATACTTGAGCACATAAATACTAATACCGTGAAGAATTTTCCTATCCAACAAATGCATGCACATTCTCAATAAAGAATCACAAATATGAAAGTTGATAATTAATTATTATGTTAATATATATTTTTATTTTTCAAGGTTTGAATTCATGAACTCCAACAAAGCATAAATATATGTTCAGTCTTTTGAGAAGTAAATATAAATTTTTGAGTAATGCTAACTTGTGTCGCAAGGGTACAAGTTAAAAGATAAATGCAGTAAAAATTACTTGAAAATTGTGTGTTGAGTTTAATACAAGGTTATAGTTAATGATATTATTGCTTTTTCAAAACGAATGTATTATGGGTAATGCTAACATATGTCATATGTCCTTAGGGCACATGTATTAAGTAAGATACGTTATTTTGTAAATTTATCATTTGTCATATTATTAAAATACTACCTATTTTAAAAATGACTATTAATAATTATTATTTATATTTTTTTGTGTAAGCAAGATATTATATAATGGAGAATTAAGGGTTCTCCAACCTGTTTACACAAAGAGACGGGAAAACCCGACCAAAAAGAAAAATTACAATCCAATTAAGATTACGCGAGAAATAACAACGGGTACTTGCTAAACTCGTAAAAAGAATAATTGGAATGTAATTTTTCCGCAAAAAGACCACCTCCAAATAAGAACCTTTATGTTCAAAACCGTGTCAGTAACGTTCCAATCCTCCTCCCGAAAACACACCATGTTCCTTACTAACCATAAAGTCCAAGTTGGGGCGAGCCAAACAACATCTACCTTACACTCTTTAACCTTTTGCGTACAAAAGAAAAAATGTCAATCCATAGTCCAACTTGATAGGGGTTGTTACTGTATATGTTTTTTAGTGTACAAGTTATAGCTTTTATACTACTTTCCATACTTCTTAGTAATTAGTTAGGACTGGTTGTGGAAGTTAGTTTGTTAACCAACTTTCTCTTGATCTTTTCATATATAGAGGATCATTTTTGCTTAATCTCTCACATAATTGTTATTCACTGATTAATAGAGATGAGTTTTTTTTTAAGCAAGAATGTATTGATAAGGGAACAAAAGTTCACCTGAAAACTTGGTACAAAGGAAAAGGCAATAAGAGGAGCCTTAAAAGAAAAATTATACACCAATTACAATCTATGATAAAATTAACAACGAATTTTTTTTAAACTCGTAAAAATTACAATTGGGATGGTTAATTTTTCCTATGAAAGCCCATCTCCAAACTAACGCATTAATCTCCCAAACGATATCTGAAACGTTCCACGTATCGCTCCTAAAAACAATACCGTTTCTATTCAACCAAAGAGTCCACGCCACCGCCAACCAAACGACCCCATCCTTCCCTTTCTTGAATTTCCCACTCTTGGCAAGCACATACCACTTCAAAACCCCCTCCTTAAACGATACATCAGTACTATATTCGAGGCCGATCCAAAGGGCTACTTCTTTCCAAACTAAGTCCACACAGTGACACACCAAGAGGGAGTGGAGAGAGGATTCGACAGAACTTTCACAAAAAACGCAAGAAGAAATGTTTGAATGAGACATACCTCTGGATGCTAGAAGGTCTTTTGTTGGCAGTAAGTTTTGGAAGCATCTCCACCCGAAAACTCTAACCTTGATCGGAACTTCCATCTTCCACAATTTAACAAAAGCCCCATCAAAACGCTGAACAGGACCGAACGGAATTCTTTTTCCAGCTATGCAATTAAAATAACTTGCAATTATAAATCCTACGGAATCGTCATGAACCCACCGAGGACGGTCTTTGCTGCCAGTTGACAGCGACTTCGAATCTAGGAAAGCATGAAGCTGTTGTAATTATGCAGCGCAAACAGAGTCGAAATGGCAGACTTGCGGCAATCCAAGATCACCCCACACCCATCTACCGTCCCTCCATCCACCCATGGCAGCGCACGAGACATCCTGTAACAAAAAAACAGAAAACAAAGAAGGGAATCGGTCCTTGAAAGAACCCGATTCTGTCCATGAAAAGTGCCAAAATAGAGTTGAAAAACCGTTGCCCACCGTAAAAGAACAGCCACTATAAAACACCTCCTCTGGTGTACCTCTCTCAATAGCAACCAAATCCTCCCACCACGAAGAACAATAACCCTTCTTCTTGATGTTGCTAGCACCATTGACGATCCGATAGTGTAAATCACCATACCCCGCTTTCAAAACATTATACCAAATCTCTTTGTTGCCCTCCAAAATCCTCCATTTCCATTTGCAAAGTAAGGCCACATTGAAATCATCGATTCTTCTTAACCCCAATCCGCCTTTTTCCACCGGTAAACAAACTAAATTCCACTTCTCCCAATGGATACATCTCTTTTCCGCCGTCCCACCCCACAAAAAATTACTTTGCAATTTAGTGATTTCCTTTACAATACTCTTAGGAGCTTTGTAAAACGAAAGCGTGAAAATAGCAAGACTCCCGAGGACCGTCTTTAAAAGAGTTAGCCTTCCTCCAATGCTTAAGTATCTACCTTTCCAACTATTCAACCTCTTATGAATCTTATTCACTAGGGGACGCCAAACATATAATCTTTTAGGATTGCATCCTACAGGTATTCCAAGAAACACAAACTCATCCTTTTCCTTCTTGCATCCAAGAAAAGAAGTAGCCACCTCCATAAAACTGCAACTAATATTGATTCCAATAATTTTACTTTTGTGAAAATTAATACCTAGCCCCGAAATAAGTTCGAAACCTCTCAAAACGGACTTGATGGCCCAAAGATGATTCCAACTCCCATCTCCTAACAAAAGCGTATCATCCGTGAATTGGAGAACATCTACAAAGCATTTGCCATTAATAGTAAAACCCGCATAATCACCATTAATAACCGCCTTATCAATCATGCCTTTCAAACCCTCCGCCGCAATAACAAAGATGAAAGGCGATAACGGATCACCTTGCCTTAAACCTCTCTCCACCTTAAACTCTTTAGTTGGGCTACCATTCACCAAAACGGACATATTGCTATTGAAAATCATCGCTTCCATCCAACTCGACCATTTCTCCCCAAAACCCATTTTATCAAGCATAAAGCGAATGAAAGGCCAACTCACTTTGTCGTACGCCTTCTCAAAATCGACTTTAAAGAGTAAACAACTTTTGTTCTCCTTCTTAGCAAAATCCACCACTTCGTTTGCCACAAGCACGCCGTCTAACAATTGTCTCCCGGGAACGAAAGCGTTTTGACTTAACGAAATAATGTTACCAGTCACTTTTTTAAGTCTAGCCGCCAAAAGTTTCGAAATCACCTTGTAGATACAACCTACCAAACATATAGGTCTATAGTCATCAAGATCCAACGGCGTCTTCTTCTTAGGAATTAAGGCCAAGAAGGAAGACGTTATGGATTTAGAAAGCAAAGCTCCCGAATGAAAGTCCGAAAAACAAGCCAAAACATCCTTTTTAACAAAACACCAACATTTTTTGAAGAAAAGAATGAAAAAACCATCGGGTCCCGGGCTTTTCGCTCCATCACAACACCAAATCACTTCTTTAATCTCCTCCTCAACAAACGGAGCTTCAAGAGATCTTCTTTCTTCCTCACTAAGCCTCTTAAAAGAAATCCCTTCAAATCTTGGTTGATTCAAAAGGATCTCTTTGAATTTGTTCCCAAAATGATCATAAACCTCGCCTCTCACCTCTTCCACCCATTCGAACACCCCTCTACTTGTATTTAAAGGACCAATACGGTTACGTCTTAATCTACCTTTCATAACCGAATGGAAGAACCTACTGTTGACATCCGCATCGTTAATCCATTTCAATCTCGATCGTTGAATAATCATATTCTCCTTTATCTTTAGATTAAGCCAAAGTCCTTATAAGGTACTCCATTAACACATGTTAAAAAAATAATTGAAAATTGCCAAGTTAAAAATAGGAACACTAAAATCTAAACATTGCTAGGATGAATAGATGAAATATACACGTATACTTATAAAAAGAAATAGAAAATTTCTTTACCCACCTCCCTATGGGGGTCACCCCCAGCGAAAACCACAGTTTACCCCTGCTTCGGAAATTTATTTTCGAAGTATTTTTTTTAAAAAAAATTTTGAGACTTCGGAAGTGCATCTCCGAAAACACCAAATGGGGGGTGTTTTCGGAGATGCACTGCCGAAAACACTTTTTTTTTCCAGATTTTGGGGGGTTTCGAAAATGAACTTCCGAATTATGCAGAAACTGTGTTTTTTTTTATGTTTTTGGAAACAGTCTCGTATTTTTAATTAATGGAAGACGACAAATAAAATAAGCGATATATAAACAGAAAATACTAATATACTAATATGATAAAAATAGTAATATATACAAGCCGATCCAAATCCAAATAATAATAGTGTACGAAAGATACAATCCGAAAAAGAAAAAAAAACCCGACCACTACTGGGTATGCCTAACCCTCTCTCCCTAGGACCTCCTCTGCCGCCTGTATGCCGCCGCACGGCCCGCATCAGTGACGATCATCTCCATCACGGCGACTGCCTCTGGACCGCCCTAATAAACGACACCTCGATCCAATGCGTCCCGCCCAAGCATCTCTATCCGCTGGCAGATTGGCAGGAGATCAATAGCGTGGTCATCCTCGGCCTGCTGGTTCTCCAGGATCTCCTCGTGTGCTGGCCTAGGAGCGCCGGGAGCGTCGGGTGTCAGCAGAGGATGTGACACCCGGTAGAACCATATGACGTACCCCTCCACACTGTGCCAGTCCTAGGTGACCCAAATGCGACGATACTCCTCTGGTACCACATGATGCTCCCAATCCTCAAATATGGCAGTGAGCTGCACTCTGGTCACTGTGTCGGGAGCAGCCTCAAAAGGTGACCTGGGTATCATCTGCACAAATCTGAACTGCCGCATGCACCGCTCAGGGAGATACCGGACCATGATGCTGGTCCCCCATGCCAACCAGCCAGAATATAAAGATATGCCGTCAAAGGGGACAACCTGAGTGTAGTTGCTGAATGGCCTCCAGGTGACGTCATCGTGCATCATGCGGTCCAGGTACCCACGGTATGGTCCCACTGCATTGTTCCCCCTCTGGAGAACGTATCTGGCGGCCCTGGGCATGGCGTCAACGTACTCAGGTTCAATGTGAAAGCCGTGGATCTGGGAGAAGTAAGAGATGATCCAGCTCTGAAACACAAACACGATAATGTAACATACCGTAAGTAAATACGAAACATAAATAAATACGAAATATTCGACAAATACGAAACACAAATACGAAACATAAATAAATACGAAACAATTAAAATGAAACGTACCATGAGTAGTGTGCAGGATCCGGTCAACTGCCTCGTTCTCTAGTTGGAGGCCTCATTCAGCTTCTGGTATAGGTATGCCAGAGTAGCTGCCCCCCAGTTCCACTGGTGAACGGTGGTCAAGTCCATGAAGTAGCGGAGGTAGGTCACGTCGACGTACCTCGCACTCTTGTCCACAAAGATCGCAGCGCCTACCACATGCATGTACCAGCACCGGAGAGCGCAGCCACGAAGATAATGTGTAAATAGGTCGTCACCCGCATCCTCGGCGTCGGCCGCCGCCACCAGGTGGTGCTCGAAATAGCGACTCATGTGGTGAACCGGATATGAGGCCCAGATGTCGTGATGCACTCATAGTCAGCAACTTCGGGCTCCATACCCAAATATAGTGCCATCCACTCTGTGGCTTCGATCCTCTGGATCCGGGAGTGGGTCAACAGCGCCCCCCTGATCGGAAGGAGGAGAAGATACTGCACATCATGCAAGGTGATCGTCATCTCCCCAACCGGCAAGTGGAAAGAAGACGTCCTCTTGTGCCACCGCTCCACAAAGGCCCCCTGCATGCCGTGGCTGATGGTGGAATACCCCGTCATGCAGAGCCCACTAAGCCCTGAACCTCTCACAGCGTCGTTAAACCACTCGGCAATCGGTTTAAACAGACTGAAAACCTTCCGGGCGTGGTTCACCATTTTCAACGGCTCTCTCTCCTGTTACAAAAAAAAAGTATGTTAAATAGACCGTTAAGAAAATATTGAATAAACGTCTAAATTATAAACAGTTAAATAATATAGTCGGGCAAATTATAAAAAATACCTCTCCCTCCCAGATACGCTGAGCGACGTGCTCGCGGTAGGATATCAGCAGAGAAGTGTCTCTAGGCCCTCCCGGGTAGCCCTCCTCCTCCTCATCCTCCTCCCCGAGTGGAGGGTCAACATCCGGTACATCCTATGCCTCGTGGTATGATACTGCCACCTCTGGTACCTCCTCCTCCTCCTCCTCTTGCTGGCGGGAAGAAGATACCCGAGCCAGACGACTCCTCGATCCAGATGTAGAGGTACCCTCGTCCATCTCCACGGGAACTCGCACACGTCGTCCCCGGCCCTGCCCCCGTCCCCGTGTCGACGCCAGCTGCGCCGCCGCCCGCTCGCGTCTATCCGCCGCAGTCTGGGTCTCTCTACCCTGTCTGATGCGTGCTTGGTTGTCTGACATGTTCCTGAAAATAATTGAAATCGATTAATATGCGAGACAACATAAAGAACTAAAAAATTGCACTTCTGATACAATTCGGAAGTTCATTTCCGAAACTGGGAATGAAGGTGTTTTCAAAAATGAACTTCCGAAACACCCTTGCGCAGAAATTTTCTGCAACTTCCATGGCAGACCCCAAAATCCTAAATCAAAACTATTTTTATGCCTACTAAACAACCTAATATCAGTACCAACCTATCTTAATGTGACTTTTTCATATTCTAAACACCCTAATAGAGTAATGAATAATGGATCTGAAAATTGAAAAAATTGATAAACTTAACAATTAGTGTTTGAGATTATTTAGGTTGAGATTGGAAGAAGACTTTGGCAATCTCTTTGACTTCACACTTGCCTTTTTGCAGAAATTTTGAAAGAGGATGAGTTTGGAAGAAGATTAGGGTAAATGAATGGGGGAGGGGGGCTGTTTTGCTTAATCTGCAAAACGCGCAGTATTTCGGAAATGAACTTCCGAAATGCTGTTTTCGGAAATGCATTTCCGAAATAAGACAATTTTTTCAAAAAAAAAAAGGCGCTTTCGGAGATACATCTCCGAAAACACCTTTTTCTTGCACTTCAAAGATGCATTTCCGAAGTCAGGGATAGTTTGGGTTTTTCACCAGAGGTGAGCTAGAAGGTTGGGAGGTGGCCAAAGAATTTTCCAAAGAAATATTTCCAAAGTCAATATGTAAAAATTGAAATTCACTTAAAAGTTCCACTACCCTAACGTTATGAATGGGCTTGAAAATCAACGAAGTTTTCCATGTAGTTAGGGACTCGAAAGTCTCTTAGTTGGAGGAAACACGCTATGGTCTTAGCACGATCTTTTAATTGGAGAAAAAAAGAAAGATAAGGTTTTAAAATATGAAGTGGAAGAATTGTTATGTTGGTACTGAAATGCAATTATAATGGATGGAATTAAATACCAAAGTGTAACTCTAAAATAATTACTATAATGAAAACAAATGTATTTAATTACTTTAAGATAGTACTTTTTATATATTTTTTATAATTACACACACTTCAAACTCAATTGGAAGTACAACATGTGAATTTCCTACAACTATATCTTTTTTATTTTATTTTCTTTCATACAACATATTTATGTTTACTATATTTTATCTCCACTCTCTTTTTTGACAACCAGACAAAATATAAAATAGATAGAAATTATATTATCATAGTTTGTTTTTTTGAGATTACAAATTAATTTTATTTTTTCATGGGTTTAATTGGATCACTTTTAGTTAAAAACTAAAATTAATTTTACTCTAACATAAAAAATAAATATTCATAAAAATTTAAGTAAAAATATGAAGCGGAAAACATTGCTCTATGAATAAACAAATCAATCAATGTTTCTTTCTTTTTTTTTTTTTGAAACGCAATTGCAATAAGATATCGCACTAGGAGTGCAACCCTTACAACATAAAGAAATTACACAAGATTGAAACAATTCAATGGTAATTTATACCAATCATAAATGCTAGAGGATGAAAGCATATTAACACTAACTAACCAACACCAAGATAGATACATAATATTGGAATACACCAAATCAAAGCTATAGGAAACCTTATCAAAGATCATAACATTACGCATAATCCATAAGCTCCAAGTCGTGGCAATCCAAACCGTGTTAATCTTTCTCCTATCAATGTTTCTATACGTTTTACACAACTACAGTTACCTAGTCAATGTAATGTGTCAAGATTTGAAATAATTATATTACGTAATGGATGGGCTAGAAAATGTAATTGTCAAGATTTTAAATAATTATATTAGGTAATGGATGGGCTAGAAAATGAATGTATTTTATTATAATTAGTCACCTTTGAAGGACTTTGCTTTAAATAATTAGTATTGTATTGTATCTCCAATTAGGCTATAAATATTTATGATACATTGCTTAACATTTCATAAACACTTTACTCAAAATCTACATTTATAAGAAATAAATAATCAATTATCATGGGGTGGTTGCTTATGTGTTTACATCTTTTGCTCTTCAATCTTCCATCTTTCTCTTCTTCTTTCAATTTCTCATGCCATCATGATGAATGTTATGCTTTGCTTCAATTTAAGTCCTCGTTCACTATAGGTGCTTCCTATTTTATGGATGAAACTTATATTCCAAAAACAACAACATGGAAAAATGAGACTAATTGTTGCTCATGGCAAGGTGTCACGTGTGACATTATCTCTGGTCACGTGACTGGCATCAACCTTTTCGATGAGTCCCTTCAAGGTATGTGAAAATTATTTCTCTTATTTTCTCGTTCATTCTATATTTGGTGGTTTTATGAGTCTTACATATCTTGATTTATCTTTTTGTTACTTTTTTGGTTATTTTGTAGGTGAAGTTCCTACTCAAATTTCACACCTTTCCAAATTAGAATCACTTAATCTCGCTTTAAATGAAGAGCTAGTTTGGAAAGAGATCGCCTTAAAGAGGCTTATGCAAAATGCAACAAATTTAAGGCATGTTATTTTTGATAGCACAAATATGTCCTTAATAAATTCAAACTCAATGAATTTGATCTTCAAAAAATCTTCCTCTTTAGTTACTCTAAGACTTCAAGACACGATGTTAAGCGGGAACATCAAAAATAATATTTTGAAAATTTCTTCACCCACCTCCTAACCTTCTTGCCAACCCCTGGTGAATTTACCACAATACCCCTTGTTTCGGAAGTTCATTTCCGAAACTGTACTTTTTTTCTTAAAAAAGGTGTTTTCGGAAATGAACTTCCGAAAACGTGTTTTTTTTAATATAAAATATTCATTTCGGAGATGCATCTCCGAAATAAAGTTATATTTTCAGAAAATGTGGTGTTTCGGAAGTTCATTTCCGAACGCACCCTCCTTGGAGAATTCGGAAATGAACCTCCGAAAATATGTCTGGACAGAATAAAATGAAAAACAACAACAATTCGCTTTATTTAATCGGGTGAAGTTTACAACGACAATATTACATAAAATTAAAGTTACATATTGTTGAACACGGGTAGGTGGGGATGAGAGAGTGGTGGGAAGAAAAAAAGGCTTCCAAATTTCAAAAGGTGTACTACTGTGAGTAACAAATGACGGAGGAGGTGTAACCGGGGCCGGAACATATGACAGAGGAGGTGGATGTCCGGAGGAAGAAGAACCGGAGGTACGTCCACCGCGAGATAAAGGAGCCAATCAATGTAAGTTATAATTTATCATTATCATCAGGGGACGTCATTACAAAAAATCAAGAAAAAAATCTTATTATTTTTAATCTTGATTTTTTAGAAATGACGTCCCCAGATGATAATGATAAACTATAACTTACAATGATTGGCTCCTTTGTCTCGTGGTGGACGTACCTCCGGTTCTTCTTCCTCCGAACGTCCACCTCCTCCGTCATATGTTCCGGCTCCGGTTACACCTCCTCCGTCATTTGTTACTTACAGTAGTACGTATTATTTTTATTAACATGATAAATCCAATACAAAACACTGTGCGATACAATCCGAAATCCGAACAAAACAAAACAAAACACGTCAAACAAAACAAAAACATGTTATTCTGCCCGACGAGCGTTACAAAATACACATCAAACAAAAAAAAAAACAGGTTATTCTTCCCGACGAGCGAACTCCTCCGAATGAAGATAATTATACCAATCCTCATCCCACTCAGTCTCAGAACCATCAGCGTTTATCACGACTCTCACGCCTGAAGACTGAGCTTGAGCATCCGGGCCCCGGGCCCCCTGGGAACGAGAAGTGGAGCCGGTCGATACCTTCTTCTTCTCCTTCACCTCCTTCACCTTCTTCACCTCTTTCACCTATTTCTTTGAAGAATCCTTTCTTCCCTTAGCGCCCTCTCTAGAAGACATGTTCCTGTAAACAATTGAAATCGATTAATATGCGAGACAAAATAAAAAACAAAAAAATTTGAACTTCTGATATATTTCGGAAGTTCATTTCTGAAAACTGGGATGGAGGTGTTTTCGGAAATGAACTTCCGAAACACCCCTGCGATGCAATTTTCTGCAACTTCCATGGCAGACCCCTAAATCAACCTTCAAACCAAATCAAAATGCTTCTAAACAACCTAAATACTACTAACAACCTAGCCATATATCATTTATGCAATTAAAACCCTAAATAACATGCATTTGAATAATAGATCTAAAAATTTCAAAACTTACAAAGTGTTAGGATTGAGGGCTTTTGAATGTTGTTTAGCAGTGTGATTGGAGCCTTGATGCAGCTTTGGAATTCTGTTTCCACAAATTTTCGCCTCTGCCACTTTTTGTTTTGATTTAGGGTAAATGATTGGGGGAGGGGGAGTGTTTTGATAAATCTGCAGAAATCGCAGTATTTCGGAAGTGAACTTCCGAAATAATTGTTTCGGAAATGAACTTCCGAAGTAAGTCAATTTTTTTAAAAAAACACGCTTTCGGAAATGAACTTCCGAAGCAGGGGTAGTTTTGGTTTTTCGCAGGAGGTGACCACCCATAGGGAGGTGGGTAAAGAAATTTTCTAATATTTTTTGCAGTGTTTTAAAAACCGGACCGGACCAGCCGGTCGGACCGGTCGAACCGGGAACCGGCCAGGTAACCGGCCTGGTTCAATAGTCAGATCGGGTATGTCATCAAACCGGTGGGAACCGGTGAAAACCGGTAAAAACCGGGAAAACCGGAAAAACCGGGAAAACCGGAAAACCGGCGGTTTAATTGCTTTTTTTTTATTTTTTTTTTAAACTTTTTTTTAATTTTTTTTTAAACTTTTTTTTTTAATATATTTAGTAGTGTATTACTTAAATAGCATTCTCACATAGTTTTTTTCGTTAGTGACAAATTAAAAACTTTATTGTCTATTTGTTATCTTTGCTAATAAATTTTCTTAAATAGCATAAATATATTGAATTTTATTTGATTTTCTTTTTAGGAGGATCCTATTTTGAATTAAATTTGGTACATATTAAAGTTATTTTGTTATAAACTATTCAATTAGATTATGTTGTAATTAGACTTTGTTTAGATTATGTTGTAATTAGACTTTGCAATTAGACTTTGTAATTTTTTACTATTTTGTTATATGTGATACCTTTGTTTAAAATTTGAATTTAAGTTATGAAATTGTGAATTTATGATATGATATTTTTTAAAAATTTAAAAGCTAGTTATATTTTTTTAGAGACTGAATCATCCGGTTCGACCGGTTTTATACCTATATAATGATAGGTCTATTCAACCGAATTATCCGGTTTAATCCGGTTTGGTCGTGCGGTTCGACCAGTGACCCAGTGGTTCGACCTATAAACCAGTGACCCAGTACCCTCACCGGTTCGATGACCGGTCCGGTTTTTAAATCACTGATTTTTTGTTTACCAAGTGTTCAAGAGTTAGATTTGTCATATAATGCTAAACTTTTCGGTCAACTTCCAAAATTTAATTGCAGTGCATCTCTTAAAATTTTGGATCTCTCATGGGGTCGATTTCAAGGGTCAATTCCTTTTTCCTATTCAAACCTCACACATCTTACTTCACTAGATCTTTCATTAAACCACCTTAACGGTTCAATTCCATCTTCACTTTTAACTCTTCCGCATTTAACTGCTCTATATCTCAATGACAATGATCTTAACGGTCAAATTCCAAATGAATTTCCGCTGACAAATAAATTTCAATTATTAAACTTAGGTCATAACAACATTAAAGGTGAGATGCCGTCATCACTCTCAAACCTTCAACATCTCACTCATATGTGTTTACATCTTTTGCTCTTCAACCTTCCATCTTTCTCTTCTTCTTTCAATTTCTCATGCCATCATGATGAATATTATGCTTTGCTTCAATTTAAGTCCTCGTTCACTATAGGTGCTTCCTATTTTATGGATGAAACTTATATTCCAAAAACAACAACATGGAATAATAAGACTAATTGTTGCGCATGGCAAGGTGTCAAGTGTGACATAATCTCTGGTCCCGTGACTGGCATCAACCTGTTCAGTGAGTCCCTTCAAGGTATGTGAAAATTGTTTTTCTCTTATTTTCTCGTTCATTCTATATTTGGTGGTTTTATGAGTCATACATATCTTGATTTGTCTTCTTGTTATTTTTTTTTTTGTTAATTATTTTGCAGGTGAAGTCCCTCTTCAAATTTCACACCTTTCCAAATTAGAATCACTTAATCTCGCTTTAAATGAAGAGTTAGTTTGGAAAGAGATCGCCTTAAAGAGGCTTATGCAAAATGCAACAAATTTAAGGCATGTTATTTTTTATAGCACAAATATGTCCTTAATAAATTCAAACTCAATGAATTTGATCTTCAAAAAATCTCCCTCTTTAGTTACTCTAAGACTTAAAGACACGATGTTAAGCGGGAACATCAAAAATAATATTTTTTGTTTACCAAGTGTTCAAGAGTTAGATTTGTCATATAATGCTGAACTTTTCGGTCAACTTCCAAAATTTAATTGCAGTGCATCCCTTAAAATTTTGGATCTCTCATGGTGTCGATTTCAAGGGTCAATTCCTCTTTCCTATTCAAACCTCACACATCTTACTTCACTAGATCTTTCATTAAACCACCTTAACGGTTCAATTCCATCTTCACTTTTAACTCTTCCACGTTTAACTACTCTATATCTGAACGACAATGATCTTACCGGTCAAATTCCAAATGAATTTCCGCTGACAAATAAATTTCAATTATTAAACTTTGGTCATAACAACATTAAAGGTGAGATTCCGTCATCACTCTCAAACCTTCAACATCTCACTCACATGGATTTTTCACATAATTCATTTGGCGGCCAAATTCCAGACGTATTTGGTGGGATGACCGAACTTATTACATTAGATTGTTCTTATAACAAATTAGAGGGCCATATACTTAAAAAATTCACTGGATTCCAAAAGCTAATTGGTTTGAGTTTAAATGACAACTTGTTAAATGGAACAATTCCTTCTTGGATGTTATCTTTGCCAAATTTAGTAACTTTATATCTATCAAACAATCGACTCACAGGACCTGTAAGTTCAATCTCATCATACTCGTTAGAGATTTTATCTCTATGCGACAATAATCTTCAAGGCAATATTCCAGCATCAATTTTCGGTCTAGCAAACCTAACTACACTAGATCTATCATCCAATAACTTCAGTGGTATTGTTGATTTTCAACGCTTTTTGAAACTTCAAAATTTGAATTACCTGTCACTTTCACACAATAGCCAAATATCATTGAACTTAGAACTCAATTCCAGAAGCAATTTTTCACTTCTAACAAATCTGCATTTGTCTTCTTTGAGTTTAACTAGATTTCCTAAATTGTTAGGAAAATTTCCAAGTTTGTATGATCTTGATCTATCCAATAACAAACTTAATGGAAAAGTTCCAAGTTGGTTATTTGAAACAATGGATTCATTAAGAGTTTTGAACCTCTCTCAAAATTTCTTCACATCAATAAACAAATTCTCAACGAATTATTGCACCTACAATTTGAACGATCTTGATCTTAGTTATAATTTACTAGATGGCAACCTAGATGTGTCAATTTGCAATATGAGTTCTCTTGGAAGGCTTATCATGTCACACAACAAATTGACTGGTATCATTCCGCAATGTCTTTTAAGTTTATCATCACTTGAAATATTGGATCTACAAATGAACAAATTTCATGGAACTTTGCCAAGTTTTTTTTCAAATCCCAATGGTCTTTACACGCTGAATCTCTTCGGAAACCAATTAGAAGGCTGCTTGCCTAAATCTTTGTCCAACTACACATACTTGGAATTTTTAAACCTTGGCAGCAATAGATTTGAAGACAATTTTCCTGACGAGCTTCAAAGTCTTGAATATTTAAAAGTGTTGGTTTTGCGAGACAATAAGTTGCATGGTCCAATTGCCAATTTAAAGATGAAGCATGCATTTACCAGTTTGGTTATTTTTGATATCTCTGGAAATAAATTTAGTGGTCTGCTACCAAAATCGTACTTGGGAAATTACGAAGCTATGAAGATTGTAACTAATGTTGGAGGGAATAGGAGTTTGTTATATGTAGAGGATTCAATAGGGTCATTCGATTCTGTGATGGTGACTAACAAAAGAATCAATATGACATTGGTGAAAATTCCAACAAATTTTGTAGTTATTGATTTTTCAAGAAACAAATTTGAAGGAGAGATTCCGAATGTCATTGGAGATCTTTATGCACTCATAGGACTCAACCTTTCCTACAATAGACTCACCGGTCTTATTCCCCGGTCATTAGGAAACTTGACAAACTTGGAGTCGTTGGATCTCTCATCAAATATGCTTACCGGTGTTATTCCTTTAGAATTAACCAATCTAAACAGTCTTGAAGTCTTGGATCTTTCTAGAAATCATTTAGTGGGAGAAATACCTCAAGGAAAGCAGTTCAATACATTTTCAAATGATTCCTACGAAAACAATTTGGGGTTGTGTGGATTTCCTTTATCAAAGAAATGTGGACCTGAACAAAATTCTCCACCTTCACCCGACAAGTTTTGGAGTGAAGAGAAATTTGGATTTGGATGGAAACCAGTGGCAATTGGATATGGATGTGGATTTGTGTTAGGAATTGGTCTTGGATATGGTGTGTTTTTAATTGGAAAGCCTAGATGGCTTGTGCTGATATTTGGTGGCAAGCTTAAGAGAAGAGTGAAAAGAAGAACAAGAGTGCAGAGGATCAATGGTCCAACCATGAATCAGCTGGTGCAAATGTCATAGTTTTCTTGTTGTGGTTATTTCTACTATTGCATTAGTTTCAACATTGTGTTTAAAATAATCTTGATCTTAGTGTGACAAACTTGTTATCCTTATTTAATCCTGCTAGTTTAATCGTCGGTTCTGACTTTCTATTGTATTATGCTTTATATGTGTGGTTTAATAAAATTCTGAGTTTATATATGTGTTTGTAGTACAAATATTTGTGAGTCTGTTGTTCTTTTGGTGGATAATCACATGATTGTTTATAACATGTTTGTATATAACAGTGTTTGAAATTGTAAAAAATAGGAATAAGAAATTTTGTGAATGTGCTTGAGTACACAATATATAATTAATTACATATTATGTTTACAAGCAAAAATAAACAATAGTTCAACTCCCTAAATGCATGATTCTAAATATACATGAACGTATAGACTTACATGCTCTTTTTAATGAGAAATATAGAATGAATTTTACTAGAAAGTAAAACATAGGAAATTTGAAAGTTATTGGACTCTTTACGCCCTAACTTTTCTCGAAATTTACTATCCGACCCAAGTCCTTTCTCAAAGATCCAACACTTAAGGTTTTCATCTGATCCTCCAACAGCCACCGCCATCTTGGTGAAGTGGTTAATGTATGCACACAAGGTTTCCTTTTTGGCAGTGAAGTTGTGGTGAAAGACTTGCATATATCAACCCACGATGCTTCCGTCCGGAAGGGACTTAAACCAGGTTTGAGCAAAATCAGTTAAGGTGAGAGAAAAGAGCTTGTAATTCACATCTATGTCGGCATGATAGTAGTTTAACTGACCATTCATGTGCTTGATGTGCTCGTCAGGGTCTCCATTTGCATTATAACTATGGAGTTTTGGGGATTCTCCAAATATTTGTCTTCCATTATGCAAACGCTCAGCGAATTTCTCTTCCTCGGTTGAACGTTGATTCCTTCTTACTTCCTTTCTCTTGTGGGCCGAAAGGTTTTTGGGAAGTGTGACAGCCTCTTCCTACCTCAGGGGGACTTCTAGACCTTTTCTAGGTCCTTTCTCGACTCGACAAACTTCTGTGAATCATCCTTTTGGACAATGTTGTTCTTCGGGGATAATATTTTGTAGGCTCTCTTTGATCCGAATAAATCTGTCAACAAGAGCATGGTAGTTTTGCTATTAAATCATCTGGAGCATGTCATACAATTAATAATTCGTGAGCTCTTTGGGGGACGAGACTAGCTTGTAGGAGCTGGAAGCCAGGAAGTGCTTTGTGTCCGACGATGATAAGCGACAATGTAGGTCTGGTGGAAGGTTTCCCAACGTGGAATTGTGGAGCGGATTCGACGAATAAAGAAATTGAGAGGTTACTTGGACTGTCCTGAGTTGCACGAAATTTGGCGGTGGAGGATTGAAAGGAGTAGATGTTGAGATTTTTCCGTCTGTCCTCTAGGGAGGCGGATGGGAATTTTTTGCTGTTTGAGCAGCTTGCCGTTGAGTGGGAATGAGTGACTTTTGATGGTGTCATTGGTAAATCTGATATAAGAGTTTGACTTTGAACTTAAGACTAAGAGAGCTAACTTGAAGGTGGAGATATGTACTTCGATCAAAAGAGATTTGGATCTAATCAATCAAATCAAGATATGATAGATCATGGAAATCGTAGGAATCATAGATCGATTCCTACAAACGGCGTCAATGTTCTACTCTAGAGTAAAATGATGATTGGAGAAGCTGAATTTGTGCGATGTTGCGGTGCTTCAAATTTTCAATGCGGTGGAGAGGAGGCTAACTTGCAAAGTTAGCACTTCAACGCCCAAATCAGTAAGAGATTGAGTAGTGTAGTGTAAATGGGAAATGAAATTCATAGCTGAGAAATGACGCGCTAACCCCTTTAAATAGAAGAGTTAGTTAGCAATTGAATGCAAATGTGAGCATAGGATGCGGGTGACTGTTAGATGAATCTAGATGGTGAGGATGATTTTTACGAGTGAGTTGATCTGAGTGACGTGAGACACATAATCAATAATTCTTTCACCTTGTTTTGCATTCTTCCTGTATTGAACCTCTATACTTTTTTTAGCCTTTCAGTCGACTCAATACATTATGAAAGAAATAAGTGTACCATAGTTTTACGTGACTGAGCTATTTTATCCAAAATGTGACCCCGACTCGCCATATTTGAGATGTATGACTATTCTAAAAATCATAATTACATAGTATGCATAAACAACACTTGACAGGTATCCAAGATAATTAGGTTTATAAATTGTATTTATCTTGTTTAGACAGGAAAATGTGGTGGCTATTTCTACTAAGATGATGATGATGATTTGAGACTTGAAAGGATTATTGATATGTATATTTCTTGTTTGTGTACTAAAATATATATCACAGTTTTCTATGCTTTTCTCACTTACTTCATATACTCTTTCCTTTATTTGGTCTAATACTGCATTTTTTGGAAACTCTTGCATCACATATGACAGAATTTATGCAACTCTATTTAGTAACCATGATACTACAGAGTCTCATTTATGTGAAAAATTCAATGAACTGTGAGGAACATCATGCCTGAACCCTACATTTTTGTTCATTTTATCTATAATTTATATACTATGGCGCAATCCATGCCGTTGGATAGTCAACTGGAGAACTTAAATCAAGTTCAGCATGCTGTGTAGAAATAGAAGATGATGACACAAAGGATTATTATAGTAAAGTCATATTTCTATGCAAAGATCAAAAGAAATTTGTGTCATTCTCTATACTACAATTTATAACTAGCTGTTTCGTTATTGTTCTTATATCGATTAATGCGAAAAATATTTCATTTTAGTTGTGTAAGTTCTCACAAAGCCTTAGCTATGAAACATGTCATTTTTGTATTAGCTGTGTAAGTTTATTCAGTCGTGATGTTTTGAATGAAAATAGATAACGATATTTTTGAAGGTTAGTTTAAGTTGCTTATAATCTCAAATTAAATATGTTGAATTTGGGAGAGAGTGGACCTTAAAAAACATACACACTAGTTCTTATTTATATTGAATGAATAAATTATGAATATTAAGGGTATAATAGTAATGCAAACATTTATCAGTCTAAAAGTTAATGACTTTTGCTTATAATAATGGTCAAGATTTGAGGCCTTTTTTCTTATAATAATGACCGGAAAGAGTGTATTTCATTAAGAAAATAAAGTACAAATATAAAGTGGAAGAAATTGTTAGGTGAAAAATCAAACCAATCAATGCTTCTTTAATGGATACTAGTACGGTTTCACAAGCACAGCATCAGAGTCAGTGTAGTGTGAAAGAAGGACTTTCTCTTTTCTTTTTTTGACCAAAACAAAAATTAACACATTTCATTATTCAAAAGTTGCTCAATACAAGGAGCAATACAAGGAGGAGACAAATTAAAAATAGATATATTATAATGCTATCTAATTGGGGCATATTATCATTAGTTACATTTGTAGGACTTTGTGTCTCGTTTGTGCACACTAGGAAATTTCCATCAAAAACTAAACTTTGTCTTTTGGCTATAAATACATATGATTCATTCCTTACCAATTCATCAACACTTTCCATAAAACCTTCATTGATAACCAATCAATAATCAATTATCTATGGGGTGGTTGCTTCTGTTTTCACTTCTTTTGCTCTTCCATTTTCCATCTTTCTCTTCTTTCAACTTCTCTTGTCATCGTGATGAATATTCTGCTTTGCTTCACCTCAAGTCCGCATTATTTACTATAGAAACCATCTCTGGAACAACATGGAAAAACGGAACTGATTGTTGCTCATGGCAAGGTGTCACGTGTGACACCATCTCTGGTCATGTGATTGACCTCGACCTCCAAAATGAAGCCCTTCGAGGTATAATTCACTCTAATTCTCATTTTCATTATAAAAAATTTGATGGATTCGATAGTTTCACTTCACACATGTTGACTTGTCTTATTGTGTTATTTTTAAGGTGAAGTTCCTCCTCAGATATCGCACCTTTCCAAATTAATATCACTTCGTTTCACTACGAATTATGAGTTAGTTTGGAAAGAGAGTACTTTAAAGAGGCTAGTGCAAAATGCAACAAATTTAAAGGAGCTATTTTTAGAGGAAACAGACATGTCTTTAATAAGACCTAACTCAATTGATATTCTCTTCAATCATTCTTCCTCTTTAATTACTCTTAATCTTCGAAACACAAGACTACATGGAAAATTCACAAATCGAACTCTCTGTTTACCAAGTATTCAAGAACTAGATATGTCATATAATATCTTTTCTCAAAGTCAACTTCCTCAATTGAGTTGCAGCACTTTCCTTAGAATTTTGGATCTTTCAGAATCTCAATTACAAGGGCCAATTTCTCTATCATTTTCTAACCTCACACATCTTAGTTCCTTAAGCCTAACAGCCAACTACCTTAACGGTTCAATCCCTTCCACTCTTCTCTCCCTTCCTCGTCTTACTTTTCTATATCTCTCTGAAAATTATTTTAGTGGTCAACTCCCAAATGCATTTCACCAATCAAATACATTTCAAGAATTAGATTTGAGGTTTAACAAAATCGAAGGTGAGCTTCCAACATCACTTTCAAAACTTCACCATCTCATTAGCTTACTCCTTTTATCAAATTCATTTAGTGGTCAGATTCCAGATGTGTTTGGTGGGATGACCAAACTGCAAGAACTATATCTAGAATCAAATAATTTACAAGGACAAATCCCTTCTTCATTATTTAACTTGAATCAACTTGTGACATTAGATATTTCTAATAATAAATTAGATGGCCCTCTTCCTAACAAAATTACAGGGTTTCAAAAGCTAACTTATTTGAGTTTAAGGAATAACTCGTTAAATGAAACATTTCCTTCTTGGCTTTTATCTTTGCCTTCATTGATAGAGATAGATCTGTCAAATAATCGACTTACAGGACACATGAGTGCAATCTCGTCGTATTCCATAGAGATGCTATCTCTATGTAGCAACAAGCTACAAGGAAATATTCCAGAATCAATTTTTAACCTCGCAAACCTGACCAGATTATGTCTATCATCAAACAACTTGAGTGGCATTGTTGATTTCAACCAATTTTCCAAGCTTCAAAATTTGGGTTCTCTATCTCTTTCTTATAACACTTACCTATCACTAAACTTTGAATCCAATGTAAATTATAATTTTTCTAATCTAAGAAGATTGGAATTGTCTTTTGTGAGTTTGACCACACTTCCAAAACTATCAGAAAAACTGTTAGGGTTGTTGAGTTATCTTGATCTGTCTAATAATAGAATTAATGGAACAGTGCCTAATTGGTTAGTTGAAATGGTCCATTTAGGATTTTTAAACCTCTCTCAAAACTTGTTCACGTCAATGGACGAAATCTCAAGCAATAATCACATGCTCCTTTACCTTGATCTAAGTTCTAACTTACTACATGGTGAACTGTCTGCGTCAATTTGTAATTTGAATTATCTTCAAATTCTCAATATGGCACACAATAAATTGACTGGTACCATTCCACATTGTGTTTCTAATTTTTCGAAACTTGAAGTTTTGGATCTACAAATGAACAAGTTTCATGGCATTTTGCCTAGTAACTTTTCAAAGTACAGCAAGCTTCGAACATTGAATCTCAACGACAACCAATTAGAAGGCCGTATTCCTAAATCTTTGTCCAAATGCAAACACTTGGAGGTTCTAAACCTTGGCAAGAACAAAATAGAAGACAATTTTCCTAATTGGCTTCTAATTCTGCAAAAATTGAATGTGTTGGTTTTGAGTGATAATAAGTTGCACGGCCTCATTTCTAATATAAAGGTCGAGCACCCGCTTCCAAGTTTAATGATTTTTGATATCTCGGGAAATAACTTTAGTGGTCCTCTACCTCTAACCTATTTGAAAAGTTATAAAGCCAGGATGATTGATCCTCAAACCATGAAGATTGATCCTCAAGTAGGTGATAATAAAAATTTGCAATACATGGACATAGATGTAGTGAATGATACACAGTATTTTGATTATAATCCAAGATACTATGATTCAATGACTTCTGATTTTTATACAAAATATTATGATTCTGTGGTTGTGAGGATAAAGGGGATCAATTCCACATTTGGGAAAATTTCAATGAAGTTTGCAAGTATTGATATGTCAAGAAACAAATTTGAAGGAGATATTCCAAATATTATTGGAGGGATTCATGCGCTCATAGGACTTAATCTTTCCAATAACAAACTCACCGGAATTATTCCTCAATCCATGGGAAACTTGACAAATTTAGAATCTTTGGATCTCTCATCAAATATGCTCACTGGACCTATACCTGCAGAATTGTCCAATTTGAATTTTCTTGAATTCTTGGATCTTTCTAATAACCATCTTGTGGGTCAAATACCTCAAGGAAAACAATTCAATACATTCACAAATGATTCCTATGATGGAAACTCAGGGTTATGTGGATCACCCTTGTCAAAAAAATGTGGACCTGAACAACATTCCTCACCATCACCCAACAAGTTTTGGAGTGAAGAGAAATTTGGATTTGGATGGAAACCAGTGGCAATTGGATATGGATGTGGATTTGTGTTTGGAATAGGCCTTGGATATTGCATGTTTTTAATTGGAAAGCCTAGATGGCTTGTGAGGATATTTGGTGGCCAACCAAAGAGAAGAGTGAGAAGAAGAACAACAAGAGTGAGGAGGACCAATGGTTCAACCATGAATCAGATGATACAAATGTCATAGTTTTATTGTTGTGTTTATTTTCCGTATTGTTTTAGTTTCTACATTATGTTTAAAATAACCTTTGATCTTAGTGTGACCAACTTGTCATTCTTATTTCATCCTGCTAGTGTGATCGATCACCTCATATAATATATACACATTAATGGTCACTGCACAAAACTGAAAAAGAAAAATACACATATATACACATTAATAGTCAATGCTTATCTGAAAAAACGTGATTCATCTAGCCGAATTTTCATTTTTAATACGTGAATTGGTACCGTTGATGGAAAAACAATTAAGTACACAAATCATAAAGATTTGTTACTACTGAAGCATAAACATGTAGTAACACTTCTCTTATTTTATCAGTTGAATCATATCAATTCCTAGAGAAGTAAACAATCAAGTCAAACTGACCACACAGTAGAAGAAGCGATAAAAGAAGAGACAAAAAAGCATGAAATCCTTACCTCCCAGTGCAAGCATTTGAACTCACAAGTACTAATTAATTTACCACCTTCTCTTGCACCGAAGCATTCAATTTCTTCCCTGACTTTAAACTATTCCTACAAAATCAAGAAGCCACATTAAGATCTACGTCAAACTCTTTTTAATATTTAGAATCAAATACATAAATTAGAAATGTATTTCAAGTGGCAAAGTAATCTATATAGTATCTCAAGCCGAAACTTTGACATAGATCCTGTCCTAAAGTTCTGAGATTTTGCATAGCCTTCGGCAGAGAAAAAAAATACTAGGGGCAACATACATCAACTATACAAGGTCAGTCTCATCCAACTCTAAATTGAGATTCAACGTATGCAATATGATTATTTAAAATCTCTAAAACATAGAACAATCAAACCTAAGCAACTAAAAGATCATAATAATCAAGTGAGCTCACAAAACTAAATTTTGAGCACAAAGTAGAATATATAAGAAAAAATAGAATAACAATTACACTAGAATCATCCCAAATCCATACAGCATGTACTGCACTATAGCAATCTACGACAAAGATTGAGAAAACAAATATAATTATAAAGTAGTAATCAAAATTTCATACGTTCTCTTTGAAAAACTCCTCTCTTTTGCACCAGATTTTTATGGTGTGTGGAAGCTTCTCTTTTATACATTTTAATAACTATCCTGCATAATTATCATCACATCAGAACTTGTAAACCTTTCATCAAGAGATTCAAAGTTTATATATTTTTTTACAAATCAAACTAAAATTTAATTTTATAGTTTTGTTAAATCTATTCTCACAGTTAAGTTATCCAACAAAAGTATAAGATCAAATTTCCAAACACCTTGTGGGGGCATTTTTACAAACACCTTGTGGAGGCATTTTTACAAACACCTTGTGAAAGGAGATTTAGATGATGAATAAACAGGCTAGAGTGCTGAGATACGGGGGTAACCAGTTGCGTACATGAGCACAAGCGAGAGAAAATTTGAGTAAATCTAAACAGATTTTCGTAAATCGATTAGACACAATAAGAAACACCAAGTTTCAAAAATTCGATTTGAAAAATAAACCTGATATTCCTGAAATGCAATTGCAATCATCAAGAGCTCCTAAAAAGTGTGCTTCTGAAACGAGATTCCAATGACCAAAACAACAAGCTCCTCAGATGGGATTTTCTGTAACGTAAGTGAACCAAACAAGTCTATTAACATTGGCTTCTTACTGTTGCCTACCACTTGTTTGTTAAAATGCATTCATCTGTTTAGCAAAGTCATGAGCGTCAACTGCTGCTACTGCTACCATCTCATTCTTTGACAAAAATCAAGAGTCAACAACTACATTCACTAGTCGGGATTGTTGTTTTTTATGGTGTTTGTTCAACATTGTAATATCATCAAAACCACTTGCCATAACTTTCAATACGAGTACAATAATGTTCTTGGTCTGCATGATGAGATTTTGATTTTTTGCAAAGAGATTATGTTGAGCGAATTTAATAATTTGCACGTTCTGGATTGTCCTAGATTTAGGAGTGTCAGTAAGCTTGTATAAATAATGTATTATAGCACTTCCCATTGTTGAAGTTGCACCTCTAATCTCATGACAAAGAATTATGGCATGTGTTTGGTCTAGTTTTATTTGCATTTGAATTTTTAGATTAATTTATGTGTTACATTAGTTTACTTTGAAATTAAATATAATAGAGTTTCAGTTAATTATAACTCTACACTCCAAGTATTGAATAATTCCTATTCTACATTATTTATTGTACTGACCTGAGGATTAGAACCAGAAAGGGTCAATGACGTTTGCACAGTATTGATGACGAGGGGGAGGGGAAATGTTCCTGCAAGACACTCCGACGATCAAGTAAGTAGGAGCACAGATACGATTTGGTGTTTTTGGGTTTGAAAATTGTGTTACTTATCCCTCTCAAAAGAGATAGTATATATAATACCCCTAGCGCATGGCCATTGTTCTGCGTTTTGAGTTGGATCTAAGCCTAAAACGCAGGACTCCCAGGATTATAGGAGTAAATTTAGGAATCCTGGGAGGCTTTTCAGAACTGGTTGTTAGTCAGGCAGACAGATGTTCCTGGTCGACGCAGTCGTCTCTAGAGCAGAGGTTGCTTCTCTCCTCGATAAGAGAACAGGGTGTGTGATTCGTCGCTGGCTTGGAGCGAATCTTGCCCGACAAGAGGAAGGGTATGCTCGACCCTGCTGCCCTTAAGTGATTGGGCCAGGTTCATTGGGTCGTCCTGGAGAAGAAGTGGATTGGGCCGCTCCCAGCCGTAGGACTAGTCCAAAACAGGAGCCCCGAAGTCGTTGCTCCGAGTATAGGAGTGAGGACTTAAGGGCAAGTCCCGTTTGAGAGAGAGAAGTCGAGGACATTGTTAATGTATTTTAAATTGTTCAAGGAAAGTAGTTGTCGAGGAGAATAAGTGTCGTCGAGGAGATGAACAGTTGATGGAAAGCGCAGTGATGACGCCGCACGCATGCATTGAGCCACGTGCTGCCATTAAGGCGCAATGATGGCTATGCTAGGTCTAGGATAGGTGCGTGCCTGGACACGCGCTGGGAAGTTCCTCTATAAATAGGGGGAGTTTAGCCATTTGACACTTTCTATTCTCTTTCTTCTCCAGACTTCTGCTCGACTGTTGCTCAGAATTTACTTCGCCGTTTGCCGCGTGAAAAGTTTTCGACCACCGTCAAACTTCCTACCAACCACGTAAGTTTCCTTATTTTCCAGTTTTTCGTGCTTTAGTTTAGTTGTTTGGTAGAACGTATGCGGTTTAGGATAGGAGGAACATAGTTTTTAGGGTGTTTCTATTGACGTGTTGGTGGTTGATGGCGGTCTTGCCATTTTCTGGACGCCGGAGCCGTTGATTCGAGGCAAGGTATCGCTATTTTGTCGCTGATTGGCTGCTATGGTCGACGCGATAGAGCGGCTTGTATGAGTTTTCGGATGAATATCGACCGGGAATTGGGTTGGCGCGGTGGTTCGCAGCCGTTTCTGGGTTAACCTTATGCTAAGCTTAAACCCCAGCGGTCGGGGAGGTACTTCCCCGGTCTAAAGCCCTAGTCGTTGGGGAGACGTATCCTCGGGGCGAACTGGGATAACCTTCCGGGGAACTCCCTGACATCTTCGCTTGTTGTTTTGAGTTAAGGGCTCTGGCCGAGGATGTTGTCCTCGTTGCTTTTGCACACACCCTTTCACTTGATTTGCTTTTGCACACGCCCTTTCACTTATTTATCATTTTAAATATTTTTATTTCTACATTAGACAATACATATGTTTATAAATGAGAGCGATCTTTATTCTATAAGACGGTTTTGTAGACATGAATTAGGCCTAAACCACATTTCTTAACGGTTATTCTCATTTTTTTCGTTGTTAGATGGTTTGCGTTTTGGTTTTCATAGATCAAACTTAAGATTTAGATATTATGAGAAGTCAATAGTATGTTTATTGAAATGTCTAAGCTGCACTAATTTCTTAATGCCTGCTTCAAACCTTTCACAATATACTATGAAGTGAACAAATCCAATTTTAGCAAAAAGATTTGAAGGCTGAAACATAGAGGTTGTCTTCACAAAATGGAACTGGTCTAATTACTTCAGTGGTTCAATTAGCATCAGAAAAGTCTGTTTATAAATGTTCAGCTACTTACCATTACCAAGCCAATTTTATTCATGTTCTTGATATGTTCTTATAACAATTCACAATGCTTGAATTAAAAGGATATGTGAGAACAACACTCATACCTAAGAGCTTGCCATGAAAAGTATGTGGCCAACCAACCATAATTCTACCTCCATTATATAGCCAAGTTCTTGGTATACACAGTTGAATCATGACATATAAACTTCATTATTAGACCCTTAATTAGTTTCATCACCTTGCTCTCATTAACATCATTGATCATGGAAAATCTTAGAGAAGATGAGATTGAGGACAACATGTCAATGTCACCGCCTTCCGTCGGTTCCATGCAGATTGCAGGAAGCAATGGCTTTGGTCACAGCATGGAGTTCATGTCTCAGGCATACCTTCACAATCGGTACCCAGAGATTGATATTCAAGTCGCGGATTCCACTTTCAACCAAGATCCTCCTCTCCCTGTATTTCTCAAGGTACTCAAAAATTCGAGTGAAGTTTTTCTTAGTTTTTTCTTTTATCATATTCTCAATTGATGTGCAGTTTGAAGATGTAGAGTTCAAAGTGCGAAATAGCCAAGTAGCTTCCAAGAATCCTGTGAAAACAATGGTGTCAAAGGTAGCCACGCCAAACAATGTGGAAGAGAAAAACAAATACAAGAAAATTCTAAAAGGTATCACCGGAAGCATTGGCCCGGGCGAAATCCTCGCTTTGATGGGTCCTTCTGGTAGTGGAAAGACGACATTGTTGAGAGTTGTAGGAGGAAGATTACTTGATAATGTTAAGGGAAAGATAACTTACAATGATGTACCATATAGTCCCGCGCTAAAAAGGAGGTTAAACATATTTTTTAATAATCTATGTAGCACAGACATCTCTGAAAAAAAATGTGTCTGTATCAGTGTTTGTATCTTAATGTCTCTCTCTTTAATGCTAATTTTATAGGATTGGATTTGTAACACAAGAGGACGTGCTTTTTCCGCAACTTACAGTAGAAGAAACATTAATCTTCTCTGCATTCTTAAGGCTACCAACCAACATGAGCAAGCAACAAAAATATGCAAGAGTTGAGAACACTGTCAAGGATCTAGGCCTAGAAAGGTGTGTGAACTCAACCATAACTATTGAATGCTTAAATTCATCCAAATGAAAGAAATGAAACTGTTTTCCTAAATAATCTCTTGTATAATCATAGATGTCGCCACACGAAAATAGGTGGAGGATATCTCAAAGGTATATCAGGAGGAGAAAGGAAGAGAACCTGCATAGGTTATGAAATTCTTGTTGATCCTTCATTGCTGCTACTTGATGAACCAACTTCAGGCCTTGATTCCACGTCGGCAAACAAACTCCTTCTTACCCTTCAGGGACTTGCCAAGGTATCGATTGTAACATCGGATCCTAAATTTAACTGTGATTTTGATAACATGTTTTGAAAATATGCTGAAAAAATAGTTTTGAATTGTCCTTAGGCTGGAAGAACTATAATCACAACAATTCATCAGCCATCGAGCAGAATCTTTCACATGTTTGACAAACTTCTTCTGATAGCAGAAGGACATCCTGTTTATTATGGAAAGGCAAAAGACACAACTGAGTACTTTTCATCATTGAGATTCATCCCGGAAATACCGATGAATCCCGCAGAGTTTTTGCTTGACTTAGCAACTGGACAAGTGAATGATATAAGTGTTCCTCGAGATATTTTCAAAGATCAAGAATCTTCTGACCCTTCAGCAGCTGTTATTAAGGTATTATTTATTATAACTTATAGTTATTAATAAAGTCGTCTCAAATTTTTGGAAGCTCCGTGTAGATTAGCCGCAGTTTAACCGTGGCAAAAGAAATAGAGGCACTATTTCACTGTGATTTAACTGTGACAATATTTTACGAGTTCCTATTTAGCCATGGTTTAACCGTGAAATTTTTTTAAACCTGTGCGGTAGCACGCCCTCAATTACGTCACGGATTATTAATGTTATTATATTCATTGTCTATTCATTTCCAACTTAATAAATGTTTCTTAATTATGTTAGTATGTACAACTCAAGTATAAAGACATATTGGAGCCAAAAGAAAAACAAGAGAATCATAGAGGAGCAAGCACACCAAAACATCTTCAACTAGCCATTCAGGTTAAAAAGGAATGGACACTGAGTTGGTTAGACCAATTCATTATACTTTATAAGAGAACATTCAGAGCAAGATGCAAGGACTATTTTGATATATTAAGACTAGTTCAAGCTGTTGGAATCGCACTTTTGTTAGGACTACTTTGGTGGAAATCTTCAATTGATACAGAAGCTCAACTCCGAGATCAGGTACTAGATAGTCTCAGAGACGGATCCAGACGTTTTAAGTAGCGGAAAGGAAATAATATCTCATTTTTTTGTGCAGGTTGGTTTAATGTTCTACATTTGTATATTTTGGACATCTTCATGTATTTTTGGAGCAGTCTATGTATTTCCATTTGAAAAAGTGTACTTAAGAAAAGAAAGGAAAGCAGACATGTATAGACTAAGTGTATACTATGCAAGTAGCACTCTCTGTGACATGGTGGCACATGTTTCGTATCCTACTTTTTTCATGCTCATTGTGTACTTCATGGCTGGGTTTAAGAGCACGGTGGCTTGCTTCTTCCTTACGTTATTCGCGGTTTTGCTGATAGCTATAACAAGTCAAGTAAGTTATGTCAAAACTCGGAGTGTTAAAGAGTAAAGGGTTTGTGAAAAGTTATAGCTCGAATGAATATGCATATTGTTTTTGTTGATAGGGAGCTGGAGAACTATTTGGAGCTGCGGTTATGAGCATTCAAAGAGCAGGAATGGTTGCTTCTTTGATACTCATGTTGTTCCTTCTTACAGGTGGCTACTATGTTCAGGTATGCACAAAAGAGTAGCACTGTTCATATATGTAGCACCGATACCTCTAAAAAAAGACGTATCAGTTTTTGGGTTTGTGTCTGGTGCTTACACTGGACATTCACCGACATTGGTGATTACGTTTAATTTATTTATTTATTCAAATTTTTACCAGTGTCTACGTGCGACGTGTCAGTGTCTGTGTCGTGTCTGGTGTCCGGTGTCCGGTGTGTGAGTGCTTCATGGTTCTTTTCGACTGAAACTGATTCTTTGTGAACTGAACTGATTCTTTTGGAACCAAATTGATTGTTTTGCAGCATATACCAAAGTTCATGCAATGGTTGAAGTATATGTCATTCATGTACTATGGATTCAGGCTTCTTCTAAAAGTGCAATATTCAGGAGATGAACTATATGAATGTGAAAGTGAGGATGGATGCAAGACACTTCAAAGTTCACCTTCATTTGATACTGTAAATTTGAATGGAGGTTTAACAGAAGTTTGGGTTCTGTTAGCCATGGCTCTTTGCTTTAGAGTGTTTGCTTACTTTTGTCTACGTAGAAGGATTGACATATCCAATTAGTCTTTGAAGAAAATGAAAATTTCTTGTTTAAGATTTATGCTATGAATGTGTATCTAGTATCTACTAGTTCTATTATTTGGCTTTGGGTTGTAACCTTGGAAGGTACTTAGTTACCATATTAGCCTTTTAGGCAATGGTGAATAATTAATTTTGGATAGAATATAGTAAGCCATTAAAATTAGATTTCTAACTTTGAATTTTTACGATAGTAAAATATTTGTAACATTTTTTTAAAAAATAAATAAATGCTTATGTAAAATATTTTGTAAATTTTTTTTAAAAAAAATAAATAAATGCTTATTTGATATAGGAATGTTACACAGTTTCTATACTGATTAAATGTTATGTCTTTTTTATATTAATATTTTAGTGTAAGCATTGTTATACAATCATTTAATGTTGTGTCTTTTTTATATTAATATTTTTTAAATATATTCAAATGTTGAATAAACTTTTCTCATAATTTACCACTATTCAACCAATAGTACTTAAAAAATTTCCATTAACTTTTTCAGTTCAACTTTAAAGCCTTTTGATTTTTCTTAGTCAATGAAGGCTTCAAATTGTCCATTAACCGTTATTCAACCAAACTCCAACTGTTTTATTCAACTTTGAAGCCTTTTGATTTTTCTCTTAAATAATGAAGGCTTCGAATTTTCGTTACCTTTTCCCCTAATTTTGTCAAACAATAAATTAGTTATAGTTGTCCCAATTCTTATCCATTTTCTAGAAAGTGATTGATTTCCTTTGTAAGATAGGTCTATAATAACACGTTGCATGTTCTACCGACCTAATAGGGTCAAATTTGATTCACATACGTAAGTTTTATTAGTTAATTATATATAATATAATATAATATATTGTTTTCTTTGAAATATGGTCACTTCAACAACATTTTGGAAATTATTAAAGGTTAACACATGGCCAAATTTTAGACATCAATCAAATTACATGCTCCTTAATCAACTTGTTTTTTATTCCATGCATATATTCCTAATCTTATTTTAGTTGATGTTATACTTTGTTGATACGTATTGAAGTTTAACAACCTTTTCTTTTTAAAAATTGGTCCTACATTATTATTTTTATTTAGATCTCAAAAACATGTTTAAGAATGTTTGAAATGGTCTTTCTTGTTAAAATTTCACATGACCAACCAGGTCATGAATTTTTGTGAAATTGTGAAATATTCCTCTTTGCACCATATTCTTGAACTAATTTGGCATGAGTTTGACCATTATCAGTCATTTTTCTTTGCTCCTAGTTTTAATATGGCAGCTATGTACGTGTATAATTAAAGGGGCCTAAAGAAAAACATAGACTGAGAAAATGTTTAATAATGTTTGCTTTGCCCCCTATAAGAAATAGTTGCTGCCTTTATATTTTTCTTTCTAAAAATAAATATATAACTTTGCATCACTACCATAATAGTAGTACTTCTCAAGCATATTTCAAGCTAGCTTTACAAAAGTTGTTTTTAAGATTTTGTCAAATACTTTTGTACACATTGGTAATTATAGAACAAAGCGTTTTCATCTTTCTTTTTCTATATTTTTTGGAAGTTGCACATGAACCTATGTTTGAAGACCTTCATTTAGATATTGATTTACATTGTGAAGATTGAATATCATTTTCATTTGTTTACACCTTCTATTTCAATTTCCACCCCAAGAATTGATAGATTTGTTGGAAAGCTATTGTTTTCGACCATATCTCCAATCATTATTGTTTTCACAAAATGAGTATAGTTCTTGATATCAATTTTTAAGTGCAAATAAAAAAAATAAAAAATAAAACTAGATGAATAACTGAATATCAAAAGAGCAATGTATTTATACAAGTACTATGAGTTTCAAATTGGACATAACTAAAGTCAATTAAATGCTACTAACCTTAATTGATTTACTAGTTAATGATAATTACCTTAATTAATTCACTGCCTTAAATTAACTCACTACGTCAATTACCCCAATTAATGATAACTAGCTTAATAACGTAAGTTGAGTTTAAAAAAATAACTTAAATTACAAGAAAGTCAATCGTACATAATTATTGCTCTGTGGTGGAACCAGAATTGGAAGAGATTGTGGAAGCTACGGCGAAGCAAAGCTTCTCAAGCAATTCAAGGGAGCATCATCTCGATCCAAAGGTTGTGATTGTGATACTTTTGGAATCGGGGGTGTTGGTCTTGAATTTGTGTCTTTGATCTTCGATACGGAGGACCTACGGGGTGGCTGCAGGGCTAGCACTTCAACGCCCATGTCAGTTAGGGTTCAAGATAATCGTATTGAAAGTGAATATTAGAGATTGTGTACCTGAAAATCCTTTGAAAACTTATTTATACCTTGGGCTTAATGGAACAGGCGGGATAAGTGGGTTTTGCCTAATTGGGCTTTTGGCCTGTATGGAATAGCTTTCCCCAAGACTCACCGGGCACTATGGATATCAGAGGAGTCTTTTGTCAGCTGTGGTCGGCCTTTAGGAGTGGTTGTACATACTTTTACGGGCATGCATCCCTTTAGTTTTTCCAAAGAGTAGTGGGGAACATGAGCATTAAATATGGTCTCATTATTGAAACGTTTTCACCTTTTTTCTTGAAGATTGACCTGAAAAGGTAGAGAGTGGTGTGACGCAACTTACTGTATCCGTGGATGCACTTGAGTTTTGTCATGTTTCCAAGGTGAAATCTTATTGTTGGTCTGCACTTGTTTCTTACTTTTATTCTGATCCATCTAATTGTCTTTGCTTATATAAGGGTAGAAGAAATTTGGTTGAACTTTTTTCAACCTATTGAATTTCCCTTATTTTATTTTAACATTCCCTCCTCTTTAAGAGCGTTTTTCCTGGTGTAATTGTCATTGCACATTCAAAGCTTTCAACCTTCAACTTTCTCATGCTTGTCTTTGACTTCACACTTTAAGGTATTTTCCTCCAAATCGAGCTTTCTTCTTCAAAAAGTATTGGTTTCTTTGTTAAGATGAGTGATAACCATATTATCATAGAGAGTGATTTGAAAAGTATCAATTCTTCTTAGAAAAAGGGAATGGAGCCCGAATCGCATTCCATTTATTCTATCACTGAGGGAGTGTCTGGAGATTCTCTTTCAGACGGAACTCCTTTCTGAAATCCTTTAGAGGCTCTATTTTCAGGGAGAGGTGGTGGGATCAGTTTTATGTTAAGAAACCGATGCCTCCCCGTATCTTGATTGAGGCGGAAATAAAAGCCACCCATCAAAGGATGAAATGTGTTGGTTGTTTCGTCCAGCTGTATAAAAGAACGAGTGGTCGTGATCCCAACGATGCTGAGTTCGCACACCATTTGGTTGTTTCGTCCAGCTGTATAGAAGAACGAGTGGTCGTGAGCCCAACGATGCTGAAATCGCACACCATTTAGAATGCTAGGGGCAGTCTAACGTCGTGTTTTGGATTAGTCTCGGTGATCACCTTAAAGTTGTTGAACTGGCCCAAAGGGGATTTCGGTTCATTGAGCCGGATAACGCTAATAGATACCACTACTAGAAAAATCGCTTTTAGTGACTGAGTTAGAGACCGAAAAAGCTTAAAAATCGGTCACTAAAACGATTAGCGACTGATTTAGCGACCATTACTTTTCGATTGAAAAAGTGCTAGTTGCTAAGCTTTGCATCGAATTTAGTGACTGAAATTTAGCGACCAAATTTAGAGACTGGTTTTAGTGACCGATTTTATTGTTCTTTTTTGTAAAATAAAATTAAAAGTTATGACACCTAGAAATTAAACTCGTGACCTCCATATATCTTAATAAGACATCGTCACTACATTAACATACATCTATTGCTATATTTTATATTTAAACATATATCCATATATTTTTTATATAAATATATTATTTGTTAAAACAATAAAAAAGATGAAACTTTTTGTAAATAATAAAAATTGAAAGAGAATCAAAATCTTTAAAAAAATGGAAAGAAAATAGTAACATAATAAAGAGAATTAAAAATAGAAAAAGAAAACAAAAAATATTAGTGACCGAAATTTTGGTCTCTAATTTTTATATATAAATTAAATTGTATATAAAAATATTTTTTTCGTGACCGAATAGGTGATCCCAAATTTTTGGTCTCTAAATTGGTGGCTGATTTATTTTAGTGACTGATTTTTTGACCTCTTAAAATTGGCTCATGAATATCAAATTTTGATGGCTAATTCGGTCATTATATTGACAAAAATATTTCAGTCACTAAACGCGAATTTTCTAGTAGTGTACCATTGGGTGGCCTCCAAAGTGGTAGGGACTTATTCCAATCTAAATATTGTCGAGGTTATAACCAATGCTAATATGTAGCTCTTTTTAGGGTTACTCGGTCCCTTTGTATGAACGCCTCTTTATCAGGTTAAGGGTAGGTATGCCCTTTTCTTTTGAGGTAGCTATGATGAACCGTCTAAAGGCTGCCCCTCGCAACTTCATCCGGGATTTTGGGCTTATATGAAGGTGTTCCAACTTTGTGTCAAGCATAAAGATTGGAAACCTTATTTGGGGCTATTTTATCTCTTTTATGCAGAACTCGCCTCTCAGGATGATGCCCAGGATCAAGGATTGATCTTTCTTCGCCCCTAAGTCCATTGGTTTAATTATTTTACTAATAATTATGGCTACTTTCTTGACTGTTTCATGCTGGTGAAACCTGTTTCTCCTGGGGCTCACTTTGCCTTCTCTTTGTTTTCGACCCCATTGAGATTTGTTCTCTCTTGTAAGACTGAACTTTTAAAGTACTGGTCTCGAGTTAACTTTTGTTGACCTATTTCTTCTTACCACACCGGGTTAAGTCATTTTTCCTCCAAGGAGGTGGAAATGAATGAGGATATGCATGCTTGGTATTAGGCACTCAGTCATGAAGAAGTATTTGGTCTTAGTGACGTACTCCCTTCTCAATAAAAGAAGAAGTTGTTTGATACTTATGTGAATAATCAGCGCGCTTGATCATGTAGAGAGACAAAAACTCTTTTTTTTAACAATTGCAATTCGTATCATGCAAATAACGTAGATCGGTTGCAGAATTTTCTCGTGTGTTCCAAGGATTAAGGTTTTACGACCGACTAATCGGGCCAAGTGATGGTGACTTCTACTGCTCCGACAGTCTGATCATTGGCTACAATTATTACTCTGACATTAGCTGCTACTATTATCCCGAGTACAACTCCTAAGGTGGAATGGTTGACCATTACGGTGACCGGTCTCTCTGTCTGTGAGCTTTCACCATCCCTTTCTTCTATCAAAAGGAATCAGGATCACTTTTTGTATAATTAACAATTGTAAATATTATTTTTATTATAATATATGAGTTATATATAAGTTATAAAAATATATATTTTTACTCCATATTTAGAATTATTGTTTATGGATAAGAATGCAGAGATACGTAGATACGTGAGAGTGTTTTATGGATAAGAATTGAATTACATGACCCTCTTAAATGATAGGGTATTTATAGTACCCCTAACGCATCGTCTTTGGTTCCTATTTTGGGTTGGGCATTTAGGACCCAGATCCAAAATAGGTGACTGTCAGGAATTCTGCATGAAAGTAGGGGCGGGCAGCTCGTGCTCGTCATCTTGGAAGATTGTCCAGACAAAGTGAAACCTGACCGTTAGTGCGGGCAGAGAAGTAGTTAAGGGAAGTGGTAGTTTAGTTGGCCTTGGGGTCAACCGATCACGCATGCCCAACCAAGGAGCGGAAGTGGAAAACACCTTTCGTTGGTCCCACCGTTTGGGCCAAATCTGTTAGGTCATCCTGAACTCAGAAGCGAATTGAGTCATGCTTAGTTGTGGGACTATTTCAGAACAGTAACTATATTTAACTTTATATGTAATTTTAGATGAAATTTTTAAACTATTGTGCCATCAAATATATTATCTGTAGTGTCAAAATTATATTAGTTGTATAAATTATATAACTATTTATTATCCATAATTTATGATCAACAAATGAGACATGTGTGTGATATTGTGTTTGTGAGTTTCTTATTGTGCTCTGCTTTCTCCTACATTAATTAGTTGATATTGACTTATAATTATCCGTGCTTGATCTCACAAGTTATCTTTGCTAGAAGATTATTTAGTTATTGGCTAATAAAATAGAGCTTGTGAGTCCAAGTTATGATTATTATTGAAAAATGGCAACTCAACTCATTTGATTTTATTAATTATGAAAAAAAATAATAAAGGACGTGATGTTGAAACTTATGTGACGCCACCTATAAGGCTATATAGTAACGGAACTTCCAAGCACCTAAAGAGTGTATGTATAAGTAACCTCATTCTTAATTAAACACAACTTTACTCTAACGATTTTTCTTTAATTAGAAAATAAAATCTCAACCAATTTAAAATATTAAGCTACGTATACTATAACTTTTGGTGTGGTATGATGTGGCTAATATATGAAACATAGCCATATCAATCATTCATAGACACAACGATAGTCACATTTTCCTAATATTACATTACATGAATTAATAGTTGGATTAGGTGGCCAATTACCATATAATTATACCCAAAAAAATCAGTGCACGCTCCATAATTCAATTCAATTATATTATATGGTTTATAAATTATGTGGTTTATGTTAGAACATCATTCTAGTTCAAAAATAAAGGTGAAAAAAAAACCATATTCTGGAGATAAGTATGGCTTTGATTAATAGGGTCAGTCTCACCACTGACTTGTGGTGGTCTGGTGAACTGAGGATAGGCTATATGACTGTGACTGGTCATTTCATTGATTCAAAATGGCAGCTTCATAAAAGAGTTTTATCTTTTAAGAATGTGCCACCACCACATTCTGGAGAGGTTTTGTGCAGGGAACTGATAAAGGTAATGGATGATTGGGGAATAAGGGATAAGGTAACATCTATTTCTGTTGATAATGTCAGTGCCAATGATAATTGCATTGCTAGGTTGAAGAGGGATTATTCTGGTAGGAGAAATTTACCCTTAGATGATAAGTTATTTCATGTAAGGTGTTGTGCACACATCTTAAATTTGTTGGTGCAAGATGGGCTTGATATGATTAAGGTGTCTGTTGATAAGATAAGAAATGGTGTCAAATACTTGATATGAAATGTAATGATCTTTTGAGTTTATTTTGACTTATCATTTTGAAACATCATGTATTTTTGATACAATTATCTTTGGTAGCCTCTTATCAAAACATTAACATTTGTCTTGGTATATTATATAAGTTGGTATATTATATAAGTGATTATGAAATGCTGTTGGGTTGTTAATTTGATATGTAAAATCATTAGTTTCATTTCATGTACAGTTTGGAAACCCATAAATAAACATGAAATTTCATTAATTTTTTCTTGTGTATCGGGTGGTCCGGTTACCCGACCAACAACAACGGTCCGGTTTCGGTTATTTTATTAAAAAAAATCTAATTCGGTTCGGTCTTCGGTTACCCGAAATTGTTGGATCGGTTTCGGTCCAACAATTTATCCATCATTGTACTGGACCGGTCCTGGTTTACTCGGATAAGTTTTCGATCCATGAATCGGGATATCAATTATTCGGACCGAACCGGACCGATAACAGCCATATTCACACCCCAAGCATACATAAAAACTATTTTGTAACAAGACTTTAAGGAATTTTGTTAAAGAAGAAGAAACAAAAAGATAAAAAAAATATGCAAATCAACAAAGAAAACCTGAACACGGAAAATATACGGTAATATATCAGAACGACGATAGAGAGCAACAATTGTAGCGGGCAGCGAGTTAAGTGAAAGCAAATTTTTGTGACTTATGATATCTACTTTCTATATGTTTTTGAGTTTAGTTCTAAATGTGTGTTTTGCAAAAAAGAAGAAAGTATAAATAAAAATGAAAAATGGTTGGACAAATATAAAATTTGAGTTTAGTAGTGCGTGAAATAAAAGATCTATAACATAATTATATCTATTGGTTTGATTTATCAATTTGGCAGTTTATAAAAACTAAAGTCAAAAACCAAATCAAACCATATCGATTTTTAATGGTTCGGTTCAATTTTTTAGCCAAACTAAAAACAATCGATTTTCTTTCAATTTAAATGGGTTTGAATTATTAATTTAATTGGTTTTTTCTAATTCGCGCTTACACCTCTAGTAAAACCTCTTCAACTTCCAAAATGAATTAATTTTTTTTCAAACATACTCTAATTATATATCTTTTTCTTCATTTTGTAATAAATATTTTTGTATAAATATTATTTATTTATCTCTTTTAAAAATAAATTTGTTAAATTATATAAATATTCAAAAAATAAATTTTTTAATTAGCATATTTTTTTCTATTCGGTCTTATTTAGGGATAGATAGATGTAGTACTATATTTTTGTTGGAGATGATATTAATATTAACATATACACCATTTAATCACTTTAAGTCTTATCCACTTGAATTCAAAGAGAAATCAACTTTACTTTATTTTAATTTCACTCCAAAACAAAACAAAACAAAAAAAACACTGCAAATATTCTAATTTATAATAATAACTATATAGAAACAAAAAGTCACCAAATTGAAATCCAATACCTTTCTAAATTCATCTTCATATAAAAAATATGATCAAAAAGAAGTTGGCCAACGGTTAACTTCCCTCCAAACCAATTCTTGTGATTCACTTTGAATCAAAGCAAAGTTTCTATTTTGATTCACAAACTTCACCTTCCCTGACATACCCTTCACACCCTTTTTCCCTTTTCTAATCCATCTATAAACACTTCATTTTTCCATCATGCACACCATGTGTTTGATGAAATATTTGTGATAAAACTAGTTTGAAAAATACCCTTTTTTTTTCATGAATTTGAGAGTTTAAGCTTGATATTGATATAACTTTACAATGAATTCTAGGTGTTTGTTGAATTCCAACAGCATGGTTCAATCTTCGAATTCTGCAGGTGAAGATGAAAGAGTGGATGGTTCTAGAAATAGCCATCGGCCTGGACGTGTCTCGTTGCCGTTGACGCCTTCGTTTTCAGTTCGGATGGCTATGAGAATATCTAGATCAAGATGGTTTACTTTTCTAAGAAGAGTTTTTCATTATCAGAATGGGTCGAGGTCTAGTCTTGGCTCGAATCCTTTCAATTCTAGTACTTGGTTGATGTTGGAGTTTAGTGCTTTAATTGTACAAATAATCGTTTCTACGTTCACTTTGGCTATTTCGAATATGGAGAAACCTGTTTGGCCTATGAGGGTATGGATATCTGGTTATGATATTGGATGTGTTCTTAATTTGCTTGTGGTTTATGGACGGTACCGACAAATTTATCTGATTCAAGGAGATGCTGTAAGCCTTTCGAATATGGAGCAACAGAGAAACAGTGAAGACACAAGGTATTCTATGCACTTTCAATCTTCAAAATTTTATTTTACTTGGTCAATTTTGTTATTTTGATGCATAATTATAATATAGTATTATATTGCTTAAAAATAAGTTATAACTCATATATGTGAGGTATTAGTCTTTGAGCATGCTTAAAAATGGAGTAGAAATGGTTGACATCAATCCGCCATCATGTTTTTGGTTTGAGAATTTAAAAAAAGAAAACAAAATTTGTGCACCTTGAATTGAATATGATATTTAGATATAAGGCCAATTGGATTTCTAAAGATAGAAAAATATAAAGTATCGAGTATTATAAAGGATTTGTAATTTATCTCCTTAATAGAGTATGAAATAATCAACTTTTGTGACTGAGAATCAACCTTTTCTATTCTTATCGTTCGTGGAATTACTTTTGTGACTAAGAAGAATCTATTGTTTATTGCAATCTTTCCTATCTAATCAAGAACAAATCACGTGAAAAATGAAAAGCCTTTGGATGTATCATGTATTACCAACTTTATGTATTGAAAAGTTAGTGTCCAACAAAAGAAAAATTAATATCTGGCACCAAATTAGGACTAAAAAGTTAACTTTAAACTTGTTTGTTTGTGTTAGCTTGGCTTGAATAACTTTAATAGTCATCAATCCAAGTTTAATTAGAGAACAAGTTCTATTTATAGTTATGCAAAATAAATACCAAAAATGGAAACAGAAAATGCACGATATTTGATCATGCCATGGAGTTCGGCTAATTGCGTCTGCGTCTCCAACTGGAGAGAGAGACTGTAGTGTCTTCTATTATTACCAAAAACATAGAGTTTACTGAGTACAGGTTGTGTTAAAAAGTTTAAAAACTTCGGTTCAGTTTACACCATCTCCCCTGTACTGAACTGCAGGGGGCTTAACGCCGCTCGAGCGACATGCCCATTTATCATTGAACTATGTGTCAAAACTAACAAATTTTTTTGAGGGTGAAATTTGAAAACCAATGTTAATTTGCAATATACTATGTCAGTGTATACAGGATGTCACACTTGATGCACAAATGCAGGACTTCATTGGAGCTTTTCTTTGCCATATGGTTTGTGATGGGAAATGTTTGGGTTTTCGACTCACGTTTCGGTTCATTTCAACAAGCTCCAAAACTTCATGTCCTCTGCATCACTTTGCTTACTTGGAATGCAATCTGTTACTCTTTCCCTTTCCTACTTTTTCTTTTGTTATGTTGCTGCGTGCCACTGATTAGCTCCCTCCTCGGATACAACATGAACATGGCATCTTCTAACAAAGGAGCATCTGATGAACAAATCTCACAACTTCCAAGTTGGATACATAAAGATCCTCATACCACAAAGTTAGATCTTGGAAACGACTCTGAAAGCATTGAAAATTTTATCAATGAAGATCCGGTAAGTATCTAACTCACAATGTAAACAAGTTTTACAAAAAGATTCGATCAAATTTCACCTTAATATGATAATTTGAGCATATGCAGAGTCGTCTTAAGTTTTTAGAAGTCCTGTATAAATTAGCCGTGTTTCTTCTATGACAAAACAATCAGAGGTCTTATGTAACCAGTAACCACTGTTTAACATTGACAAATATTTTATGAGACCTTATTTAGTTACTGTTTAACCTTGACAAATTTTAGACCATGTGCGATAATCTGCCTTGTACGCCCTCAAAGACGGCTCTTAGCATATGCTACAATTTCCATTAATTTGAAAATTTGTCTTGTATCCAATTTTATCGATATCGAACTTAATAAGTTTCTCATTTGTGGCATGGTTGACAGGAATGTTGCATTTGCTTAGCCAAGTACAAAGACAACGAAGAGGTTAGAAAATTGCCATGTTCTCATGTGTTCCATTTAAAGTGTGTGGACCAGTGGCTGAAAATTATATCTTGCTGTCCACTTTGCAAACAAGGATTAGAGAGATAGAAGAAATAGCTATGACAACAGTCATATCCTCATATACTAATTTGGTCATATACTCATGGATGTTCCTTTTTTTTTTCACTTTAAATTTTGGTTGAATATACTTTACAGTGTTACTTGAGTGAGTTTGTATATGTAAAGAATAGCTCACCAGTAACAAAAACTATATTACATACTTATTGTAAGTATTGGATAGCTTTTCAAATTAGGGGATTGTTTAAGCATTAATTTTTCTATTGTGAAATAAGATGTTTGTAATAATGAAAAAATGAAGTAAATATTGTATTTGTTTGATAAGTAATAAAATTTGTACTCTTTAGTAAATCTAGTACATTGTATACTTGCTATTCTTTTGGGTTTTGACTGAGGTATTTTCACATGCATTCTGTTGAAATTTGTTCTTTTAAAGGACAGAGTTAAAAATCTCTAGGTGAAACTTATTCCTGCAACTTTAAATTAATAATAATTTTCTCTTTCTCTGAATGTTTTTTTTGGGAGTAAAATTCAATTATCATTGGCATACTTTTATGGTGTAATAATAAAAAAATATCCTTTGAATTATAGGATTCAAACTGTGTTTTTTTGTTTGTTATGTTTTGATTCTAGAATCCGAATTAAGACAGAAATAATGAGTGAAAACAATACATATAAATAAATATATCAAAATCAATTATTGTTGGGAGATTTTATAATCCAAACTTGGACTAGACACTTTTGAGATTCTAGAATGTATGAGTAAATTTTTAGAAAATTTAAATAAAATTTTAATTCTTTTATTTTTTTTAAATTAAATTTTTATTCCTCCATTTTTTGATTTTTTTAATTTTGGTCTCTGCCCAATTTTGGCATCAATTTTATTTCGCTAAGTTGGTAGTATCTAGATTAATAAATTTAATATTCATATTATATTTTATGGATGATTTTGTTGAAGTAACATCTTAAATTTGTTCAGCATTTTTTTATTATCAAAATTATCCGTAAATTGGACGGAAACTCAAAACACATAAAAAATTATAATTAAAGAACTAAAAAGTTAGTTTTAAATGAAATAAATTAAAATTTTAATTTTTTAGAAATAGAAGAACCAAAAATAAATTAAAAACCCTTTTATTGTAGTTTGGATTCAAGAACCATGACAATTTTTTACAAAATTATATTATTTGAATTATACAATTCAAATGTTTGATGCAGATTCTAAAATCAATAAAGTATTTATTTCTAGAATTTCCACAAACTTTTAAAAGGAGTAAGCTAAAATCTATAAAATAGTAGAATTTATAACTAACATGAGTAGGGTTCAGTTTAACAAGGGAAAGTTGCTATAGTTAAACGGTTGACTTTAAATTTTATTTTAGATTTAAAGTGTGTTTGTTTCAAATTATAAAATATCATTTCTTGAAATCTTATTTCTAAGATTATTATTCTTAGAAATAATATTTTCATACAATTGTTTGTTAATATCAAGATTCGAATCCTTATATTTAAAGTTATATTTTAAAATTTTTAAATGTTTGTTAATATTATCACTTTGTATTACATGTTTAAAAGAAAAATTAATTCTTATTATAATTATAATACATTAAAAAAAAGAGATGTTGATTTCTTTTAAGATATTTTATGTTAGTCAAATTTAACTCCTGGACTTTGGGGCAATCACCTACTATCTATTACAATTATTAGAAGAATATCATATTTAATAATTAAAATAAAGGTACTCTAAAGAAGAAAAACTGAGTACCAACATGGTCCCAATCAGTTCACCAACAACAGCAACTCTTTTTTCTAACGGCAGTTCACCCGCAACTTCATAATTGTAGGTCATAGGTTGGTTGGAAAGTATTTTATTTTTTTGTATTTTCCCCAGATCATATATTTATATATAAGTTCATTTATTTTTTATAACAATTATTTTTTGACAACACACATTTAATGTCTAACCATGCTATATATAATGTACATCCATGATTTACCAACACTGGGACAAAAAAAAGTATGAATAAGGGTTTCATTTTGATTAAATCTTTCCACAGACAAAGATGATGCTATTTTTGTATCCCTATGAGAATTAAATTAATTTTAGTTGAAAGGAAATCATAATAACCTCCGCACAAATAGATAAATCTTCGATAAGACGAGTTTTTTCCAAAGTAACTTTATACACAAGTAACTTTAAAATTTGATATGAACATAGCTTCTTCAATATAAAACGTGACATCAATACATAATAAAGCCCTACACTCCTTCACTAATTAAACCTCTCTGACAAATAAGTTTCTTCTCTAACTCCAACATCCATCCCAAAAAATACAACTTGACATCATATCCTTCATAAATATAAACATGTTTTGACCCAAAGTTAAATTAAAAAATTTACTAAAACCATCCTTTTAAGTCAACCTTATCCAACAACGTTTCATACTAAAACAACATATTACTACCATTTTGTATTGGTATATTTGTAAAGGGTCCACGAGGAGTGGTGTGGTGATGAAACACCTCGCCACAACGCCTTTTTTATTGCCACTGTTTAGGACCGATCGTGAATTTATTAGATGTGACGCCCTTTCTCGAATACGTTGTCCATTTTTGGAATCATTCATCCAAAGTAGGAAAACATGGGAAGTGATGTGCCTTTAGTCCACATTAATGATATGGAAGAAGTCAAAGGGAAGTTAACCACGTTCTCCTAAATAATAGAGGATCGACTATTCGCTTCCGCGTTATCAGAGAAGTGGTTGTTATTTCCTAGGTGCCTGGGATTCAGGCCCAACAACTATTATAAATACATCAACCCAGAAGTTGAGAAGGACAATATGAAATTTACACAAATGCTAGATACACAGAGCTTCTCCCCTCCCTACGTGGGCTAGTTCTAAATCCTACAACAAACCCTATAGCCTCTAACAACCTTAATCACTGAGAGTTGTTATAAGTACAAATTCCCTAGTTTTAGAGACATTATTCACAAACCCCCTCTCTTTTTTCACCTCATCATCACCCCTTTGTATGCTAAAAGATATCTTTCTAGCAATCTGAATCAATATCTCTCACACCCTCACCAAACACTTCTCCATTAAAAGTTCCATATTTAATTACCAAAACATTATATTATAACCCATGTTTCTCTCTTATTGACATCAAACATCACTTCTCTAAAGCGGCACCTGAAGGAACTTTGAAAAGGGAGTGAAAGTGCATCGTTAATTTTTTTTAAGAGAATTAGACAATCATCCTTAAAGAGCTTTCAAAAGTTCAAAGATGACAATATTTCTTTAATTCAAATAACCATAGGGTCCCTAAAAACTAATTTATATGGGTTATCATCACTTGTCATCCATAAATATTTAAAAGGTAGTACATCCATTTTACGATTCAGCACATATGTTATATCATTTAGCTAAAAAAATAACATTAACATCCAATAAAAGACCTAGGTGAAAATTAACGTTCAGCCTAGATATCAACTCAAAAAGTAACTTTAATGATATCAACTCAAATCAGGTGAAAATAGGTCTTTTGAAGGTAACTTTAATGATATCAACTCAAATTATGTGAAAATTAACCTTCAGCCTAAACCTAGAGTTTTGATTGCACCAATTTTTCCTCTAAAAAATTAACGTATCATCTACAAATTGAAGATAAATAATTTTAAAAGCTTCATCATTAGCCACGTAAAACCCCCAAAAAATTTCCAATCTAGTAGCCTTAAAATATCATCTACAATAAAAAAAATAATAAGAAGACAATAGACCATCTTGTCTTAACCCACAAGCCAAAAAAAATTCATCACTCGGCTTGCCATTTGCAAGAAAATTCAAGTAAGCACATCCATTTAAAATGAAAAAAAAAATATATCCTTTCAATTATGGAATCAAGATACGATTAGTCCACTGAATCTTGATTTTTCAAAATTAACTTTAAACATAATTAACTCTCGATTATTTTTCTTGATATCATATACAACATCGTTAACAATCAAAACCTCGTCAATAATTTGTTTTTACAATGGATGATTGAGTAACAAATGATGAAAGTTCGACATTACATGTTTTTTTAAACATAATTTACATTTGTTTTAAATACTTTTGCTTGTAGTCGGATATATTTGTAGGCTTTATTAGAGATTCAAAGAATTATGGAAAAGAACAATATGTGTCAAAATGATCCTAACCAGAATTTTTTTGAATTATTTTACTATAGAAGTTATTATGACGAAGGATGGAGAAGACTTTCAGACAAGAATCGAAAGACAATTAGAAGGAAAAAAAAGCAAGAATGGAAAAAATATGTGAAAATAGACAGCATAATGCGTTTTAGCAATCTCAGTGCGTCAAGTTAGTAACATCATAAAAATGTGGCACGCACATAGCCTAGTGCAACGTGTTTTTTACAAAAACAAATTTTCTATTTTAAATGGTCAAATGCCTCAAGTTGTTAGGGTTTCAAATTTTATTCCATTGGAGTGATGAGAAGAAAATAAACCATTGAAGCTTTCACCATTCATAAATTGTAATGTGTATTTTCTTTCTTTTCATTAATTTTGTCATGAATCCTTTGAATATGAGTATCAAAAGAATGAGCTCAAAAAATAAAAAATCATAGACTAATTACACCATTTTATTTTTCAAAAGACATAATCAATAAGTAAAATCAATAAAAGATGCATAAACTTACCAATGAATGAAATCATACAATAGAGAGATTGGAGAAGACGGAAAATTGAAATCTAAGGAGAAATTTGGAGAGTCAAAGAAGGTGCAAAAATTCAAAGGTTATAGAAGGTAAATCAGATACACAAAGGAGAAAACCTATATATTATTAAAATCAACGAGTTAGATCCAATGGACAAAAGTACATAGTGACCAAATCCAACTAATGACACATAATGACCTCAAAGGTCTCCACATACCCAATGAATGAATGCAACATAGCGATACTTGAAGCATTGTTCCTCACTATGTAATCATCACACCTAAAATTTTGAGGAAAAAAATCAATGAATGTGCCCTTTAACCTACTATGAATGTGCCCTTTATTAATTTAAGAGTTTTTTTGGGTAAGTTATGGAAATCAAAAGTCACTCGTAGACTACATATTTTAGTTTTGATATTGATCCATAATATCATCCTAATAAAGGATAACCTAAAAAAAGAGATATTCAATAACATATCATATGTCTTAGATACACAACACAAACATTGAAACAATTGAACATTGCCTTAAGGGATATGTTTAGGTATCTCAAATCGGTTTGTATCCTTCATAGTACAAACTTCAATTGTTGCACATAATTGAAATTTATTGATTGGTTGATTAACATAACTATGAACTCAAATAAAGAAACATGGCTATCAAAATCAACATTAAAAATAAGATCTTGATGGATAAAAACTTAATCTTTTTTATAGAAAAAGGCACGTCCTTTAGTCAGTTCATTGACCAATTCATTCACCAAGTCATGCAATGAATGAATAATTTCAAAACATCAAACAACCTATTAGATAATAACACATATATCAACAAAAGGATGAGAAACAACACTGGGAATTATATAAAGTAGGTTCCTTAAAATCAAACTTCGTAAAATGTCGATGCAACTTTAGTGATTAGAGACATGAAGTGTAGAATAGTTGTCGATGCAATTGGAGAGAAACGAGATTCAATGTTGCAATTAATTATTTAGGCTCGTGCAATCTCTATAATAGTTAAGTTCATTTAGGATTGTTGCATCAAGCATGTAATTTTCGAATAAAATTTTAAGATGATGGTGGATGACACTCTAAGGAAATAAAAATCCCTAAAACCGTGTGAGGGTTCTATCGCTCATAGCCTCATACAATCAAGAGGAAGTTGATTTCAATTCATGAATATTAAGATCATGTGGTCTAAACCTTATCCCAATTAGAGTCCGGTCCAACGTCAATTAATGTGATATAATAAACATCAAATTTCTACTCTCTCTTGGATTAGTAGTCGGTAACAGGGTCAGATACCAAGATTTAAAAATAAAAAAAAAAAACATCAAATTCCATTAAAAAAATAACATGAGATTAAACTTTAATTTTAAAAGCTCCTCTAAATATAAATATAAATAACAAAATTTGTGGAGAATATCTGTCTAAGAAATAATAATACAGATACTAATGTGTGAGCATTTGATTTTGTCCCAAGTTGTACCCCATCTCTCATCAATCATCATCCTTCATATCACTTTCGCCACCTTCCCACTCTCCATTTGATTCCCTTCAACCACCGCGTGGAGTTTCAGAGAACAGAAAACACAGCCCTTCTTCACTATTCCCCTCAATTTCCAAAATCTCTGTTTTTTCTCTGATCCTCTTACATCAAGGTAAGTTTTTTCACCATACCCACTTCATTTTTCGCTCTGAAATCTTACAATATAGCATCATTATCTCAAATTCTGATTTGGGGTTCTTGAATTTTCCTTAAATTTTATGTCTTTTTTGTTTCTTCATGTTGATTTATGTCTGCTTCATATAGATCCATAAACTTCCCGTGTGCACGTGGGTGTGTGAATTGCCTTGGATTCAGAATCTAAATGCTTTCAATGTTCTCAAATTTCAATTTTTTTGGGTCTATGGTATTGAATTTCGTATGTCTTATCTTGAAATTATTTTAAGGCGATTCTGGTATGCTATCTATCTGATGATACATGTGTGACCATGGATCTTAGGTCCTAGAGAGAAATGGGATTGTTTTGATCTTTACAATTTTTTCAATTTAGCAGTTAACAAGGTGGTTATATGAAGAAATGGATAACAAATTCTTAGTTAATCGCTTAAACTACAAGGAGTGTAAGCAAGTTTTGTTTTGAATTTTCTCAAACATAGGTATCATTATGGGAAGAAAGCAATACATAGTTTGTAGTCTTTGAGTTTGGAGTGTTTTTAGTTTGATCGAGTAAGTAAATTGCAGTTAAGTTCTGTTTTTTATCAGCATGGCTGTCTTTGAGGGCGTGCAAGGCAGACTTGCGGACTTTCGTATAGGGCCCAAAATATGTCACGGTTAAAACGTAGCTAATCAGGGCCTCGTAAAATATTTGTCACGATTAAACTGTGGTTAAATAGAGCCTCTAATTGTTTTGTCATGGTTGAACCGTGGCTAACCTATAAAGGGCCTCGAAAAACATAAGACGAGTCTAATCAGTTAGAGCTTGGGACTTGTTCTTTTATGTTTCCATTTTGGTTACTTTGCATTCTTTTGTAGAATGTTATAGATATTTTACTTTGATTCTATAACCAGAGTTTGTTTATAGTGTTTCCTCAAAATTTTGCAGATCTCGACATTTGGGCTTGGCCAACTAATATTGGAAATGGTTAAAAGGTTTAGTTGCTCATTGCTTGCTAAAGATGACTTTTGAGGAATTAACTAAATTGAATGACTAATTGACTTGTTTTTGGAACAGCTATGGAGTGCTTTGATTTTGCGCTGCAAGAGATATCATGTTGCAGTGCATAGAGGGGTTTAAGCATTTGTTTGCTCCTCTATTGCGATGTTGTGACCTTGATTTATATAAGCAGACAACTGGTCTTGAAGATCCCGAAATCCTTGCGAGGGAGACCGTTTGTATGCGTCCATCTAATGTTATGCTTATAATGCATTTATTGTTACTACTGTTCTTATACAAATGAATTTTGATTTGAATATATACTTCTAATATCTTGTAAGTTGAATATAATGTCGTTTGATTTTGAAAGCATGTGGATCATGTTATGCTCTTGTAGTTTATTTGTGAATTCTATAAATACCAATATTCTTGGAAATAAATACACATGATATGGATGATGATAGGTATTTGTTTCTCTTGTGTGCGCAGTCAGTGTAAGTGAAATTGAAGCACTTTACGAGCTCTTTAAAAAGATCAGTAGTGCTGTGATTGACGATGGACTGATCAACAAGGTTTGTCTGTTTTATCACCATACAACTTGTGGTTTTGACATAAAAATTTGTTGAATAAACCTTTTCAATGCAAAAATAAAAGTGTGTTTAATGTGTGAGATGCTATGTTCAATTTTCACATTTTTTCTTACAATACTAATGTTAATATGCATATTGCATCATTTGCAGGAAGAGTTTCAATTAGCATTATTCAAGACAAATAAGAAAGAAAGTTTGTTTGCTGATCGGGTATGCTTTTTCCATCTTTTCTTTTAATCCGTGTTTAATGTTTCTCTGACTATAAAATGAAATTATGATTCTCTGATACACAACAACAACCAAGCCTTATCTCACACTTATATTACATACAAAACAAACTTTGTCTCTATTTGATTCTAAACTACTGAAATTTTGATTCTCGTCTTTCTTTTTTATTACCTCAAAGTTAAACCGAAATGAGTTTCTCAACAATAATGTCTTGAAAGGTCGTGTTAGTGACAAAGTTAAAATGACTTCTTACCTGTTATTCTGAATGTTTTGTCATGATTCAAATTAAATGTAACAATGTTGCCTCTCTTGTTTTCATGATCAGACATTCCTGTGAAAATTTATATATAAATTATTTCCATTGATTTACAAGTATTCTCATACTGATCCCTTTTTTTGTTTAATATTATAAATAAAAATACACTTTCCATACCGTATCAATTACCATTGTAAATGTCATTCCTTCTCCCATGCAACATATGCATGTATTGGTTCATATCGTATATTGCTTCAAGTTGTTAATATCTCATATGAGCTTACCTCTTGGTAGGTATTTGATTTGTTTGATACAAAGCATAATGGGATACTTGGTTTCGAAGAGTTTGCTCGTGCTCTCTCCGTTTTCCATCCAAACGCCCCAATGGATAAAAAGATCGAGTGTATGTTATTTCAATTCTTTAGTTTACTTTACCTCACTTCTTTTCCATATACAAAAACTAAAACCATATAATATCTTGTTTCAGTTTCCTTTCAATTGTATGATCTCAAGCAGCAGGGTTTTATTGAAAGACAAGAGGTGAAGCAAATGGTGGTTGCTACACTTGCTGAATCTGGCATGAACCTATCAGATGATGTTATAGAGAGTATAATCGATAAGGTGCACTACCCCTTTTTTCCATTAATGTTTTCATGTGGATTGGAGTATCCTTTATACTTTATATTCTTTATAATCGATTGAGTTTTTGATTTCTTCAGACTTTTGAGGAAGCAGATACGAAGCATGACGGAAAGATTGATAAAGAAGAATGGAGAAACCTTGTTTTGCGCCATCCGTCACTTCTCAAGAACATGACCCTTCAATATCTAAGGTAAATTTTTAAGTCACTCTTTATTATTATCAACTTATGTTTAGTTTTCATTTTATGGCACTCTTTGACATGTTTTTTTCATGTGTTGAGCAGGGACATCACCACAACATTCCCAAGCTTTGTATTCCATTCACAAGTAGACGATACTTGAAGCCTAAGTAATATTTACTTGATTATGTTGCATATGTAAAAAGAGATATTGCAGAGAGAGATTTAATTTTATTGTCATGCATTAGTTGGCTACTTTTCTTGCATGAACATGTTTGGTGTTGTGGTTAAGCCTTCAAGAATTTCATTCGATTTATTGCTTGAAAAAAAATTCAAATATCCTTCCTATTTTGTGTTATTATATTACCATTTATTCTTGTTTTTTTGTGGTAGCTTAAGAAATAATTGTATTTGACCGACATAAATCCAAAAGATTTTGAGCCCGGCCTCATATATATGACAAAGCACGGGCCTTAATTCAAAGGGGAGTTGCTCTCCCCATTTTTATTGTGCAAATCACACTTAAATCATACTAGTCACAACGCTTCAAAGGTTCGGCTCATGTTCTACTCGTTGAGTGTATTTAGAGATGCATTACTGAAATAACCCCAGCACGTAGCTATGGATATTTGTTATTCTATTGAATTCAGTCGGAAAAGTTGACATAAAAACAAATTTGCATGAACTTCTTCTATATACTAAAACAAGTAACCATGGGCAAATCCTTGAAAATTTTTCTCTCATTTTCAATTAACTTTTCAACATCAAAACATCACAACATCACACTTGTATTTCATCACTTCAAAGGGAGCAAAACAAGTTGGAATTGCAGATAAAGATCATGTTTTCCATCCATCAGTCGGAGATGCATCTCCGGATGAAGTTATTGGTGTTCCAAATAAGCATTTTCGGATTATGTTCTGATAGTTTGAATTTTCACACTGTTCTTCTGTTATTGGTTGTAATAGATATGGTGCACCTTGATTAGGGGTGTTCGTGATTCAGTTTGGATCAGTTTTGAGATATAAATTCAATTATGTGGTTTGGTTTGATTTGGTTTGGATCGATTTTGAAAAATCAATCCGAAATCTGATCTGAACCATGCGGTATTTATAAAATAACATCCAAACACATTCAATAGTATTTGATTTTTTGTCATTTTTGTTTTTTTTAATCAGTTTGTGATTTTTATTTGGATTAGTTAAGATCTGAACACCCCTAACCCTAATATGTTTCCCAAAGCAATTGTGAGTGTGGAAGCTAAATCAAAAATATCATCAGTTTGAACTTTTTTGACTAAAAATCAGTTCAAACCTATCCGATTACATCTCTAGTAATAATAAGAAGAAAAAGAAAAATACGCATTTAGGAATGCTTTATTGCTTGATTCTATTTTTTAATGGTTATTAGGTGATATTACCGGGATCAGAATAATATTCAGTGGCCTACAACACTTGAGCTTTTGTTATTGGTACAAAAAAGGAAGGGTGTACCTGCAAAATACACTGATGACAAAGTAAGGTTCAGAGTGAGAAATAGCAAGTACAAAGTTTAGAGTGTGATTTCCGAATACCTGACCTTCTTGTGAAGAGGATATTTATAGTGCCCCAGCGTTGGGTCAAGATTCTTATTATAGGTTGGATTCTCAGGCCCACAATAGAAGATGACTAAATGGGCAGGGGAGACCAAAACATAGTCTATGTTCTAGGTCAAATCCCCCGAGATCCTCAGACTTTGAAAGACCGTATCTTCTGAAAGGCAGTTGGTCACGTGTCCTTAGAGGGATACGTGGGTTAGAAGCTCTCCAACAGTTAGGATAGTTTGGACCACTTCATTGGACCTTCCTTGCAGTGGCGTTGGACTGGACCTGCTCGACGGTGGGCCAGCTACTGGTCTAGTCCAGAACATCATGTATATTTATTTATTTTATTTTATGCTTAATTGTAATTCTGGTCCCCTTATTATTATTTTTTTGGAATTTTTGTCCCTCTGTTTTAAAACCCATAATTTTAGTCCCTTTATTTTAGTTTCTTGAGGATTTTAGTCCCCTGCAAATTCGAAGACAATGACGCTCACATTAATAATGTGTCAGTGCCATTTCAGTCTTGAATTATTCAAAAAGTATTTTTATTTAAGATTTATGTTGAACATGTCATCAATGTGACTTTTATTTAAAATAGAAGACAAAAAATAATAATAATAATAATAATAGATGATCAAAATTGTAATTAAACCATTAAGAATGTTGCTCTTAATTAGTGGAATACATGTTGCTCTTAATTATGTTGCTCTTAATATAGGACTAATGCATTCACATCTCTAGCTTAAGAGCAACATGCTCTTAATTTAGTTCAAAAAAATTTATTAGTTCAAGAAAGCTAGATGATATTTCCAATTGGTCATTTTGAATCACATGTTGCTCTTAATTAGCGGAATACGTGTTGCTCTTAATACATGTTGCTCTTAATACATTAAACTAATTAAGAGCAACATGTATTTCCAATTGGTCATTTTGAATCACATGTTGCTCTCAATGAATATACACTTAAAATGTCTTGAACATCAAAAAATAAGAATGATAAACATATTTTTGAACCATATCTTATTTCATAATTAAGAGGCGTTTATTTCCAATTATATAATTATATACTAAAATAATATTTCAAAGATTATAGTTCTTAATTCTCCAAAATAAATATAAAGTAATTAATTTACTACAAACTTTTTTTTCAGAACATTATTATAAGAGGCAAAGATATCACCAATAGTCGGAAGAAAACAAAAAGAACACACCAATGATTGTAACTTGAGAAAAACCAAAAACTTATGAAAAATAAGCCATTGATATTAAACTGCATCTAGTATTGTTATTTGTTAACATTCCAAACTTAAAAACTAAAACAAAAACATCATAATACTAAAAACAAAAACATCATAAAAGACAGTTTATCGACCCCAGACAATTCTAAACTAGCAACTACGTCAGACTTAATCGACCTCTTCCATCTTGCTACCCTCTGCATCGGCATCAGCTTCCTCCAATGGTGGCATGTCAGCATCAGCTTCAACAGCATCATCATCAATGCTAAGTCCAAGCTTGAGCATCCTGTGAATCCTGTTGCCAAAAGTGTTTGGCTCATCAAGGCTGAATCCAGATGTTAGAAGCGCAGTCTCAAACAGCAAGAGAACAAGATCCTTCACAGATTTGTCATTCCTGTCAGCATCAGCACGTTTCCTAAGCTCCTCCATGATAGAATTCTCAGGATTGATTTCCATTGTCTTCTTGCTTGACATGTAACCAGCCATGCTGCTATCCCTCAAAGCTTGTGCCTTCATGATCCTCTCCATGTTGGCGGTCCAACCATATTCACCAGTCACTAGACAGCAGGGAGAGTCCACAACTCGGTCAGAAACAACTACTTTCTCAACTTTGTCACCCAACACTTCCTTGATAACCTTGCAGAGATTGTCAAACTTCTCCTTCTGTTCTTCCATCTTTTTCTTTTCATCTTCACTCTCATCAAGTTTCAAACCTTCCTTGGTTGCAGAAACCAGCTTCTTTCCCTCAAACTCCTTGAGTTGACCAACAGCATATTCATCAATGGCGTCAACCATGTAAATCACTTCATACCCCTTCTTCCTAAGCCTCTCAAGGAATGGAGAATTCTCAACAGCTTTCTTGCTTTCACCAGTGATGTAGTAGATGTCATTCTGTCCTTCCTTCATCCTGGTAACATAGTCCTTGAGGCTGGTCATCTCATCACCACTCTTGGTGGAGTGATACCTGAGCAAATCAGCTAGCTTAGTCTTGTTCTGAGAATCCTCGTGGATACCGAGTTTCAAGTTCTTAGAGAAGGCCTCGTAGAACTTATTGTAGTCCTCCTTGTTCTCAGCAATTTCAAAGAAAAGCTCAAGGCACTTCTTCACAAGGTTCTTCCTGATGACCTTCAGGATCTTGTTCTGTTGAAGGGTTTCTCTTGAAATGTTAAGGGGAAGATCCTCAGAATCCACAATACCCTTGACAAAGCTAAGGTATTCAGGCATCAACTCATCACAGTTGTCCATGATAAAGACTCGGCGGACATACAATTTAATGTTGTTGGGCTTCTTCTTTGTGTCAAAGAGATCAAAAGGTGCCCTCTTGGGTACAAAGAGGACAGCCTTAAATTCCAACTGACCCTCAACAGAGAAATGCTTAACAGCCAAATGCTCTTCCCAATCATTGGTAAGACTCTTGTAAAAAGCAGCATACTCATCCTTAGTAATCTCTTCAGGCTTCCTCATCCAAATAGGTTTCTGCTTGTTCACCAAAGACCACTCATGAGATACCTCCTTAATCTTTTTCTTCTTCTTTTCCTCCTTTTCCTTCTCTTCATCTACTTCCTCAACTTTACCCTCTTCCTCCTTCTTCTCCTCTTCCTTCTTCTCTTCCTCATCCTCGTCATCAGAAATCTCCTTCTCAATAGTCTTCTCAATCCAAAGAGAAATTGGATAGCTAATAAACTCAGAATGTTTCTTGATCAAGTCCTTCAAACGACGTTCCTCAAGATACTCAAGCTGGTCTTCCTTGAGGATAAGAGTTATCTTAGTTCCTCTGCCTAGAGGTTCACCAGTTGTATCCCTAGTCACAGTGAATGACCCACCAGCTTGAGACTCCCACACATATTGCTCATCATCATTGTGTTTGGTGGTAACAATAACCTTCTCAGCCACAAGATAAGCAGAGTAGAAACCAACACCAAATTGTCCAATCATGCTAACATCAGCACCAGCAGCCAAAGCCTCCATGAATTCCTTGGTACCTGACCTTGCAATGGTACCTAGGTTGTTAACCAAATCTGAAACACAGAACAAACAGGTGTTAGAGAAAAAGACAAATTATCATTCCACACACAAAGCAACATGGATCAATTTCACAGACTATTATCTTACCAGCTTTAGTCATTCCAACTCCACTATCAATGATAGTCAATGTGTTGTTAGTCTTGTCAGGGATGATATGAATGAACAACTCTGGCTGAGATTCAAGCTTGCTCTTGTCTGTCAAGCCCTCAAATCGGATCTTATCTAAAGCCTACATTACAACATTCAAACATAAGAATCAAAACAACACTCACAACAACAAAATCCATCAATTAATCACATCAATCATTCCTAAGAACTAACACTCACAACAACATAATCCATCAATTAATCATATCAAATATTCCAATATAAAGCAATGTCGCTCATATTAATTAGAGCAGCATATGGATTAAAACAAAACAAAAACAATTGCAGAGTATCAAATTAGTTCACAATTTGGGATAATAAGTATAAAACAGTACATAACTAGACTAATAAAAATTCAAATTAGGTATTTCAATTATGAAATTGATATAAGAATTAACAACGAAAAAACACTACTTTATACAAAATCAAAACCGCATTACGTAACTGCATACTGCGATCACCACAATTAAGTAAAAAACAGTAGAACAAAAACAAGCCTAACAGATCATCATCATGTAATCAATTAACAGAAACCCTAAGAACAGAATAAACCAATCCATGGATCAAATTACAGAATGAGAATAAATAAAACTAACATGAATCAAATCATCATACACAAACAAAACTAAACATGCAACAACGTGAACGATTCGTGATCAAAAAAACAGAGTGAAAGAGAAACTTACATCAGAAGCATTACTGATGAGTTCACGGAGGAAAATCTCCTTGTTGCTGTAGAACGTGTTGATGATGAGACTGAGAAGTTGATTGATCTCAGCCTGGAAAGCAAAGGTCTCTTGATCCGCCATTGTCGATTTGCTTTTCTTCGATGAAAGAAAAGGGTTAGGGATTTTGGAATAGAGAGAGATATGAAAAGTTTGAAGCTTAAAAATATTTATGAAAGAATGAGAAGAGAAATGGGTGTAATATATAGGAGTGTTTGTTAGGGTTTATGTATTTCTAGATTGTTCGTTTTTCTATATTTAAACTAAATTAAATAACAAATCGAATAACTAGATCCTTCTATTTCTAATTTCAAATCTAAATAAAAAATTATACTAATGCTAATGCTGTCGCTATTATTTAGGTACGTGGACTTGATTTTCTATTTATTTTGATTTTATTTTATTTGGTTTTTCAAATGAATTATATTTTATTTTATTTTAAAAATACATATATTTGTTTTCATTTTTATACTAATATTTGATTTGGTATTTTTTTATAATTTCATTTGGTATGGTGAGTAAATATTCTAGTTTATTTTTTAAATATATTGTTTAAAAAAATTAAAGATAATTTTTTTAAATCATAATATATTTAAATTATTTTTATTTTAAAAAATATTAATTTGAATTATTTATAATCGACTTATTTTATTCATATAGTTTTAAAGATTTTTTCGTATCTTATATATAAAATAAATAAATTATTGTGTTATTCAAAAAATATTCTGTGTTTAATATTTCTAATTTTTAGATGGTTCCGTTTTCTATTTACAAACTAATTAATTAAAAAAAACTAGATCTTTTCGTTTCTAATTTTGAACCTCTAAATAGTCATATAATAATAATAATAATAATAATAATAATAATAATAATAATAATAATAATAATAATAATAATAATAATAATAATAATAATAATAATAATAATAATAATAATAATAATAATAATAATGGTTTGGATCTGGATCTAACAAGATTTCGAGAAAAATCTCTATTGCCTGGAAGCATGTTATACATCGAGGAATGCAAAAGGGTATGAATATTATATTCCTAACGGATTGGAATAGAACATGTCTCTTGAAGTTACTGTGGAATCTTAACGAGAAAGTGGATAGCCTATGGGTTAGATGGATTCGTGCTTACTATACAAAGGGGGCGGACATAATGGAGGTGCTTGTGAGGGTTTCATGCTCTTGGATCCTCAAGGCAATTATGAACCAGAAGGATGGTATTCAACTCAACCAGAGCTGGGGACAAATTATACACAAGGAAAAATTTTAAATAGGTTTGATGTATAATGAGATAAAAGAGAAGAACCAAATTGTCACTGGGAGGAATATCATGTATGGAAACGCGGCTAGGCCTCGTGCCTTGTTCGTGATGTGGTTAGCTTGTCACAATAGGCTTGCAACGAAAGATAGACTTCACAGGTTTGGACTTGTTTACAACAATTTGTGCATTTTTTTAAGGCAAATTGAATCGATAAAACATTTGTTGTTTACATGCTTAGTTTTGAAACAAATTTGAGAGTTTGTTCTAGATTGGATGCGTGTGAGCCACAAACCTGGCAGTTGATCTGAAGAGTAGACTTGGATGATTGATCAGGGCAAGGGTAAGGGGTGGACAGCTGATATTTTAAAGTGTGCATTTTCCAAAATAATATATCAGGTGTGGAAGTTTCGTAATAAGTGTTGTTTTAGTAAAAAAAATTAATAGGCAGTCAGCTAGTACTATAATCACTGGTAGTTTTGTTTATAGAATTTGGATGAGGCTTCATCTTAGAAAACACATTAGCAAGCTCATGATGTTGTAGGATTTTTAATTTACTATTGGGTGGCTGGATTGATTTTGATCACCTTACCTCTACTTATTTTTTAGAGTTAATAAAATTTCTATTATATCAAAAAAATAATAAATAATGCTAATGTAATCATAGTTATTTAGGTTTGATTTGATTTAATTGATTTTTTTTAAACTAAATTATATTTTTTTTTATGTTTTAATACACTATATTTGAATTTATTTTAAAGACATGTTTAGTTGTTTTGATTTTTATACAATAATATTGATTTGGTAAGTTGAGTTAATATTCTAGTTTACATTTTAAATATATTAGTTACAAAAAAATATTTAAAGATGGTTTTTTAAAAATATAATATATATTTTTATACATGATTATAAAATAAGAGAATATTAAATATTTTATTAAAAAATTTAGTTAGGTTTATGTCGCAATGCTTTCTTCATTTGAGAAAATTTAGATACAATTCTATAAGCGTGATTCTTGCTATTTTCCAATGAAATATGACAAGTGTACTTAAATATGATTTAATGAGTGAAAATAAGAAAAAAATTGTATATGCCTAAGAGCATCTCAAATGGTGCAACCCATTATTTGGTTCTTTGTGGGACCCATTAGACCACATCATCTTGAAGCAACTCGCTCCAATTTTCACTCTAATGGTATAATTTTAAAGAACTCATATTGGGGTTCCACAATTTTACTTTGTATATTAATATTTTATTCAAAGGACCGTGGCATTTTAAAGCTCATATTGGGTTTACATTTTTAATAATATTTTAATGCAAAGGACCGTTGAATTGCACTTCACCTCTTGCATATGTGGCGGACTGCAAGCTTGGAAAAAATTTGACAGCTGGCGGACGAAACTAAAAGTTACATGCGTTGGAGATGGTCTAAGAGAAAGTTATACACTTGTTATATTTTTATTAAAAAATAATAAAAATAACACCTAAAAAATTGTATCTAAAGTTTCTGCTTTATCATTTTTATTTTTTACTTTACAAAAATTCAATTTGTATTATAAAATAAACAAATTTAAAATTAAATAAGTTTAATCAAATCATTTTATTTTATTTAAAAAAATGAATTAAAAAGTTATTAGAATTATTTTTAATCATTAAAACTACTTATTTTATTCATATCATTTTTAAGTTTTGATCTTTTACTATAAAAAGAAACAAATTGGTGTCTTATTCATGATGTAAATAATTAATTTAAAATATATAATTTTTTCAACACCTATTATTGATATGAAATAAATGTATTGGATGATTGATAAATATATTTTATAATTAATCCTTTGGAAATCAACTCATTTAGTAAAATAAAGTTTTTGATGATGACATTTGATCAGAAAATATATCAAGTCTCATCACTTAGAAGATTCAACTTCTAGTTGAAATGCTAAGTCATTGTCGTATGAAGCAAAGAAACTTGAAGATTTGAAGATGTAAAAATGTGAAAGTTTGTCTGATCCTATGATTTCATTTTTTTAGAGTGATCAGTTAACATGACCAAGGTCAATTGAAGTACTGAGACTATCACACACACATTGAAAAGTTTTTCAAAATCCTCTATGATTTCATAAAATTTCTTAAAAACCTATCAAGACTTGTGTAGAATTGTTCTGGAAGTATTTATATTAAATTGGGAAAGTTTTTACATTGACTAATCATTTAAGGATTTGGTCCAATCAATTAGAGCAAGGTAAATGGGTTCCTAATTGATTAGAAAAGCTTTTAATCGACAAAATCATCTAACCATTCAAGGGTTTCCTTTTTTGGATAAGGGATGACGCACTTTAAAAGCTCTTAACTGATTAACAACTAAAATTAATCGATTAAGTCATTAAAATAGTCATGTGTTATTTCTATTTTGAGCTAAAAAAATTTATACAAAGGAGGTTTTTTCTTATTTCATTTTCCATTCAAATACATAGTCTTCTATCTTTCTTCTACTCTCTAGTGGGAGTTCTTGTTGTAGTGTCAAAAGATCGAAAAAGGCATAGTGAAAATTCTTGTTGTAATCGTAGTTGTGCTTTATTTTGTTGTCTCTGATAGTGTGATTCTCTTATTAAACTATTTTGTAAAGGTTAAAAGCAACTCATGTAATTTTAAATAATATATTTAAGGAGGTATTGTGATAGAAGATAACAATGTTATTGACAAATCATCTCCTAAAGAGGTGACATTTACTATAAATTCCATTGCTAATATCTCTAATTCAACCTCTTTAAAAAAATCCAAACCTAATAAAATAATAAATAAAAAAATTTCAATAAAAAAATATATACAAAATATATGCAAATTGAGGTGTTAGATATAGATGTGGACACAATCGTTTTGTAGGGAGTGCAAGGTGTTAACAATAGTGAATAGGTAGAAACATAGAGAAGAAAGACACTTTCAATAAGGGTTTCAATAGAATGAATGAAAGTTGGAGAATTAGGGTTACACCAGAGTATAAATAATGTATCGTGGGAAATACCAAACTACCCTTACAAACATATAATAAAACAATATAATAATAATAATAATAATATTAATAATAATATCTAACATCTCCCCTCAAACTCAAGATGCATTAGTAGGAAGCATCGAGAGTTTGCCAATCAAAAAACGAAAACGTTTAATGGAATGCGTCTTCGTAAACAAATCTGCAATCTGTAAAGCGGATGAGACAAACGGTAGAGTGATTGTCCTATGCTGAAGATGATGACGAGTGAAGTGACAATCAATTTCAATGTGTTTGGTACGTTCATGAAAGACTGAGTTGTGGGCAATTTGAGTGGCACTCTTGTTATCACAATACATGGGAGTTGGTTCCGAAAGAATGACACCCATATCAGAAAGTAACCAACGCAACCAAACTATTTCAGTAGTGGTGGATGCCATAGCACGATACTCCGCTTCTGTAGAAGAGCGAGAGACAATGTCTTGTTTCTTACTCTTCCAAGAAATAAGAGAGTCTCCAAGAAAGATACAAAACCCTGTGGTAGATTTACGATCTGTGGGGTCTCCAGCCCAATCAGCATCAGAATAAGCACGTATTTCCAATGAGGACGATGAGGGAAAGAGAAGGCTCTGAAATTGGGTTCCCCGAAGATAACGACATATGCGAAGGACGGCTGCCCAATGCACTGTAGTAGGAGAGACAACAAACTGACTAACAACATGAACAGCATAAGCAATATCTGGTCTAGTAATCGTAAGGTACACCAGGCTGCCAACCAAAGTGCGATATAAGGTGGGATCTGGTAGAGAAACACCATCAGATGGAGCATATTTCACATTCAACTCAAGGGGGCTATCTGCTACTCTAGTATCAGAAAGGCGAGCTTGTTCAAGAATGTTGGCGATATACTTGGACTGAGAGAGAAGATAGCCTCTAGGAGAGTAAGCAACTTCAATGCCCAAAAAATATCTAAGAGTGCCTAAGTCCTTCATCTCAAACTCTCTGGCTAACTGTAATTTCAAATCATTAATTCCATCTATATCATCCCCTGTAATAATCATATCATCAACATATAATGAGAGTAAAATACGACCATGATAAGTGGTCTTGACAAACAAAGCAGAATCATGATTACTAGATTGAAATCCAATAGATGTAATCACAGTGGTAAACTTCTCAAACCAAGCTCGTGGAGCTTGTTTAAGGCCATATAATGCTTTCTTCAACTTACAAACTTCGCCTTGATTATGAGAAACACCTTGTGGAGGTACCATATAAACTTCCTCTTGAAGATCACCATTTAGAAATGCATTTTTAACATCCATTTGAGAAATATGCCATTGACGAACAGATGCAACTGCTATAAGAGTGCGAATAGTAGTCATCTTAGCAACAGGAGCGAAAGTTTCTTCATAATCCATACCATATTATTGAGAGAATCCCTTAGCAACAAGGCGTGCTTTATAGCGCTCAACTGACCCATCAGACTTAGTTTTGATCTTGTATATCCAGCGAGACCCAATAGCACGTTTTCCAAGAGGAAGAGGTACTAATTCCCAAGTATTTGTTTTATGCAAAGCAGAAAGTTTTTCTGTCATAGCCTGCTGCCAAAGAGGGTCAAGAATAACCTCTTTATAGGAAGAAGGCTCAGACAAACTGTGGATAGAGGTTAGAAAAGAAGCAAAAGAAGTTGAGTAAGTAGAATAGACAAAATCAGGCAATTAAGTAGACTTACGGTCACGAGAGGGATAACGGGGAGGCGGAGGATCAACAATTGCAGGAGGTTCTTGGGCAGCCGTGGGGACAAGAGGGAAATCTATATCTGGAGTAGCTGTAGTATCAGTCCTGCAATTCTCAAGATTACAATCACTAGAACCATTATCATTATAACTAAAAGGATCAATATGGGTGAGTTTTGAACCGCTAGTAATTTGAGAATCAGAAGAAAGAGAGTAAAAAGGAATGTGTTCAAGGAAAACCACATGACGAGAAACATACAATTTCTTTGCATCAGGATCATAACAGCGATAACCCTTTTGACCATCACCATAACCAAGAAAAACACATATAGCAGAACGAGAAGACAACTTACTACGTTCTACTTGTGGGCGAAGAACAAAACAAGTAGAGCCAAACACTTTTAAAGAGGAATAATCAGGGATAGAGTTATACAATCTTTCAAAGGGAGACAAACCTGATGTGATGGACGATGGGATTCTATTAATGACATGAACAGCAGTAAGAACTGCTTCACCCCAAAATTCACTAGGAACAGAAGCTGACAACAAAAGGGAACGAGCGGTCTCAATAATGTGACGGTGTTTCCTTTCAGCAACTCCATTTTGTTGAGGAGTATCAGTACAAGATGTTTGATGAATTGTACCATCAAAAGCAAGCAATTCAGAGAATTTATTAGAGGTATATTCACCACCTAAATCACAACGGAAGCACTTTATAACAACATTATGTTGAGTTTTAACCATAGCACGAAACATACAGTAAATGTCAAAAAATTCAAAACGATTTTTCATAAGATAAACCCAACAATAACGAGTATAGTCATCAATAAACGAAACGTAATATCTAGATCCACCCTTAGTAAGAACAGGTGATGGACCCCATACATCAGAGTGAACTAAATCAAATGGTGCATATGAAATGGAAATACTTTTACTAAATGGTAATGCTGAAAATTTAGCAAGTTTACACCCAAAACAATCTGAAATATCAGTGGTTTGTAACTTTCCTAAAGCTCCAGTAGAAGCCAAATACTTTAATCTAGAAGCAGAGACATGTCCAAGACGGGAATGCCATAAATAAAAACTAGAAGACGAAGAATTCAAATGAAAAGAGGATAATAAATCAGTTGTGGAGCTAGAGGTTGAAGCTGCAGTATCTGGGACTCTCAACTCATCCAAAACATAAAGTCCCCCTTGTCTACGGCCTGTCCCAATCAGCCTCCCGGAATGAGGATCCTGCACACAACAAGAAGTGGAAGAAAACATAACTGAGTAACCTGAATCACATAATTGACTAACAGAAGCAAGACTCAAAGTGAGATTAGGAATATAGTAAACGTCAGAAAATGAAAAATTGGGTGTCGAGACATAACCAATGCCTGCTAATGGCATATGAGTGCCATCAGCAGTCATAACTGACATAGATGGTGCATTATTCACAGACAAAAATGATTTAGCATCATATGACATATGATGTGATGCTCCAGAGTCTAGAATCCACGTGGAAGGAGATATACCTGACAAACAAGAAGAGTTCAAACCTTTAATAGAGGAGGCAGACATGGCACGTGACTGAGTGGTTAAAAGCTTTTGGAGTTGCTCTGCAATATCAGATATTTGAGAGGTAGTCTCAGATGGGTATACATGATCAGAACCAGAACCAATGGTAGTAGGAGCAACAGCAGCAACATTGGATGATGGACTCCTGGAAGTTTTCCTATTTCCTTTCAACAGTCTGGGACATTGTGCTTTCCAATGACCTTTCTCCTTGCAAAAGGCACATTCATCAATACCAAGTCCAACCCTACCTTGAGATTTTCCTTTGTGGAATGGAGCAACAAAAACAGACGGAGGTGTGGAGAGAACTCCTTTATTAGGAATCAAATTTGAGTGGGACTTGAGTCTAGTTTCTTCTGCCAATAATTCATTGAAAACTGAATCAACACTAGGAAGAGGATTACGATGCAGAATTCCCCCACGAATACCCTCAAAATCATCCCTAAGTGCCATCAGAAATTGAACCAAACGTTGTTCTTCTCTTTGATCTGTGTACGCTTTGACAAATTTCAAATCATTTGATTCCATAAGAGCTAACTGATCCCACAGACTACTCATCGCTGAATAAAATTCCTGAATGGTCATGTTATTTTGTTTGAGAGCTCTAATATCACTCTCCAACTGATACCGTTTTGCAAAATTAGATTGAGCATACAAACGTTTCAAATGATCCCACACCTCCTTAGCAGTATCATATTTTGCTAGTTGCACACCTATTGACTGAGAAACAGAATTATTGATCCAAGTAAGGATCTTCGAATTACTAACATCCCATGTTTCCAACTCTTTTGCATATTTTGCTTCATCCTTTTTATCAGTAGGTTTAACCGAGGTTCCATCAACATAACTCCACATTCTTTTTCCTTTCAAAAAATTTCTCATTACATAACTCCAATAAGGATAATTTTCTCCGATGAGTTGAACACTAACCGATTGAAGGGAGTCATCTTTATCATTACTCATTGTAATCAATTATAAGACAGCCAGAATACCACAATTAAACAAAGTATAATTTAAAATTGACAAAAAAAAATTAAATTAATTTGTCAATGTATTAATTCAATACTAAGAATGATGCAAATCAACTTATATTCGGACCCTGTGCGGAACGCAACAACTGGCAGTGGCATACACGAATTCAATAATACCTTGCATGATTTCTTGAATATAATGAAATACCTTTCTATTTTGACCACTAGCAAAAATATCTATCCTGCAATCATATAATATTTTTCAATGCAAATACCCTGTAGATATTCAATTAGTTACCATGAACAAGTGCCGACTGAGATTCCAGGAAATTTGTTCCAAACCGTAAAATTATGCAACCACTTACGGAAGTTTCCAAAATCAAACCAAGCTCTGATACCATGTTAACAATAGTGAATAGGTAGAAACATAGAGAAGAAAGACACTTTCAATAAGGGTTTCAATAGAATGAATGAAAGTTGGAGAATTAGGGTTACACCAGAGTATAAATAATGTATCGTGGGAAATACCAAACTACCCTTACAAACATATAATAAAACAATATAATAATATTAATATTAATAATATCTAACACAAGGAAGGCTATTACGTATGACATAAAATTAAACAAATTTAAACTATAGCTAAATAAGACCTCATAAAATATATTTAATGTTAGATTGGGGTTTAATAGAATCTTTATTTATTCTGTCATGTTTCAACTATAACTAACTTATACAAGATCTTAAAAAATTTGAGACGACTCTAGATGTGAAGGTCTACTTCGTTATGCAATTGATAGAATAGATAAAATAATGAATGATTATAACAAAACAATACTTGTTCAAACACGTCGCTGGCACTGATTATATATATATGGTTATTTACAACGTCAACTCATTTTTTATTTGTGACCATCAATTAAACTTAAAAAAGGTAAAGCGTAAAATAATTTTTTATTTTGATAATGAATTTGTTAACATGTGTCATTAAATTACATAATAAAAATAAAAAATATATAAATTTTATATTTAAAGTTGAATTTACTAAGTTTTAATTTTACATTTTTAAATAAATTAAATGATTCACATTGGATAAATAAGGATATTAGTGGTGCGGTTTGAGTGATTTTAACATTAAAAGTTATTCGAATCGTAAAAGGAAAATATTTTGTTCAGTTTGGTTCAATTGACTTTAAGAAATAAAATCGAGCCAAATCAAACCAAACCATTGAGATCTGGATTGATTTGGTTTTTTACAAGTTTTTTATTGAACCATACATACACACACAGAAGAAAATATAATAAGTGTTTAGTCATTCATACATTATAAAATAACAAATAACAATCTCAATGAATACATGTTACAACACTACTTCATCACCAAATAACGAAAGAACTCAAATAGTAAAATAACTATGTGCACTACAAAGTACAAAGAGAAGTTCTAGACAATAGCATTATAGTATCTCCAATGGTGCAATATATTTTCGAGTTCTTTGTGGGATCCATTAAACCACATCATCTTGAAGCAACTCATGTGATTTTAACTCCAACAATACAACTTTAAAGAACCGATATTAGGTCTCACAACTTTACCTTATATATTAATATTTTATTCAAATAAAGTGTTAAAATAAATTTTAAAAAAACTATTCAACAATGACCCATTTTATAATTTATTATTATTTTAATTTTTTGACAGGATTTAGTATTATTTTAATGAAAAGTTGGTTTTATCATCCTTGCATTCTGAAGCAACGGTTGACCACCAAAGTGGCCAACACTAATGGCTCTAAACATTAATTATATGTTTGTCATGCTGGAGATATGCTCAAAAAACTACCGGAGGAGATACTCTTATGCTATGTTTGGGAGTTTGGAGGGGAGGGAGACAAGGCTTCCAAAAACGAATTTTTAAAAATATATAGAAAAATATTTGACATTTTTTGAAAAAATAATTTTATTTAGAATGATAAAAGAGTTATTCTCATTACAAAATTTTTAATTTTCAAAATAGTAACCTAAAAGATATTTAGAAAATTTACGTAAGCCCTCCAAAATTCTCCTTCAATACAATTTTTTAGTTCCCTATTTTATGGGGTTTTTGATTTTATGAATAAAATCAAACCCTCAAAAACCCTCATACCCAAATTTTTTTTATTCTTTTTACTAAATTCTTCCTATTTTTCAAAGTCCTTCCCTCACATCCCCTCCAAACTCCCAAATATAATCTTAGTGCATTACATTACAATGCTATGATAGAAACACACAAACATCACCTAGACCAAAACTAGGCTACACACCACGCAACAAAGAAACACTTCGATCATATACTAGACCTTAAAAACACAACACCTTCTCCCAAAACAACATGAAAACACTTTCCGCAATTAGAAAACTCATTCATAACAATATCAAACTCTTTCATTAAAATTACGATATCCAAATATCCTACATTATAATTTCCTATCATAATCCAAGAGGTTAAAGCTTAAAAATAAATAAAATTTAATTAAAAGTGTTTACAATTACTACATATTTTCTATTTCACTAAATTGATATTTATCATTTTAGTAAATTGATGTTTAGCATTACTACGTCATATTTGCCATTTCACTAAATTATACTAAGCATCAATACATCATTAGCATTTCATATTTAGAATCAATCCATCAACATAATTAGCAATTAATTAACATATTAAATTTACAATCAATATGTCTAACGCACATATTTGATAAATAGAACCCAAAATACAAGAGTAAAAAACGCCCTGGGGCCACGGTGCCGTCGCCTCCGAGCCCGGGTCCGGATTAGTCACGTGGGGCCCCTTTCCCCCGCGGATACCGGTCGGTTAACGCCAAAAAAAAAAAAAAAAAATACAAGAGTAAAATCTAACATATTTAAACAACAATTTCTTATTTAATTTACAAAAATCAAGACAAAAATAATAAAAAAAAAAACATAAACAATAGCATAAAAAAATATTAAATTAGTGATTTCTTATTTTTTTTAAATTAGTATTTTTTTATTTGATAGGTTCAATTTTAAAGACCCTTTAAGTGATTATTTAAAAAAAAAAAAAAAAGAGTAGTTCCAATAAGGCCCCTACAGTTTCACAACCACTCCGGCACCTACCGCTACCGGAACCGCTCACACGTTATATTTTCCTTTTTCAATTCCCATTCTTCAACAGCCTGTGAGTCACACCACCGCCTTATCTCAAAACCCCCCCAAAAAAATGTTGTAAATATCAATCAAATTTCCCAAAGATGGAGGGTTGGTTCTCATCTTCAACCTCACCCACTGACGATCAGCAGAAACCACCTTCCTCTTCTTCTTCATCCTCCTTGCTAGCTGATTGGAACTCATACGCTACATCTCAGCAGGAGCAAGACCCTTCCAATTCCACCATCAGCTTCGATCTTGAATCCGCTGTTAGATCTGCTAACAACACTGTCACCGGCACTTTCAGCGTGTAACTTTTTCAACTTAATCTCATTTCAAGTGCATTCTATATGTATGATTGAATTAGGTTTTTTTGTTTTTGTTTTTTTATATCATGATAATAGTATGCAGCATTAGGAATGCTAAATTGTGCTTGAATTCCGTAGAAGTAGAATTAGAAATGCTTCATTCGATTCACGAATACTACACGTTGTGATCTGATTGAAGATAAGGCTTTTGATTCTTATATATTCTTCTACCATTGGGAAAATTATATGGATAAGCAAAATGCTTTAGAAGTAAACCAATTAATTATGATTCCTATGGACTCTGATGTTAAGCTTTGGTTACTTCAGGGAGAGTGAGTTAGATTCAGGAAGGTATAGGAGAGTGGTTGGGAATGAGAAGTTTAAGCATCTTATGAGCTATGGCCTATGAAGCACAGACACAAATACAACCACGACACTGACACGTCGACACAGATAGTAATTTGAAAAAATGAATAAATTGAACGTAATTGCAAGTGTTTGTGTCTGAGACTGACATGGATATGGACATACCTTTTTTTGGAGGTGTCATTGTAAATGTTGTTAGCTAGTTTCTTAGTTTCCCCTAGCTAGTTTCTTAGCTCTCCTTAGCTAGTTTCTTAATTCTCCTTGAAATAGTCATTCATAGTTGTCAATTGTCACTCAATAGGGCAGCATTGTGGTGTGGTAATAGAGGAGCAGATCTAAGATGCCTCCTAGCTGCTATTTCTTTGTTGTGTTGCTATTTTATTTATGGGAGAACTTTGCTGTTTTGAGACTGTAAGGTTTTCAGAAACCTTCTTTGGCCCATGGCCCGTGCTCGTGTCTGAATGATTTAGAGATAAAATTGGGATTTTGTCCATCCTTTTTTCAGTTAACAACGGCCAGGCCTTATCCCACTAAGTGAGGTCAGTTACACGGATTAACTTCCCCCATAATGTTCTCTTATAGAAGTTATGTCCCTCTTTATTTCCATTACATTTTCAATCAAAGAGCCTCCGTATTTTTAAACTTTTGAGCATCCTTCATACCAAGCCCACTATTGTCTAGTGTCATTTTGGTCATGTTTGCATGTTGTTGGCATCATTTTGTTGACTCTTCTTCATATGCTCAGTTTTTTTCATATATGATGATCTTTCTTTCTTTTTTTCTGTTTCGGCTCTTTTGATCTACATTCTCTGTTGTTTGCATATGAGTGTTTTTTAAATGCTGATCCTTTTTATTTTATGGTTCTCTCAAACTATTCTCAACCTTGTTTAGGGTTTTCGAAGTTCAATTTCATTATTGCTACTCTCACATGCTCTAGTTTCAAGTTTATCAGTTTGTTGTCATCATTTCTATGGTTATTGTAAATGCTTAAGTTAAAACCAATGACTTTTTTTTTATAAGTTATGACATACCTTGAATCTTGAGCATTAATGTTATAAATTACTCAACCCTTTATCTAAAGTTTTAGTATAGCGGCCATCCTGTTGTAGCGTTTTTGGCGTCAGCCTTTACTTGCTACTAGCTGGGACTAATAACTATGCAGTCAGTGTAGTGTAGTTAGTTCAAATTATTGAGATACTACACAAATGGCTCTCCTGAAAGGATTGATCCTTGATAATAGAGGCTATACTGCTTTTGTTGCCTACACAGTTGTAGACCCCAATGATATATAGCAGGCCGTCAACTTTAGGTTATTGAGTTCTTATTTGAGGTAATCGCATTGTTTGGAAGAACAAGCAGAATATTATTGATAGATTTAGTGCAAAGGTAAAATACTAGTTATGACTCTCATCACACGTGAAGCGATATCGTTAAAACTATTGGTTTTTGAACTAAAATTTTGTGAGTAAGGACTAAGGGTTTTTTTTCTTCGCCAAATATTGTGTCTAATCCAGTTTTTCATCAGCAAACAAAACATATTGAGATAGGCTATAATGTATAAAAAAAGTTTTATTTAAAGAAAATGACAATATCATTTAATTCCAATGAACAACTGGTGGATATGTTCATTAAGTCACTCCAGAGTCCAAGGATAACATACATGTCATAAGATTGCTGCATATGTCATATGTGAACTAGCATGAAGAGGAGTGCGAAGATTCGCTATGCTTCCTCTTATGCTTAGTTTTCAGTTTTTTGATAATCGCTTAGTTTTCAGTTGTATTTAACACATAAGTAGTTAGTGATATGTTTCAAGTAAAACAAAAACCATCTCTTGGAAATGGTTTAGCTCAGACTGCAATTTTCTTACTGTGCATGTAATCACTACATGCTGTATTCATTATTCTCAAGCACTTCAGATTAATCTTTGAGTACTCTCTTAACTTCAGATTCAGGGTATTGTGCTACTAAACTGTTTTGCCTGAAATAATGACCTCAGTTAGTTAAACATTTTTCTTTTTATAATTGTTAGGGTGTCTAAAAGTGTGAGAGATATACCTGGAAACTTCTCATCTGCGACTAGCAATGTTCCTTCTGGAAAAGCTCTCCTGTATTTTGGTTTATTTCTGGCCAGCGGTGTCTTTTTCATTTTCATTGCATTTACCTTGTTCCTGCCTATCATGGTGGTTATGCCCCAAAAGTTCGCTATATGCTTTACGCTTGGGTGTGGGTTTATTATTGGATCGTTCTTTGCTCTGAAAGGGCCAAAGAATCAGCTTTCTCACATGATGTCGAAGGAGGTAAGTTACCAGAATTTCGTGTCTCTTTGTTTTCAAATTTATAAAATAACTGCACATTTCACTATTTATATGTTGCTTACGTGAGCTCATTTGAGTTGTTAGTATAATAATCCCTATGATTTGATTGGATTTTTTATGCCTTCTCATGACTATGTCCCCCTTTATGTAATTTTTTTCAGAGGCTCCCATTCACACTGGGGTTCTTATGCAGTATGATTGGCACCATTTACGTATCGATGGTGTTACACAGCTACATTCTCTCTGTTGTATTCTCTGTTGTACAGGTATTAATTTCATAGATCCTTAATATGTTTGAATGTTTGTCTGTTGCTTTGCCCTTCTCCTCCTGTAACTATTAACATTTTCTGTGGATTTGAAGTATATTGACTGTATAGTAAAATCTTGAATTTAAATAGAAATTAAATTTTTAGTGGCTGGATTTATATGGTTCCAGCAACTAGTGTGTAGAAATAGATCATAGATATTTTTGCATATACTATTTATTCTGTTTCTTCCTAAGGCTAATCTTGTGTTGAAAATGATACTTTTTGCAGGTTCTTTCACTTGGATACTATGCTATATCATATTTTCCTGGTGGATCTGCTGGAATGAGATTTCTGACTTCTGCTTTAACATCCAGAATAATGACTTGTTTTGGGAGGTGATTTGGTTTTGGTTATTACTTTTTTGGGGGGGAAGGAGGGGGGTGTGGGATCTAAACTTGTCTATAAATTGCTGAAACTTTGAACTGACACAGGACAGGATAATGCTGAGTTGAAAAATCATTTAACATGTCCTAAGATTTCAATGTTTGTTGCCATCTCTTTGCCCCAAGTTGTAATCTGTATGGCATATGGGTGCCGAGGGTTTGACAATTCTTTTCTGATACATGAAGAAAGCGGGTCTTGAATGAAGCATCCAAAAATTTTAAATGAACCTAAATTTATCATATATAGTTGTGAATTGGGAAATATATACTTTGGTGTTTGATTGTTGGGTCTCCTTCCTATAAAATAAGTGTTGCACACAGATATCTGTTGTTGGCCCAACATATATGGGAATAACAAATTGGGAATTAGTTATGAAGCACTCTAGCGAAATCCAAAAATGTCACTTAATTTGAAAGTATATTTTCGGATGCACCTCAAATACAATATATTTATGTGCAAGGGAGTCACACTTTTAAAAAAAAATAAAACTCTAAAATATATTTCTAAAATAAATCTGGAAGTATCATATGTGTTCTACCAATCCTTCCACTTACCAGCCGTAGTATCTTTCGGGAGCCACACCATTCTGTCTCATTTGCCACATAAAACTCGGGAGCCACACCATTCTGTCTCATTTGCCACATAAAACAACAATGAAAAGTACAATTTAATTCATGTGTATAGGGTTGCAACCATTAGGTATAGTTTATGCAATTAGCCCGAGCCCCTCTTCCTTTTCACCCATTCTTGTGCAAGAGGAACCAATTTTGAAATCAACCTCATCTGGATCAGTAGAAGCAAGCAATGATGAAAGATGTTGCTGCAGACTTAAAGAAAAATCATTACAACTTATCAATGCTGATTACAAAAGAATAAATAAGAAAGATATACAAACCTATTAATAACACAGTCTAAACTTTAAAATTAAGAAGCTAGTAATACGGAAATATATTTCTAAATTTATTTTAAAAGTATACTTTTTAGATTTTTTTTTGACAAAACAAGAGTGTGATTCACTTACGCTGTATTTTAGATGTTTTTGAAAATCCACTTGCAGTTAAATGATAATCTTTTTATTTTTTACAATACTAATAAATCATGAATGTTATTTTTTCTATTATGTTTTTAAATAGTTATTATTTTCTCTATTTTTAATTTATTAAATCTATGTTTTTTATATAATTAATGAAAGATAATTTTATAAAATTATTTCGAAATTCTTTTCTTATATAACAATAATTATATTTCTTAATAGTGAAAATTTCAACAGACTTATATTAAAAAAATGAAAGGATTATTACTCTTAAAACCTTTTCTTTTGTCTAGTCACATCTTTGTAGCACCGAACAAACTTTTTATACATATTTCATTCTAGATAAAAATGTGCTAAGTGTTTTAAAAAAATAAAATAAAAAGAGATGTCAAAGAAAAATGATAGGGTGAGTAACCTCTAAAAAAAAGCTTCAAAGCTAGTGTACTTTATTAATTTCCTAAGTACAAAAAAGCAAAAAGCTTTAGCAGTGGGCATGGAAAATGATTAGACATGTTCAAAGTAGTATGGTTGGGGTAAAAGGATGATATTTTGTCCACACTTTTCCATCCATTACCTCTAATAATTTAAGCTCTGAAAAGTGATTTGGAAACAAACCCCCGAAGTTAAGGGTATAAAGACAATGATGATGGGATCGGACAATGATTAGACCTTTTAATTTGACCATTATTTTGGTGGAGAGTGTGATGATAATTATGCATGCATGTATGAACAAATGAAGATTATATACGGCTATTAAGGCATAATGCTGTTTTAATAATGGAATTATTGAGAGGTACATGACATTAGGAGAAATTAAGCCTGCAACTTAGTGGAGCACTTTGAATGGTTTGTAAAAGTTTAGTATATGTTTAGATGTTTCAAATTAATTAATGAGTCCATGATGTAAAGGCTTCATTCATTCATTCATTTAGAGGGTTCATTCACTTAGTGAAATAAGTGTTTCAAGTTGCAATTGGTGTTGTAATATTTTTAGATGTTTAATAATGCAACAAAATGATGACATGCGAGGTAGATAGGGCTGCCACTATGGTCACAATACAATCATATTAAAATATTTGTTTGATATTTAGAATAAAAGATAACAGGGTTAAATAATATTTTAAAATATCTCAAATTTTATTTTTATTTTTTTAAAATATATTTTTTTAAAGAGTGATTATATTAAAAAAAATTATTTATATTTTCCGTCTTTCATATTAAAACCATAGCTAAAGTTATCGCAAATTCAGTCGCTACCATAGCTAAAGTTATCGCAAATTCAGTTGCTAAATAATAAATCGTCGTTAAAACTGTAATTAATTTTGTTATAAGTTGTAAAAACCGTCGCTAAGTTACAAGAATAACTAAAAATGTGTATGAAATTTTTTGATAAGACCATTCTTTGAATGCAATATGTTGAAGAACTAAAAATAAAATTGGAAATATTTAAGAGAACCACAAACTTATTTAACCTAAAATAATATATATTAAACAATTATTGATTTATAAATATAAATAATTTGTTTATATTAGTGCATAAATATAAATAAATATTGAGTTTCGAGATTGAATCCTCCACCAACAACTTATATTAACTTAATTCAATTAGTATATATTAGTTGAGATACCTAATCCAATATAAGAGAATAACTATATCAATTATATTTAAATTCAATAACTTATGATATAATATAACATAAATTATTGTCTTTTAAAACCATATTTTTATTTTGAATTTTTTTAATAAACATTATATATAAAAAAAGAAAAGAAAAAATAGTACATAAAATTAGGGAGACACATAGCCTAAACCTAATGAATTAAAAAAACCAACAACCTAAATAGCTAATACAAGATAAAGCAAATATGAATTCAAAGACACGTCACGAGCACAATTCAGTAAATCTGCATACAGATACGAAGTTGAAAAACAATTTATCAATTTTTTCTCAAAAATATTAAACAGAATGGAAAATAATTATGAAATTGATATGAGTTAGAAATCAAGATAGAATTTTTCTTTGAAAAAAATTATTTACATTCCATAAAAATCATATTGGTTATTTCATATTTTAACTTCTTACTCCAAATCACTTCAATAATTTCATTGTCCAACCAACCACTTTTGTTGTTCAACTAGTATCTTCCTTTCTACTCTTTCATCATAACTTACAATGACAATATCTTTCATTTTTGTTAAAAATGAAATGTGTGGATATTATGTTTTGGTGAAAATGAAAGAAATTAATGTGATAGAATTTTATTGTTAAAATAAGAGAGATTTGTATGGATGTTATGTGATAATAACTTTTCGTGTCTTTAAAAGAAATAATTTTTTATTAGATTAAAAAAATATTATTTATGAATATCTGAAAATATTTGCAAATACCTTAAAACTTGTTGATTATGCATTTATTTATTTTTTGGTTTATCACCACCGGTATAGTCCAGTTTGAGGATAGTTAGGGCATCAAGTTCTTCTAGCCCCCTCCCGATCGCAGTTGTGGAGGATTGAACCGTGGTCATCTCTACTAAATTCAGGCCAATTACCACTGAACCAACTAACGATTGATGCATATTATACATTTAGTACATACTCGCATGAATATGAATATCATATTTATTCAATAAGACAAATACCAATATCATCCTATCCGTCTCTTATCCGTCTCTATAAATATAATTTATATCCCTATTTGTGAATAGTAAAAGCTCTGAGCCCTTGTTCTCATGCTATGCATTAGGTGATACATCTACATTAGAAAAATGACAAGGGTTCAATGATTGATTTGACCTATATATGGACTTTTTTGCAAGCATTAGGAGAAATTTGAACAAATAATTAGAAAGAAACAAAGACTGCACTTGTTTCTAATAGACAATAATTTGGGATATTGATAAGGATCAATACCTCCATGCAAGCGTGTGATATTTGGAAGAGTAACTTGGCAGTTTTTCATAAATGATTTTGGATGGCTAGGGTTTCGATGGGACTATACTAGCTTAATATTGATGGGATTTCATTATGTCAATAACAAATCATGTTTATGGTTCAATCAATCTGTATTATTAGTATTAGGGATTCAAAAGTCAAATTGATGTACATCGAGTTTGGCATTTGTTGACTCTAGTGCACGTGTGCCATGCATTTAGGACAAAAGTTCCTATGATGCTACATTTTTAGACCATATATCAAGGGTCCACTCATATTGCATCATGAAATTTCTATATGCAATTCTTCTTATTTCAATTTCAATAATATGGGTCATGGAGGAGTCATTACTACATCATAAAAAGAAACGCATGATATGATGTAAAATTAGTTACCGCATTCTTTTTTAAATATAAGACATTCTCATATAGTTCAAGAGAAACAAGAAAATTGATAGTAATATTGTTGTGATAACGATAAGTTTTAATTTGAATTAATACTTTAATATGTTAGATAAAAAATAATAACATTAAAAATTAAAAGATCTTGGACAATAATAATTAATAAGGAGACAATATAATAGAATAAGGCGAAAAGTTTATTTATCAAGTTCGATTAAAAGAGTTATCTTGAAGGAGAGAGCAACTCTTCAATTCACCATAGTAAAAAAAGTTGTTAAAAGAGATTACAAATGAATTGCATAAAAAATAGTATTCACTTTAGAATTTGAAAGAACAATCCTGAAGACACCTAGAAAAAAACTCTATTTTCTATCAAAGTGTTTTTCAACCCTACTCTCTAACTCACAATAATGTAAGCACACAAACTCAAGGTGTAGACAATTGTTTTCCGATCCCCTTAAATAATTCTTAAGGTTTTCCAAAACCATTGTCTTTCTAAGTTTTCTGTTGTTTTGTCTTTTTGCTGTGAACTCTAAGATTGTCACACTCTAAATACTGAAGAGATACATATTTATAATTACTACAACACAACATACAAAGCCCAAAACACAACTCAATAATTATTGGGATAAAATAATATAAATATTTAATAATATGTTTTATATTAATTTATATATATATATATATATATATATATATATATATATATATATATATATATATATATATATATATATATCCAATATTCTAACATTAAATAACAAATCCATCGAACCAATCAAATCTGAAATCTACAAATCACCTGAACCGGACATTCTTGCTGCTTTTCGGCTTCCTATTTTATGGAAATCTCAAAATATGTTTTTTTTTCATCAACAAAGATTTTAGTACATACTTCAACAATCTCCACATTAACTTTAAACTGTGGTGATGTCAATTTAACCATCAACCACCTTGCTGCTCTCAACCAAATTGATACTCTAATCAATAACCTTGATCAATTTCAAGGAACCCTTGAATCTTGATCTCGCCACTTGCATCCACTTGTTTCCAAATACCCTTTTCTGCCTAGGTAATTTAACAAGTCCATTAGTATGATTCTTCAACCATCGTCGACTCCAAATTCCTTCAAGCATTCTTGAAGGTCCCCGTTTCTGTATTTTGCAACCCTGAAAATGTGTGTTTTTGCCCTTTTAATGAGTTTCTGACCAGAAGTTTCGCCCGGCGACCAAAAAACTCGTCAGGAAAAGTGTTTTATTCACAAAATGTAGTGGAGGAACGGGCAGGCTCGCCTGATGAGCTCTGGCCCTAAAAATGCTCTGGGCTCGTCCAGATCTCGTCAGGCAAAATTGACAGTAAATAGAAAAATAATTTATTGCTTTCACCATAATTTGATAACCGTAACTCCGATTTACGTCAGTCAGAAGAGTCAGAAAGCTTATTAAAAGCTCTTTCTTGCAATGCATAAAATCATTGCTTGATTACCTACAAAAAATGAGATAAAAAAATTAATCTCAATGATATTTACGCGATAACGCACGCTATACACTATAACATCAACTATACAAAATTAATACAAAAGTTGAGGTCTATTTACGAAAAGTAAGCGAATTAAGCCGATGAATGCTAATTATTCACACTCAAAATCAAAACAATTTAGCACTCAATAGGGATGTAAAATTGACCTGCCTTTGTTTATTACTTATATGTAAACATCGAATACTGATAAATGTGAACAATTGGCTTTCCTTTTTAGGATGTCTGATGAACACATATTTGAAGTAAGACACTTGGAAAATCAAGTTGATAAATTTTCTATAAACTCGAAAGATCATGTATGTGCATGCAGAAAATGGGAACTCACGATACTTCCATATGTTCATGCATTATCAGCTATGAGGAGTAGGAACTTTAAAATTCATGGTTACATTTCAGAGTATTATATGGTTTAAAGGTACAAGTCAGTATATAAGTATGTTTTCTATCATATAAACAGATCAAACTTGTCGGTTAAGACACCATATCCAGATCTACAACCACCCAAGTATAGGAAGATGCCTGATATACCGAAGAAGAAAAGAATCTCTGAGTAAATAGAGATTGATGGGTATGATCGCAAAATAAGAAGAACAAGTTTCATATCTAAGTTTAATAGGTGAAAGAAAGTAGAACACAACAAGTCTACTTGTACGGACACAACAACACATAGTACTCAACAGCCGACACATACTTCTTAACAATCAACTCAAGTTTCTCAGCAACTAACACATGCTTCTCTACCACCAGTTCAAGCTTCTCAGCATCCAACATAGACTTCTCAACCACCAGTTCAAGTTTCCCAACATACTCAACCATCTCAAACATCTAAGGAAAATGATACTCAAAAGACTCAACCATTTGTACGTACATGTTGGACTTACTAAGAGCAAGGTACAAAAGCTAGCTTGTTAGGAGGGCATAAAGACCTTTTGTACCTCAAGGGCGTACAACTAGATTGACTGTAGCCAAGAATGTTATTGGCCCAACAACATGGAGGACTACTCCAACTAAGAGAACCACAACAAAGAATAACCTTTAATTTTAATTAGGATATCAATTTATGTATTTTGTCTATTTTAGAATTTTAGAAATGTTGTCAAGTGTATTTTTGATATTAGTTTATGTGTATTTTGTCATTTTAGAAACGATGTTATGTTGTCATCTGTATTTTCAAATTTTTGAAATGAAATGATATCAATTTATGTTTTTATGTATTATGGAACATATTGTCTTATGTGTTATGTATTATGTATTATGTAACTGGTATGCGAAAGAGTAAGACACATACATGCTATGCCAATTATTGCAAACAAATCATGCCAAAAATTATAACTTTTCTTAACATCCAACTGATACAAACAATTCATGCCAAACTTTAAGTATGCCGAACAATTCATGCCAACTTTTCAATTAAGATCAACTGATACAAACTTTAACATTCAATTGGTACAAACTTTAAGAGATCAACAGTTACAGACAAACTTTAAGGGATGAATTGTTAGTCTATTACAGACAAACTTTAAGGGATCCATCATAATACCTTAATTCATTCTAAAAACTTATACAGAGATGATCATAAAACACATCAAATTCCAAATTCTTTCCACTTCAAGATAATCTTCATTTCACTTTCAAGTTTCATCAGTTGTTTTCCTAATTCTTCATTCGCCATTGTAATTTTTTCAAACTCTTTTTTGCTTCAACAATTTCCTTTGATAACTTTTCCAACTTATCCATCTAAAATTGCTCATTCTCATCTCCCACGTCCTCTTAAAACCAACCGAAATAACCACACCCATCTTGCAAAGATCCTTAAAATTTTCATAGACTGGAGTTCAAATATAGATATAAGATTCCAACTCAAACACAAATAAAACATAAACTATTTGCATACCTTATAATATGGACAACCCTAGAAATATTTTCCAAAATTCTTAATTGTTGTTGTCATTCAAAGAACAACCATGTATCCACAATAGCAGATGAGTTTCCATCGCGAGCTACTGTATACGTTCGAATCACCATTTTCTGAGTTTTTCTATTTCAACAAGGATGGACAACCACCTGATTTTATGCATTCCTAAACCCTAATTCCTAATTCCAAAGATGAATCCCTAATTCAAATTTTCCCTAGGTCGAATTCGAGAAGCAAGGAACACAAACACTCTGTGTAAACAGAGAAGATGAAGTTACCTTGCCGAGTCAGCTGCCACGTATTCACACATAAACAAACGTTTGAGGGTAATTAACGGGGATGACTCATGTGACACCATTTTGAAAGTTAAAGAATCAACATTTTTAAAGTTAAGGGACCAAACTCCCAAAGTCAAGTTTAAGGACGAAAAATGATATTTTACCTATTTTAATTTATCTATATATATATATATATATATATATATATATTTTAAAAGTCAATTTTATAAAATTAAGTTAGATCAAATTTAAATATTATTAAAAAAACATACCAAAAAAAATACAACGAATTATAAGTTCTAAGTACACATCAATTGGACTTTCCAATCCTCATTAATAAAGATTGATGGATCCATGAACATGATTTATTATTGACAATGAACTCCTAATTAATATTAAGCTAGTATGGTCCAAACCCTAGCCATCCAAAATCATTTATGAAGACTGCCAAGTTACTCTTCCAAAAGCCACACGCTTAGAGTCTTAATCCTTATCAATATCACAAATCTTTGTCTATTAGAAACATAGTAGTCTTTATTTCTTTCTAATTATTTGTTCAAATTTCACCAGCAACTATTGCTTTGCCAAACATCATAATTAATTAAAAGTCACACAAACTTGAAAAAAGAAATGTACATAATCACAACTAAGTGGTCCATCTTTGAGCAGCACTAGAAGTGGAGGCTTGGTGATAAAATTGTTTGCCGACAGTAGGAACCTAAAACGTAATTCTTTGTTGTAATTGAATGGAGGGGTGGTAATGTGTTCTTAATTATGCATGATTAATTCTAGTACTAATATATTTTCTTACTTGAATATTGATTTCGCAACCACTTTATTGTCGGACTAATATTCAAATTTGAATCTCCCACTAATCATATTGGCACCAAAGTTCATGAACTTGAACTCAAGTCCTGTATAGAATAAAGAAAATAATTGAGACAAGTCCAAATCTTCCACTAATCTTATTGGCATCTAAATCTTCAAGTTTCTTCCATTAACATTTAGCACTTCATTCTTTACTAGATCATTTTGCATAATATCATGCTTGTTGATAAATTTGAGTCATTTTTCTCTTTGTTACTCTTTAATACATTTATCAATATATTTGTAATGGTTGAATATCAAATTCTAGCTTTTATTGTACATCCACGGGTTCTTACACCTTAAATGACTTTAGAACTAGTTACTATTATAAATATTCCAACAATATAAAATAACTTTAGAACTACTTACTACTAAATATTCGAACAAACTCAAATAGAATTATCACGACTATTCACTCTCTTTAAAAAAAGGATATAGTAGCTTAATGAAAAATATATATTCTTCACTATAGTAACTCACAATATAAAACTTTCAATACAAACAAGAGTTTTACTCGAAAAAAGTAATTAATCAAACAAGAGTTATAATAAGAAATAATAAAATATTTTTAGCTATATAGAATTATAAGAAATTAATTAAGTATAACTATAAATTTTCAGTACCACTAATTCGTAGCAAAAAGTTCAATTTTCTCGAAGTCATTAAGAACTATCCATGAACATCTATCCTAAAGTTCAAAAATATGTTACAATCCAAAAACATATTCAAATGATATGTTACAATGCAAAAGCATGTTCAAATTAAAAAGGTTAAGTGAGAAAGATGACACCTTTTATATGTAAATATAATATTTTATAAAGAAACTAGTAACAAATTCGTACATACGCATGGGTTCTATTCTGTTACACGCATTTGGATATATTATTTATTTTAAATAAAATATTAAAAAAGAAAAAAAATATTTAGATAACTAATTGATTATTTCGTCTATAAAAATATTTAGATCAATAATATATTTTTTTTCTGGTATACCATATTTGGATCAAAAATATTTGATCATAAATACCATTTCTCGTATATAAAAATATTTAAATCAATAATAAATTTTTTCCAGTATAGACTTCATTTTTGTTTAGGTATCATTTACAAAAAAATTGGATCCATAATAAATTTCGTATATAAAAATATTTACATCAATAGTAGATTTTTTCCCGTATATATACGATTTTGGAATAAAAAATATTTTGACCATAAATACCATTTTTCGTAAATAATAGATTTTATTTACGTATACAAATATTATTTTTGTTTAGGTATCATTTACAAAAATATTTGGATCAAATATTAAATTTTCGTATATAAAAATATTTAGATTAATAATAGATTTTTTCCCATATACTATTTTTGGATCAAAAATATTTGATCATAAATATCATTTCTCGTATATAAAAATATTTAGATCAATAATAGTTTTTTTTTCCGTATACAGACTTCATTTTTGTATAGGTATCATTTACAAAAATATTTGGATCAATAATAAATTTCGTATATAAAAATATTTTAGATCAATAGTGAATTTTTTCCTATATAGCATTTTTGAATAAAAAATATTTGGATCATAGTTACTATTTTTCGTAAATAATATATTTTTTCCGTATACAAATATTATTTTTGTTTAGATATCATTTACAAAAACATTTGGATCAATATCAAATTTTCGTATATAAAAATATTTAGATAAATAATAGATTTTTTTCCGTATACCATTTTTGGATAAAAAATATTTGATCATAAATATCATTTCTCGTATATAAAAATATTTAGATCAATAATAGATTTTTTTTCCCGTATACAGACTTTATTTTTGTTAAGGTATCATTTACAAAACCGGTGGTATAAAGCCAAACAAATATTATTATTTTTATGTATCATTTACAAAAATATTTGGATCAATAATAAATTTTCGTATATAAAAATATTTAGATTAATAATAGATTTTTTGAATAAATTTTACCTGTATACCATTTTTTAATAAAAAATATTTGAATCATAAATACTATTTTTCCTATATAAAAATATATAGATCAATAATAAATTTATTTGTGGAAGAAATAAATAAGAAAGTGATGAAAGAGAAAAAAAAAAAAGAGAATGGAGAGAGATTTGGTAAGTTTGATAAAATATGAGAGTTGTACTATTTTAATAATAAATTTAAGAACTTTATTGTGCAAAGAGCAAATAAAGACAATTTTAATGTAGTGACAAAAAATCAACTTAAAATATTTTAAATTTTTTTACAGCCATTAATTTTTTTATATTATAGATTTAAAAATTCTTTAAATAAAACTAATAACTCTTTTTTCAGCACATGACTTAAAAAAACACTTACACTTACGTGTAAACAAATTAGACGTTTTTTTTAACTTAAAAATACTTTAAAATTCAAAATATTTTTAAAAAAATTAAAATTATTGATAATTTTCAAAAAATATTTTTATTTTTATTTTTGTAAGACTGTTTATTTAAAAACACCCATTTAAAACTCTCTTAAAGCCTTAATTTAAAATAGTGACTCATATTTCTCAAAGTTCAATTGAATGACACCTCTTTTTTTCTTTCCTCAAAACATAGTCTACAAACTTGATTTTATAACATTACCTAAAGGGGAGCATTTGTAATACCTTTATTCAAAAGGATCGAAAACATAAAAATAAAAATGGTGGGGTTAGATGCTGAATCATTTAAGGCTAATACAAAAATTACCATTCATATAAAATTAGTTTCTTTTGTCTCTTCTTTTTAATGTTATGGGCCCCTTGATTTACATCTTTTGGCTCATTGATCATATTCCTTTGTCAAATAAATATGTTTATTTTTCTTTTTCCTATAAATAATTTATTAATTATCAATATAATATATGTTTGCTTTAATGGTTCATTTTCTTAGCATCTACAACCTTTTTATAAAATAGTTAAATAAATAAGCATAGGGCCAAAATTTTGAAGTATAGTACAAAACCTATATGTTTATTCTAATTTAAACCGCAAAGTTGAATGCATGAAATTCAGTCAAAATGAAGCAGATGCGACAATTGAGGAAGATTTTGAGATCATATGCAAATTGCAAAGAATCAAGATGTACATAAAATATAGCCATGAAAAGTTCTTGTATCAAATCAAAGATGTTTATTCATCTTTATGTTCATTTGATATATTGTAGTTGGACAAAGTGGTACCCTAAAGTTGTATGGCTATGAAAGGCTGATATAGGTGTGCATGCGTGTGTAGAGATTTGACTCATTGATTAGTTTCTAGGATTTAAATAATTTTATAATTTTCTTCCTATCTCTAATGGATGTGGATTTTCCTCTACTCATATTCGTTCTACTATATAATAACAATAATAATAATTCTCATCAAAATAAAATTATTTTAATGAGAGCATAAAATTACATATTAAAAATGTGTATTATGGGTTCCACAGAACCCGGGGATAATACTCAATAGCGAAGTAAAATGAATAAAGTGCAAAATAAATAGTCTTATCTTCTTTTTGACCATGTGATCTCACACGTGAGCACCTTGCTGATCCTCTAAATAAATCTGATGGTTGGCCGCGATCTATGTCTCACCACACCCTTTTAGTTACCAACCATTTCACCTATTTAAGAAGAAAAGCACATTATTCTTCAAGTATTTAAATTCATTCTCACATCATTTCCCCCTCCTATGCTGATTTAGCATTGAAGTGCTAACCTTGCAGGTCCTCTCTCTCTCTCTCTCTCTCTCTCTCTCTCTCTCTCTCTCTCTCTCTCTCTCTCTCTCTCTCTCTCTCTCTCTCTCTCTCTCCTCTCTCTCTCTCTCTCTCTCTCTCTCTCTCTCTCTCTCTCTCTCTCTCTCTCTCTCTCTCTCTCTCTCTCTCTCTCTCTCTCTCTCTCTCCATCACATCTAAAGCTCAAAACCACTACAACAAACTATGTCTCCTCGTTTTCTTATCAACTCTGATTCCCCTAAGAAACTTTGACGCCGTCTAAGAGAATCAACTTTTGAATCCTAAAAATTTCCACAATCATATATATTCTATTAGAAGTATATATCCTTACTTAGAAGTTCAGATCTCTGTTTTAGATAGTTTTTTCAAAATTCAACCTCCTCTTAAACATATCTTCTCTGACTTCCTCAAAGAGTGGATGATCAAATCTGGCCAATGACTCCGTCCGTTCCTTCGTTGTAAGATCCTGTCCAACATAGAGCAAATCCGAAAGTATTTCAATTCTTTTCGTTCCTTGAATTTGCACCATAATTTCACCAAGGAAAACCTTTGCTTCGACCTCCAAAACTACCTGCAATTCTTGGACAAAAAAAGCTTCCCGACTTTCAACTACTACAATCTAACCTTTGAGTGTAAGGAGCCAATGACATGTTGAATAGTGTGTACAACATGGTGCAGTATGAGAACTCTCAGGCCTTAGAAAAAAGGTTATTCTCAATTGAAGAGATCCTACATCACGCCAATTCGAGGAACATTATCGTGTAAGAAGCAACTTCACGAAGGAACCAAATTATCATCCCTGAACTGATAACAATCGTGACAACAACGCACCAGAAGAGATCCAGAAGTCTCTGAGTCACCAACAACATTATAGACAATGAACTCATTACCCTGATCCCGAAAGGGGAATAAGTAGTCATACTCCACTAGAAATTCGTCATCTTTGAAGGAGAGAAAGATACGAAGAATACTATCTAGTTACGCAAGTTAGCTTATTAAAATTGAGAAATTCAGTTTGCAAATCCTATAGCTAAATTAGCAAAAAGGCGATATTAATAGGTTTTACGTGAACACCAAATTTAAAACCTTATCTCTTATTATTATTGCGTATGTGAGTTTTTAATGGCCGTAATTATTTCTTCTACAAATAAAAAATGAAAATTTCCAAAAGTAGTAAAGCAACTAAAATATCAAAGGCTCACAAATTGCAAGTTGCAACCACAGAAAAAGAAAAGGACCACAAAATGTACCTATCTAATTAAAAATAAAGGAAGAAATTATGTTGTTGATTAACTGAATAGAGAGCTATTACATTCACTCAACAATCATAATGTCTATTCTTTTTATTACTATCAAACATATCATTATCTCTTAACATAATTACATCACCTTCTTAATGACCCATTTCACAAAAGTGCTAAAGTCTTTTTCCGTTTTATATGTCACTAATTCTAATGCTACACTTTTATCTATGCTCTTGTTTTTAGCCAATCTTAGCACTTATATATCAAGATAAAAAAGTGATTTTCACGCAAGTGCTTCCTCTAGTTTTTAGTATGATCTTATCATGTTAAAACATTGCTTATTCTCTTCATTTATGTGTTATATGAAGTCACGATTGCGTATGAAAAACAAAAGCTAGATTAATATATAAAAAAACAATTCCTTAAATTGAATAGATTTCAGTTCCCTCAAGTATTAATCTTGCAATTGCTAACTAAAAACATTTTTACTTATTCAAAAATGGAGTCCAAACAAAAATTAAGAAATATTTAAATTATATTTTTCATCTTTACCAATATATTAATTTTTATTTTTATTTAAAAATATAAGAAACTTAGCTTTTAGTTATCATTACATATTTACTATAGTTAATTTTAAATATTTTTATTTTGATTGTCTTATTGATTTATTTTAAAATTTTATATAATAAATCATAAGTAATGTTTTAAGTGATAGTTATATATTTTATTTATTGGTCTTATTATATATGATTTAATTTAGTTAATAAGATATCTTTTTAAATATTTTTTGTATTGTGGAATTGTTTGTCTTGTAAGCTACCCTGAAAATATTGAATATGTATTCTATACCGTATTGTTTTTGTCTTGTAATATTTTTTTTACTTTCCAAAATTTATCACATGTTGGTGTTATGCAATTAATATTTTTGCAGTTTTCAACTAAACTGAATTACTATTTGATTACAATATATATGAATTGTAGATTTCAACTAAGCACGATTAATCATAGAATAAACCTTATAAATTATATACTTACAAGATAAAAATAATAATATTTTAGCTTAAAATATTTACCAACAGAAAGAGAGACAAAAAAATTAAGGTGAAATGATGGTCATAATAAAATTAAAACTCAATAAAATAGCATCCTTCTTAATTAATAGCATTTCTAAATTATAGCAGGAAACAAATAATCAACAAGTGTCCACGTGGGGAACCAAAAATGTCAAATGTATAGTATGATTTTAACCGCCACTATTTTTATGTCTCATAATTCCACTATAAGTAAAACACTATAATACCCAACATTTCATTAGTTTGAGTGGAATGTGTTTGAATTTTGTGAATAAAAAAATTACAATTTTATTAAAAATCATCAATTAAATTAAGAGTATGTTTGTTTTGGTTTTTTTAGAATGATTTTTAAAATATTACATAGTTTTGTGTGAAATAAATTTTCAAAGAAACTTTTTCTAAAAACCTTAAATAAAATTTGATTTGAATAGTTATTCTTAAAATTTTATTTTAGATATTTCATCTTTTTATTGAAAAAAATTTAAAATATCAAATTTTTAAAAAATCACTTAATTTTGAAGCTATTTCAAATAGATTTTTATAAAAATTATTTTTAAAATATAATTTTTTTAAAAAAAATTGCGAATTTGATTAGATTTTAATCTTCAATAATGTATGTTTATATTATAAGATGTTAAAATTAGTGTTTTATTTTAGAAAAAAAAATATAAAAAATTTATAATATTTTAAAAAACAGCTTTTTAAAACCTATTTTCAAAAAAATATAAAGAAAAGATTTTTTTTTTAAATCTTAAACAAAGAGACTTTAAATTATTTGTTGTCATCAAAACTTGAGTTTTGTAGATAAAGAAAAGTATATATGATTAGCAAAGGAGAGTTGAGATTTTAATAAAAATGACTAGTTAAATTCTTTATTTTTGTCAAAGTTCGAACTTTATGGGTAAGAAAAAAATATGATTGGTTGAGGAGAAATGAAATTTTATTTAAAGTGGTTTTTTAGTTTTGTGGAGGAGAGTTGGGACTTCTTTAAAAATGATTAATTAAATTTTTTTGTCATCGTCAAAGTTTGAACTTTGTTGATATAAAAAATGTGAGTGTGAGAGAGAATTGAGATTTCGTTAAAACTGGTTAGTCAGATTTTTTATCATGTCATCGTCAAAGTTCAAGCTTAGTAAAAAAAATGTAACTGGTAGATTAGAGATGAGATTTCATTAAAAGTGGTCAGTTAGGTATTTTGTCATCGGCCATCGTCGATTAGCCGATGAAAGATTCGCTCCGGTATATCTTTACCCAAAAAAGTGAAACACTAGACTAACCAATGGGATTACAAACCAGATTCCAATTTCCACATAATTTCAACCAACCACTTGACAGGCTAAGCATCAAGAATCAATATAAATACAAGACTTCACCTAAATGAAAAACCAATAACCATCATAGCCATGATTATGTTCTTACTTTCCAACAATACCTCTTACATTATCAAAACAACAAAGAATCTATCTCATTTCTTCATAGCTTCTTCTTCCATTCCTCTATAATTTTTCATCTTTCACCTTCTTACAATCCTTTTCTTCTCTTACCATAAACAATGTCTGCAAACTCTAAGAATCTGTCACTTTTCCTTCTCTTAATAAACTTTCTTTTCTTTTCATGTTGTAACTCTCTTCTTGATGAACAAGGTCAAGCTCTTCTAGCATGGAAGAAGAGTTTAAACACGAATTCAGACGCATTACCGTCTTGGAATGTTTCGAACAAAACTCCGTGCAACTGGTTCGGTGTGAAGTGCAATTTACAAGGAGAGGTAGAGGAGATAAGCCTGAAGTCATTGAACTTGCAAGGCTCGTCATTGCCTTCGAATTTTCAGCCTCTCAAGTCCTTGAAGGTTCTTGTCCTCTCGTCGATGAACATCACGGGAAGGATTCCGAAGGAATTTGGAGACTATCAAGAGCTTGTTTTCATTGATCTTAGTGAAAATTCTCTCTTTGGTGAAATCCCAGAAGAAATTTGCAGGCTAAGCAAGCTTCAAAGCTTAGCTCTTCATGCAAACTCTCTGGAAGAAAATATTCCTTTCGATATAGGAAATTTATCGAGTCTCGTGAACTTGACACTCTTTGATAATAAACTCAGTGGCGAAATTCCAAAGAGTATTGGCTTGTTAACTAAGCTTCAAGTATTCAGAGCAGGAGGGAATAAAAACCTCAACGGTGAGCTTCCATCGGAGATCGGAAACTGCACTGACTTGGTCGTATTAGGCCTTGCGGAAACCAGCATTTCCGGTAGTATTCCTTCCTCAATAGGAATGCTGAAAAAATTACAGACCATAGCCATTTACACAACTAAGCTATCAGGCTCTATACCAGAAGAGATAGGAAATTGCAGTGAGTTGCAGAATCTCTATTTGTACGAAAACTCAATTTCCGGTTCAATTCCACGTCAAATCGGAGAGCTAGGAAAGCTTCAGAGTCTACTTTTATGGCAAAACAAGATAGTAGGGACGATTCCCGAAGAGCTTGGAAGATGCAAAGATCTCAGTGTCATAGATTTGTCAGAAAATCTTCTCACAGGTAGCATTCCAATCAGTTTTGGAAAGCTATCGAATCTTCAAGCACTTCAGCTGAGTGTTAATCGGTTGTCCGGTATTATACCACCCGAGATTTCAAACTGCGCGTCTCTGTCGCAGCTTGAAGTTGACAACAATGCTATTTCTGGTGAGATTCCTTCTGTTATTGGAAAATTGAGAAGCTTGACACTTTTCTTTGCATGGAAGAATAAGCTAACAGGAAAAATTCCGAATAGTCTTTCCGAGTGCGAAAATCTTCAAGCACTTGATCTATCATACAACCGCTTAACCGGTACAATACCGAAAGAACTATTTGTGTTGAAAAATCTAACTCAACTTATGCTTCTTTCCAATGATTTGGAAGGATTCATACCACCTGATATCGGTAACTGCACGAGTCTTCGCAGGTTGAGGCTAAATCGGAATAGACTTGTTGGTATTATTCCATCTGAGATTGCGAATTTGAAGAGTTTGAATTTTTTGGACTTGAACAACAATCATCTTGTAGGGGAGATTCCTTCAACAATATCAAGATGTCGGAATCTTGAGTTTATTGATCTCTCACACAACAAGCTCTCGGGGAATTTAGATGCTGTATCTAATCTTCAGAGTCTTGTTTCTTTGAATGTTTCCTTCAACAAATTCTCGGGTGAATTGCCTAACACGCCATTCTTCAGAAAACTCCCTCTCAGTGATCTCACTGGAAATAGCATATCAAAAGCCAAAGATGATACCAAATTAGCTATGATGATTATATTGTTCATTTTGTTAAGCACAAGTGCAGTACTTGCACTTTTCCTAATCCACGTCGCGATTCGTGCTTATATTGCTAACAATATAAATAACAGTTGGGTGATGACTTTGTACAACGACCATTTTTTCTCTGCCGACGACGACGTTGTCAAGAATTTAAAACCATCCAACGTGATTGACACCGGAAGCTCTGGAGTTTCGTACAAGGTGAAAACTCCAAAAGGCCAAATTATAGCAGTTAAAAAGACGTTGCCATCAACAGATTCTGAAGCACTTATGTCGGAAATTGATATGCTATGTTCAATCAAACACAAGAATATCACCAGGCTTCTTGGTTGGGGATTGAATCTTCTGAATAATAAGGATATGATGCTGCAGTTTTATGAATACCTCCCTAGTTTGAGCTCAGTGCTTCATGGTTCAGAAAAGGGAAAGTTAGAATGGGATACCAGATATGAAATCATCTTAGGTGTGGCTCAAGCACTTACCTATTTGCACCATGATTGTGTGCCTTCTATGCTGCATGCAGATGTCAAAGCAACAAATGTGCTATTAGGCCCTGGATATCATCCTTACCTTACTTGCTTTGGCCTTGTAAAAATCGCAAGTGAGAAAGTCGATGATGCTAAATCCAATCCAGTTCAAAGACCTACCTACACAAGCAGCTCCTATGGATACATAGATCCTGGTAATTTATCTATCTATCTATCTATTTACGTTTTAGTCTGTTTATCTATCTATCTATCTATTTAAGTCTAAGTAGTACTTATTTTTTATTGTTTTGGAATGTGTACAGAGCTCGACTCAATGCAGAAGATCAATGAGAAAACCGACGTGTACAGTTTCGGCGTGGTGATACTCGAGGTACTGACAGGAAAGCATCCATTAGATCCAAGTCTGCCAGAAGGAGTACACTTGGTTCAATGGGTTAAGAGTCACTTGGCTAGCAAAAGAGATCCATTTGAAATTCTCGACTCAAATCTGAGAGGAAGTACTAAACCTACTACTATGCATGAAATACTACAAACTCTAGCTGTGTCGATTTTGTGTGTCAATACGAAAGCTCATGAACGTCCAACAATGAAGGATACTCTCGCAATGCTAAACCAATTTCGATATTTTGTTTAGAATGTATTGAAAAGAGTTTCAGTAGTGCCTGTTAAGAGTATAGTTTCTAGGCCAGTTAGAGCAGGCCAGATTTATTCAAATATAATCTTAGATGTAAAATGCAAATTCCAAATATCCATAATAAAATGTATTGTAGAGCCTTTCAGAATAAGATTCCTGAATTGCATATCTTTCTCTTTCTCTCTCACACAGCCTATGAATTCAAACTATGACTATTCAAACAATGACCAATTGGTCCCATCCCACGTTTGATACCTCACTTTCACATACCACATCTGAAATAGACTTGTCAGTGATTGGAAAATCCTTCAGAAGCACAAATGCTAAGTTGGGATTGAAAGTTAGTATAGCAATAATCATATCCACATGCAGGACCACTAATATAGTGGGTGGAATGAAGATAAACATGTATGAGGAATACATGGCCATGCAGCAGATGATGATCCAAAAATAACAAAAGCTTGATGTATTGCATTTGTTAGAAATACCAAGAATTATTTGAATACCGTCGTATCTTGTAGTTGAACCCAATTATTATCATCAAAATACTCTATTTTACTTCCTTTTGGTTTAATTTCAAACAAGGGGATAAAAGTCCATCTACTTTGTTTGAATTGATGAAACATAATAGAATAAAGTGGTATGACATAGAATACAATAGAATAAAATGACATTGTTTGGGTAAATTTAAATCAGAAGGAAATAATTAAAATCAGGAACAGGATGGATTAGATAAATTCAGGGTAGTATCTATTCAATTCAATTTCATCATTTACCACCATTTTTGCAAATTTATGCTAGTAAGACGTCATCATCACGGTTCGAACAATGACTGCGACTTCTTGACATAAATTTGCTTAGAAGATCACAAATATCCATTCCCCTTCATTATAAAACATATCCTTACAATCCTAACAACAAATGGCCTTGACATTATATCTTCCTAAATCTCAAGTCTAATCACTACTTAAATGCCAAGAAAATCTCAAATCAAAACCCTTATTTGGGTGCCTAAACCAAATCAAGACAAGTCAAGACATGGTTCATGATTTTGAAGCTCCAAAATGTTACTTCTACCAAAATCATGTTTTCCATTTGACTAGTATTACTAATGCAATTCATTACAGAAGCATAAACTACTTACCCTAATATCCAATCCTTTTTATCACAACTCTCTTTTCACACCTATCTACCATCATTGCCCACATTCTAAGATTACACAAGTTAATTTCAACACTCATTCTCGCATCTCAACAATGACTATAGAAATAGGATAAACACCATACAATAACATGAAAATAGCCAAACAAACAAAACACTACCAATGATAATGCAAAACACATAATTTCATTCACTAAATAAAAAACAAAACTTAACAGCCACAAAATACTCAGTCGTTTCATTCATTCAGATCCAATAACAAAAACCAAAACTAGTTATAACAAAACCAACAAAAAAAACCAAAACCCTAATCAATAGTCTGCATGATATCTTCAGGAGCAAACTTAGTTCCCTTTTCCTTATCAGCAGCAGCGCGCCCCTTCGCCTTCCTATCAATCAAACTCTTCCGATCCTTATCCAAACGGAGTTTCGTGATAACCACCTTCGAAGGATCCAACCCAACGTTAACAGTTGAACCGTTAACTTTCTCACGAGTTATGCGCTCGATGTGAATCACCCACTTCTTGCGATAAACCTGAACGATCTTACCTTCACGGCCTTTGAATGTTCCTCTAACCACCTGAACCTCGTCGTCCTTGCGAACAGGTAAGGAGCGGACGTTGTATTTGGATCGGAGGTCGCCGGAGAGAGGGGCGCTCATTAGGACACGGCGGACGCTTGATGGGGCGGTGAAGTGAGCTTTACGGCTCTTGCGGCGGCTGCTGGAAACCCTTGGATTGAACTTCATCTTCTCTTCTCTCTCTCACACACACACTCTCTCTCTCTCTCTAAAAATGAAGGATTAGGTTTAGGGTTTCGGTTTCAGTTTTCTTACCCTTGTTTTTGTGATGGAAGTGTTTGATTGGTTTTGGGCCTATTTATTGGGCCTTGTTCTTTAAATTCATCGCATACTTGTGCGAAATATGCAGAAATATAGCATTTTTATTTTTTAATTATTTAATTTTATTATATATTTTTGTAAAATACATAGAAAATGGTATATATATATATTTTTATTTTCTTTTTGTATAATGTGTTGGAAAATTAAATATTCTTATTTAAAGATTAAAAACACGTTAGATTTATAGGTTTTAGATGGGGAGATGAAGAGTAAGAATGACAATTGTCATTGGTTTAGATCTTTGGGAGGATATCATTCTATCCGTTTTCGAATTAAAAATTCTTAAATTTATATTCAAGTGTATTTTAATTTGTAGGAAAATTTTAAATATTCTTATTTATAGATTAAAAAGACACACAAGTTTATTTGTTTTAGATGGAGAGGTGGAGAATAAGAATGATAATTGACATGGTTTGAGAGAGTATTACTTTATCCATATTTATATTTACACTTTAAAAAATTGTTAAATCTATATGCACATATTTTGAAAAGAAATCAAATATTTTATTCATAGTGAATAATATAATAACTGAGATGCCGCACAAATTAAATTCTTTATTGGTTAAAAAAAGTGGTTTTTAGTTTCATTTTTTCACCCTTTTTGTGGAGGAATGCTTTTTCTTATCGGTGCTCTCGTACCATCATAAAAAATCCATAATATTTCTAATATATCGAGATGCATCCTCAAACACACCTATCTTTACCATTTCTTATATCAAATTGAAGAGACGCATTTTTTACGTTTACATTTATTTCAGAGATGCAACTCTGTATGTATTAAATGTGTGTCGGAAGATGCATCTATGTAAACACCATTTATTCAAAAGTTTATGGGTGATCCGAAGATGCATCTTCGGACGGTAGTGTTTCATATCCCGCGTCAAACCTTCCTTCTTCTTCCTTCTTCATTTTTAAAAAAGTTTCAAAATAACTTTTGAGTTCTCAAATATAAAACTGTTGCATCCATTTATCCAAACATCATACATTGGAGCTCTACAACAATGAAATTTCTCCTCCTTTCCAGCATCTCAAACTTTCAAGCTACTTCTCCTCATTTTGATTTGGTAATGTCTTCAAAATTTAATTTTTTTTTAATTTTTTTATTTGTAGATAGATATTTAGGCAATATTAAATGTATTAGGTAACGATAGACAGTATTGTAAATGAAATGGTGGGTTAGAATGTTAAGAGTCTCACATTGGATAATATATGGCCAATAAGTGGGGGCAATCCTCACCCTACAAGCCGGTTTTGTAGGGTTGAGTTAGGCCTAACCACACTTCTTAACATAGAATAACATGGAATGAGGTTTTTTGGGACTGTTAGAGCAGAATATGGGTATGCATGCGAGAGAGAAAACGCAATGCGGTCGAGCTATTTAGAGTCTCTCTTAATCGTAAGGTACCAGGTGGTGTTTCTTTCTGCCCGTATGAGTGTCACCGCCAGACACGTCCCTTCTATACTTCAAAATAAGGATAGAACATACTAAGGGTTAGACATGATTTGATTTACTTGGCACCTCTCAAAATAGCTTCAAAATGGATGTTTGTGGGGTCACTCATGAATTGACAGAGTTGTTAGACAACATATGACAGATCTGGTGTGACAAATCCAATGAAGATGAAATAATCGTATGTTGATTGTTTTGTATCAGGGCAAGTAGCCCAATTTGAGTCACAAAGGCCTTGAGTTGAAGAAGTGAAAAAGAATTTACTTGACACCTCTCAAAGTAGCTTCAAAATGGATGTTTATGGGTTGTCTCATGGATTGATGGAGTTGTTGGACAATGTATGACAGATCTGGTATGTGTTGGTTAGATATATGAATTTACCAACCAACTGTCTATAATGCGTGGGATCTGGAAAAGGTGTTCCAAAATACTATTGTAACCTTGTGATGTGTTGCATAGGGGAGGAGACCGATTTTGAACCTAACATACGTGTTATAGAAAAAATATCTAAAATATATTTACGTTGAGAGAGATGGATATCAGTATGAGATCTAGATATCTCTAATCCTTATAAGTATTTGAGATGCTCTAGATCCTTAATTTTAAAATTGTAGTGAAGAAAAAATTTGATGGTATTAATTTTAACAATGTCATTACTACCTAAAATAAGAACATTTACATAAATTAATGAAATGCCGAACGAAATTGAAAAACTATTGCTTGCTAGATTGTTTCAATTCATAGATGAATTTAGTTAATTTATAAACTTTTGTTTGATTTGGAGGAAGAAAGTCCAGTTGGAGTTCCAACACGTATTCTAAGCACTTCTATTCTAAGCACTTGCAAGCTCAGATTTTCTATTATTCTCATATCCCCAACTATGCAAATCAAAAGTTGAAGCTCTCCGATATATCACATTAATAAGACCAAATATCGCATTCAATGTTAATAAGACTTGTTAATTCATGTCTTCTCTACTTAGTCCTCGTCGGTATGCATTTAGGAGAACGTTGAGGTATTTAAGTAGAACTATTTCTCGTGGTCTCCTTTTGTCTCCATTTAAAGTAATTTTGACTATGCTACTGACTTAGATGATCGAAGATCAACATCAGATTCTCCTATCTTTTTTTGCCCACATATTGTCACTTGGAGTTCGAAGAAACAACGGTGGTTGCTAGGTCTAACACTATGGTTGAGTATTGTGCTCTTGTTCACACCACCTCAAAATTGATATGGTTAGAATTATTGTTATTTGAATTTGATGTCCTATTTTTTCCTCCCACGCTGTTATGCTACAACTTAAGTGTTGTCATGTTGTCCCATACCCCTTTTCTGCATGCTCACACGAAACATATCTAACTTGACATCCATTTTATTAGAGAAAAGGTGGTCTGAAAGAAGTTGCATATACAAGATGTACCTACTAGCTCTCAAATAGCTTACATGCTCACTAAACCTATTGGATACCTACTAGCTCTCAAATAGCTTACATGCTCACTAAGCATATTAGCCTGGCTGCGTTGGAAGACCTCAAGACCAAACAATTTGTTCTTGTTAATCGGGTGTTAGAAGAGTAATAAAACATTTTTTTTGTTAAAGGTCACCTTGATCTTGTAAGCGGGTGTTAGAAGAGTAATAAAACAATTTTTTGTTAAAGGTCACCTTGATCTTGTAAGCAGGTGTTAGAAGAGTAATAAAACATTTTTCATCAAAGAATTGAATCATCGCCTTCTACTTTTTCTCTCCAACTATATGCTTCACAAAGTAATCTTTATCCTTCTCTAAGATTTTTTTCTCTTCTTTGTATTATTTTTTTAATTAAATTTCTCTTTTCTATTGCATTTGTTTTGGTTGAAGGAAAGAGAAGGATCCAACATCCCGAGCTCACACCTCATGATTTATTCAATAGTGCTCCAACATTAAAAACACTCACTTGACATGTCTCCAACTTTTCAAAAAAATCATATTATGTAAGTGTTCTAAGAACAGAACATGTGCATTCAACCTAGTCCTGCAAGTCTCTATAATTTTGAAAAAAGTTTCAAAAGATGCCATGATGTCATTGATGACACTCATTCAGCTCTAGAAATTGTAAATGCTAATAAGGACTTTAATTGGATAAACACACATGTTAACAATTTTTCTAGAGTAAACACACTTTTAAAACAAGCTTACATCAATTGTTTACAAACATATCACACAGCACCATCCCAAAAATGGGCACAAAGTTGACTCACAAATAGCATCTCCTCCTAAGTGGTAGTGCATTATAGCCTTGATCCAAATTGAACCAATGAAGTTCTAGTTCTTTTGTCATAGCATTATCAGACAATGGACCACCCTACCATATTACACACTATAAATCTACAATTCATGAGACATGGATTATGGATTATGAACCCTACCAAATAGGTATGAGTTTTGGATGTCTCAATCTATGGAGGATTCTGCTCATTTCTGTCTAGTTTATTTACTATGATGCTAATGACATTCCAGTCAAAACCACGATATTGAAGCCATCGAATAATCCTTGACTTTCTTGTTTCCTTTGAAACATTTTCACCTTTGAACCACTGCTTGGAGGCCTGAACATAAAGATGATCCATGGATTGCTTTGACAAGTTAATAATTGATTTTTCTTCTCCAGCATGATCATTCTTGTCTTTAAAAACTACTTCAACTGCCTTTTCAGCATCAGATTGACTAACTCCCTTTTTGAACAGTGCCTGCCACAGATTTCAAGTCCATCAAGCAATAAAAATTTTGTTGATAATAATAAGTGTGTTATGTAAATGGCTCATAAACGCATGTGCGGTAATGAAAACAATGTCGCTGGCTTTGCAAGATGCTGTCACAATGTACTACATTTACTCATTATCTATGAAGCACTGGCATAGTTACAGACACTGAACAGAATATTAAAAAAAAAAAACTGAAAGTAATCACATGTGCCGGTATCGTGTCGGTGCTACAGAGCTCTTAATACTATATACTACATAAGTTAAAAGGAAGATGTATTCATCAACGCGCGGTGAAATCAAAATACTAACACTAAATACTTCCACTTTTGATTTGCTACAAAACTAATAAGAGGATGAACATAAGGACGGAATACACTGGCTTACTTGTTTGATCCGTCTTGGACCCCAAGTAGACGAAGACCATCTAGATTGAGAAAACGATTCAGCATACAACTTATCATTGATGAACCCTCTGAAACAAACAAATGGGTAAAATGGTCACCAGAAACCCACAAGATGTATTAAGATTCAGAAAATTCAGGTTTTATATATAAACTTGTAAAAGTGCAGTGTGAAAAGTACAACACGGTGTGATTATTTGTCAAACTGAAGAGAAGGTTTGCCATTTGTATCTGAAATTGCAGACATCTTATTTTCAAGGGCAAGAATCATGCAACATACATATTCTCACTTAGTTCAACTGAATCGAACGTGATGAAAACTGAATTTAGGAAAAACAAGTAGAACTTCAAATAATGATATGTTTGGAAATGGCTTAAAAACAACAGCCCAATAATTTTTATATGAAGTTAGTTACATACTGTCTCTGGAGCTTGTTTATCACTGCCTCCACTGCATTAGGAGAGAATCTCTTGCTAAGCAATTTCTTTCTCAATTCAACTGCTGTGAGTGCCCTGCGGGATTAAGGAAGCAGACATGCTTAAAAGAAAAAGAAAAACAACATTTTACATAAAATGTACATGCACGGTCCTCTGTCCAACATGTAAAAGATATTAGTTGACTCATATTATTCACAATGGCAATTGAATGTTGGTGCTAAGAACAAACGAATCGGCGTAAAGAGACAAACAAAAAGACAGTTAACTTAAAAAAATTTGATTTATATTACACTAAATGTGGAAACATTATGATTCAGAATCTCTTCAATTTGGTTGACCATGTAGTATAATAAACTAGGGTAGCATTGAATGCTTCAGAATCTCTTCAATTTAGGGAACTAACCTAGATGCAAGTAATTTGACAGCTGATTGTTCAACATCATTGGTAGATTTGTCAAGTCGTATAAAATCCCGTTCACGAGAGTCTCCTGTCTGAGGGACTGTCAACTCTCCAACCTCTTCCATTTGGTCGGAACCTATGATGCACAAATTAACATGATCTAAATAAACTTTATTTCTTAGATATACAAGTTGTAAGTGCTGCAACTATGATTTTAGAGCTTACTTATTGATACTGCACCTGAATATTCAGTCACAATAAAATAATAGAAAGAAGCTAAATGAGCTAAAACAGGTTATGAACTTATGATAGACACTTACTGTAGTAATATTTTAACAGGTGAATTGGAAAACCAAATGAAAACGGTGAACCAATAAGCCCAAAATTATAAAATCAGTGTTTTAAATACCAAACAAACAATTCAACCGGATGAACCTTGAAGCGGCCTTTATCGTGGTTTCATATCTTGGTTCTAGTGGATTAAGCCAGTTGAACCATGACCCAGAAGTCTCACCGGTTTGATGTCGAATTCGGTTTTTAAAACATCGTACAAAATAGAATGATGTCATATGTCAAGTTTGTATTAACTTTTGGGAGCTTTAAATCAGAATAAGTTAGTATTCTTAAGAAAAAGTACTAATAAACTAAGTGTTTGTGGAGAAGTTAAATGTGAGAGCTTATGTAACCAGTTTACCTTCTTCTTCAATGTCATGAAATAGTAAGTCAGTGCGAACTTTATCTGGATTTTGAGAAGTTTCACAATGTGCAATTGTCGCATGCCCAACTTTCCCATCATTTATCTTGATTACACTGCCATCAGCAAAGCTACAATATTCCAAATACCGAATTTTCACTCTGCAGGATGTTATAGGAATGTACCTAACAGTAAAAGAAGAAGAACTAAAGTCTCTACTCTTCAAGCAAGCAATCTGAAACTTCCAAATGTTCCTAATTTCAATAACCAAAAAACAGAAGGATAAGAATCATAGCCAAAAGCTTTAATCTTTTACAAGAATTTCCATCGACCCATTACAATTCAACCAATTGGGTAACTAAATTAGAACTTCATAATTCATTTACACTGAAAAAGAATCAAACTTTTCTGTGATTTTGCTAATCCAACTATGGCAAACAAATGTGTAACAAAATTTTGGAGATAAATGGAATGATATGCTAGTTACCGTGGAATTGAAAAAACGTGAGGTAGAAGATGATGAGACGAGAATTTGAAGCCAATGTTTCCCGCGAAAGTTGCCATGTTCATGTAATCAAAATTTGTGCCTTGCCAGTAACAAGGGTTTCTTACTCTTTGTTCATTTTCAGTTTGCACCCTCTTGTTTTTTTTTTCCTTCATTCAAGAAAGTCATGAAACAAGGGCTAAGCCCATTTTAAGACCCTATTCAGAAGTAAAATGGCCCAAATTGGATATCCAATTAAGTTAGATTGAATAAATGTGCTTGAACATAAATTTATTCAATTGCTATTTCCCCCCTTATATTGACATATCACACCCTTGAAAAACTAAAATAGCTCTTCATGCGTTTGGAGATGCATATTAAGACGCACCTAATAAGGTCCACCCATGTTGAACTGATATGGTTCAAAGATGAATCTCTGTATGTTATTTGGGTGTATTTAAATATGCATCTCCAAAATGTTCTCTGAAGTCTTTTAAAAGGTGCTCGAAGGGTGGTTTATTTTAGAAATGCATATCCGAAAATCTCTCTGAATCCTTTCGGAGCAACACCATTGTTCCAACATTGTAACTTTTTTTGCGATCAACTTATACTATGGTAATATCAATGAAAAAATGAAGTTAAATGAAACTAAAAAGTCAAAACATAATCTAATACGTAACATTTTTTCAAAAATACAAAAAAGTAAGACATTCAAACATAAACTAACTACTGAATATGTCTAACCCCCTCGCTCTTTCATTGTTCAACTGAGGAGTGAAAATCTCTCTGAATCCTTTCGGAGCAACACCATTGTTCCAATATTGTGACTTTTTTGCGGTTAATTTATACTATGATAAAATCAATGTAAAATAAAATTAAATGAAACTAAAAGTCAAAACATAATCTAATACGTAACATTTTTCCAAAAATACAAAAAAGTAAGACATCCAAACATAAACTAACTACTGAATATGTCTAACCACATCGCTCTTTCATCGTCCAACTGAGGAGTGTCATCCTCAAAGAATCAACCTCTATGGCTCCTCTATCCATCTCCGCAAAACTTGTTTAACTAAACAATCAAAATATTGGGCTATTCACATAATTCGTGATTCATTCATGAACTTTAGGTTTGAACTATCCAGCTGTGAAACATTAGCAATTAAAGTTCGAAAACTTAAATTTTATTCGTTCACTAAGAGCATAAAATAAATATTGTGCGCATCAATTTAATATTTTCAACAATCAATTCATAATGCATGGCTTGGTAATTGTCATTGAATCCATCATTGTCATGTACACCCTGTAACACCCCAGTTCTACCCTCTGTAATTAATTAAATAATCAGAGTATAATAATTAAAACATAAGAATAGGATGTCACATTTTCTTCGAAACAACAAAACATGCTCAAGTTAAAAAAAGTTGATACATAACACTTATATTCAAATGAACTAAAATAAACTTCATAGATATCAACTTCGCATTTTAATACACAGCAAAAAAAATATTCATATTCATGTTATCAAAACATTTTACATCCAATCATAACAACCAAAAGTTCATCCCTTCCCAAGTGTTACATATCAGAGCATGACACTACTCGACGTAAACAGCAGAAGATTAACATCTTCCAAGTCACTCCAAAACGCACTAAACTTCTTAACCTGCACGTTAACAACATAGGGGTAACATTCAAACAGAAGGGGTGGGATATCTAACAATGTAATTGAGATTATGATAAATGATATATTAGAGTTAGATCGAATAAAACTACCATATCACGATATTATCATCACAAATCACTTCACATCATTAAATTCAACAAACAATTCAATTCACAATTCAAGTCACTGCACTTCACATAATTCATACTCAGGCAATTTAGAGTGAGACACAAATAATGCACATGCGTGTGGTACCCAGGACTTCAGTTCCCATCACCAATTGTCAATCAATAGAGGCATCAAATAAGGCATAAGCCTTTGTCACTAATGGTCAATTCAGACCGTCACAAAAGAATATAAATGTATCTGACTTGATGAATGCAACATCACATACACAATCACAACAAAACTCGTCACGAGGCATATGCATATATCACTGTTATTACCAATAAATAGAGGTAATTCATCACCATCACATCGTCACTGGCCATAGGCCTACAAATTAGTATCAACATACCAACAAATTAACAACAATAATTCAACACCAATAATCCAACGACAATTCAACATTGGCCATAAAGCCTATAACTTTTTCTCGCCAATAATTAGAGGCAATTAGACTAACTCACATCACCTGCAATTCACATATTTTCAACAAATATTCAACATACCAAATTCAACCAAAACAACCTACGTGCGTTCCGTAATTATTCTGACAGTTTTTTATTCTAACCAGTTAATTAATTTATCGGTTAAAGTTACTAATACTCCTATTCGTACTATTTTCATCCATCCTTTATTAGTACTACTAGTTCCTATTATTAACAATTGGTGTCTGCTATAAAAATCGGTCATCTGCTATTATTCCCATTGTCTTCAAAATACTCTTCTACTAGCCAATATTTTTCTACTATGGTTACTGTACTAATATTGTCTGCTATTGTTGCTAAATATAATCACTAACCAAATTTTGTTGTTAATTAATTAGCCACCTTGTTTATCATGACTAAATCAGCATAGTTACTAAAAAAAAATTGTTGCTGCCACTAGCCTATTTAGATTGGGACACCTCAATTCCCAAGAAATGGCAGAGCTTACCAAGATCTTTTGTCTGAAATTGATTCGAGAAATGTTGTTTCAACTTGAGTATTCCTTGTTGATCACTGCTAGTTATCACTATGGTTGTTCAAAATCAAACCAACCCAATAGAAAACCGCAAACAAAACCAAACCAAACCGAAACCGCAAAAAACCGCATTTGGTTCGGATTAGTTTGGGTCATCTTTTAACAAAACCGCACAATTTGGTTCGATTTGAGATTTGTATTTTGTAAACCTAACCAAACCAAATCAAATCGCATTATGTTACAACCTAAAATTTACTTTACTCACATCCAACTCAAACTTAAACCTATTATACCTTAGCCTTATGATTACCAATAATTTTCTCATCCTTACACATATCCCGATCTTCTCAAATCTCTAATAACATTGTTGCACCTTCTTTGCCACATACATCTTCCTTCTTCTTCTTCTTCTATAAACTCTACTCTCTTATATTCTTTCTATTTCACCTTCCCATTTTTAGGTAAATGTTATGTATTTCAGTTTCGTTTTTATCCCACATCTTCTTCTCTAATCTCTCAACACTTTTTTTTCCTTTTCACCTTCATTAATCTCTCGTCTCTTTTATTTTTCTGTACATTATAATAATTTTTATAGTTTTATGCTATTATTTTATGTATAATATTTCACTTTTGTCTAATTTAATTTTTACATATTAAATGGAAAATTGTTGTCAAAATATGACGAGTTTTGTTGTTATTTGATAGTGTATAAATGTCTAAATGTAAAATTATGTTGTCATCTATATGTGTATGTATCGCTCAATAAAGTATTTGTAAAAAACCGAACCAACCGAACTGAACCAAACTGTATTAGTTTAGTTTGGTTTGGATTTTTTTTAAAAGTCAACCAAACCAAACCAAATTGCACGATTTTTTCTCTTGCGGTTCAGATAGTTTTTCCGTCAAAACCGCTCAAACCGCACCGCGAACACTCCTAGTTATCACAATATCATCCACATATACAATAAGATAGATACACCCTTTGGCAGAGTGACGATAAAACACATAATGATCAGCTTCACTATGGACCATACTAAACTATTGTACTACAATGCTGAATTTGCCAAACCAAGCTCTCGGAGACTGTTTGAGAACATAAAGAGACCTGTGTAGCCTACAAACCATATGTGAGGACTCCCCTTGTGCAGAAAACCTAGGTGGTTGCTCCATATATACTTCCTCTTCAAGATCACCATGTAAAAAGGCATTTTTGATGTCAAGTTGATAAAGAGGCCAATGTCGAATGGCTGCAATGGCTAGAAGAAGTCTAAGAGATGCCATTTTGGCTATAGGTGAGAAAGTATCGCTACAATCCAACCCAAAAATCTGAGTGTATCGTTTGGCTACCAAACAAGCTTTAAAATGATGAATCTTACCATCTGGACCAACCTTCACTGTATAAAACCAACAACAACCTATTAACGATTTCCCAGGAGGTAGATGAACCAGTTTCCAAGTACCACTACTTTGAAGAGCGCACATTTTGTCAATCATTGCTTTCCTCCAGTCAGGGTGAGATAATGCTTCACGTGGAGTGTTAGGAATAGAAATAGAAGACAAAGAAGACAAACAAGTATACTGCAAAGGAGAAAGAAGATGATAACATAAATCAATATAATGTGGAGAAGGATTTCTTGTTTGACGTATACCTTTTTGAAGAGCAATCGGAAGATCGAACTCAGGTTGCGGGATCGGATCCGGTGATGGAGAAGGCGTCAGAGGAGAGTCTGCAATGACCTCAGGGACAAATACTGCCTCAGGAATAGGTATAACAGAAGTGGGTTGGCGACGCTGATATGTTTGAAGTGGGAGAGCAGTGGGAGGGTCAACCGTAAGGCTAGAATGATGGGGGATAAGGGGAAATGAGACTTCCGGAAGAGGTGTAGGATTACTTTCCTGAAGGGGTTCCGGAGTTACTTGGCTGGACTCGAAGTATGGAATAGACTCGAAGAAGGTAACATCGACCAATACAAGGTATCATTGTAGAGTATGTGAGTAGCAACGATATCCCTTTTGGGATCGATGATAACCAAGAAAGACACACTTTAGTGATCAAGCTGATAGTTTATCAAGACCAGGGGAGAGATTGTGTACAAAACACGTAAACCCGAAAACTCGAGGAGGAATTGGGTGAAGAAGGGAGTTTGGAAATAGGATTGACTGAGGGATTTTATTATTATGGACAGATGAGGGCATGTGATTAATTAGGTAACATGCTGTGAGCACCGCATCCCCCCAAAACCGGAGAGGAACATTACCATGGAGAAGTAGGGTCCGTGTGGTTTCTACGAGATGCCCGTTTTTACGTTCAGCTACCCCATTTTGTTGAGGTGTATGAGGACAAGATGTTTGGTGCAGAACACCATTGGATGACATAAAAATTTGAAATCGTTAGGATAAATATGCATGTGCATTGTCAATTCTTAAGGTACGGATAGACAAGCCAAATTGGATTCTTATTTCTTGATAAAAAATTTCAAAAATAGAAAACAGTTGTGATCTATTCTTCATTAAAAATAGCCACATGCAATGTGAAAAGTCATCGATAAAAATGACAAAATAACTAGACCTAAAGGTAGACTCAGTACGCAAAGGACCCCAAACATCAGAGTGAACTAAAGCAAAAGGGGGCGCAACCCGTTTATTGACTCGATTGGGAATGTGACTACGAGTATGTTTCCCTAAATGACATGACTCATAATATAAACTAGATAATTTAGATAAGCTGGACACCATCTTTTTGAGCTTGAGAAGACCTGGATGAACTAACTGCGCATGTCTAATGAGTGGAGAATCTGTGGCAGGGCATGTGGTGGATTACGCAGAGAAGTAGTAGAGGCCTTGAGACTCACATTCGATGCCAATCGTCTGTCCCAAACTCCGGTCCTGCAAAGTAACAACCCTATTAGTAAAGATGATAGAACAACTAAGGGCACGAGTTAAACGACTGAATGACAGTAAATTAAACGGACAATTGGATACATATAGGACAGAAATAACATTGAGAGAGAGATGGTAGGATTTGAACAGTACCAATCCCTTGGGATTGAGTTTGAGAACCATTTGCGGCACTTATACTAGGTAAGAAACCAGAGGTAGAGATGGAAGAGAAAAAACCTTTATTACCGATAACATGATCAGACGCACCAGAATCGAGGACCCAAAGACCAAAAAGAGATGATTGAGAGAAGAAAACAAATGAATTACCAATGTGTGCAACTAAAGCCGTGGAACCAGAGTTCTGATTAGTCTTACACCACCTGAGAAAATCGTCATAGCTTGGCGAAGGATTTTGAAGTGAAGGTGAAGTTTGCATAGAATCAGGATAATAAATTTGAGTTGCATTTACCTGACGTGGAGGCCTTCCATGCAACTTCTAGAAACGGTCGATAGTATGCCCAAGCCGGTTACAATGGTCACACTTGGGACGAGGTTTGAAGTTGGATGACCCTCCTCGAAGGCGATTTTGATTGTTTCCAAGAGATGCAAGGGCAGCAGTGTCACCTGGTGTTGGAGCAACAATAGATGGAGGGGAAACCGGACCAAACGCATGAGGTGTAGCCAAGCGCAAGAGTTGTTCACTAACTGTATCATAGTTAGGAACAGTAGTACCTGATAAAATCTGGTTACAAACGGATTCAAGTTCTGATGGTAGTACTTTAAGTGTTATGACCATGAAATATTTACTCTATTGTTCGGCATGAGCTGGTGCATCTTTTGCGTAAGGCATGAGGGTTGCTTAACTTGCTTTCAAGGCATCAAGCTTACTGATAGGGGTGGAAATAGGCTAGGATAGGCTAGGCTTTAGAAGGCCTAGGTTTGGCCTACGATAAACTTAAAAGGCCTAAGCCTGGCCTAAGGCCTATCATAGGCTCAGTTTTTTGGCCTGGCCTGGCCTTTTTAAAAGCCTGGTCTGGCCTGAAAGCCTATTTAAAATGCCTGTATCTCATTAAAGTTTTCAATTAATCTATATAACTTAAGATGTCTTGTAGGTCGGCATATATATACATATATAATTGAACCTATTTAGCATCTGTTATATATATATATATATATATATATATATATATATATATATATATATATATATATCTTTTTTTTCTAATATATATGCATACATGAACTAACTTATTTAACATATCTCTAATATATATGAAAATATAGGCCGACCTATAAGGCTTCATAGGCTTTTTTAATAGCCTAAGCCTGGCCTATTAAATAAAATAGGCTTTTAAAAAATCCTAAGCCTGGTCTCTTTATTAAATAGGCCTGGCCTGGCCTAGGTAGGGGTGAGAATAGGCCAGGCCGGCCTACAGGGGCCTATGGCCCAGCCTACATAGGCCTAGGCAAGGCCAGGCCTATTTAATAAATAGGTCAGGCTTAGGCTTTTTTAAAAGCCTATTTTATTTAATAGGCCAGACTTAGGCTATTAAAAAAGCCTATGAAGCCTTATAGGTCGACCTATATTTTCATATATATTAGAGATATGTTAAATAAGTTGGTTCATGTATGCATATATATTAGGAAAAAAAGTTATATCTATATACATATCTATATATATATATATATATATATATATATATATATATATATATATATATATATATATATATATATATATATATATATATATATGCCAGGCCAAAAAACTGAGCCTATGATAGGCCTTAGACCAGGCTTAGGCCTTTTAAGTTTATCGTAGGCCAGGCCTAGGCCTTCTAAAGCCTAGCCTAGCCTAGCCTATTTCCACCCCTAGGCCTAGGCCTATGTAGGCTGGGCCGTAGGCCCCTGTAGGCCGGCCTGGCCTATTCCCACCCCTACTTACTGAGATAAGCTTGCAAATCTATATTTTCCAACGTCAGTGTGTTGAGTTTATGGATGACACTGTATAGAGAGTGAACATCGTTGGAAAAAACTTTTTTGGCCTTTTCCCATACCTCATAACAAGTGGAAAAGGCTTGGTACTGAACTTGGAGGTTAGGTGCTATGGAAAACCACAACACAGTACACAGAGAGGCATCATTTTTCTTCCATTTAGCGAGTTTGTCGGCTGCCACGACAGACAATTTTGTGGTTAGGTGCTCTTCATATCCCTGAATGTTAAACCACATATCGACAACATGAGCCCATACGTTATAATTTGCTGATCCTGTTAGTTTTTCACATGGGATCGGCGGAACTTTAGTAAATGAATCTCCCATAGCTTCAAGTTAACAAGAACGGGGTTGTTTGAACTGGAGTGCAGATTTTTGCAATTCGGAAGAAGAAACAGAGACCGGATCTGTGATCAGGGGACAAAATCGAGCAAATTTGTTTTTCTTGTGAACAGTACCGCGGTGATGAACAGTATCAAGATAGTCGCTAAAAAAAATAGGCAAACCGGAGTGATGACAAGGTTTGCAGAGGAAAATTTCTCACCGGAAGACAGTAGGTCAACCTAGTAAAACATGACAAAGAATTTCCTCTTAGTAGGCTCTAGATACCATATTAAGATACGACAGACTAAGCGACATTTGAATAAACTATGTATTTTGTAAAGCACTACAGAGACTTTATTATATACAGAGAGATTATAGCTAATTACATAATATAGTCGATGTGGGACTATTCTATATACAAATAGTCTTAACACTATATTTACAAATATCAACAATAAGAATATACAAATAAGCATTATAATATCATTCAACTCATTAATTGATACCTTTATTTCTGGTAAGTATCTGTTGAGCGTACAATATAACGTCAGATAATAAATGCAACATTTTTTTCATACATAAGATGACCTATTCAAGCTACTCGGCAATAACATATGGACATAAAGTAATCTTAAATAATGACCTGATCCCCAGTGGTTTGCCTCCGTAATTGCTGCTTGAATTCCTTATCATCTCCAATAAACCCCATAGCCAAACATGTATACCGAAAAATATCATATTTAACGTTGTTAACAATTTTTATCTCATCGTAACTTTTCGGAACTCTGACTTAAGTTAACACCATTCGAAGATAATACAATTCACCAGTGACTGAAGGAACCCAAACTAACCTACCAACAGTGGCAGAGGGAGAGTATATTGAGGGGGTTCAATTGAACCCCCTGGTTTTTATAAAAACAATCCAAATTTCTATATAATTTGCTTTTTGAACCCCCTCAAAAAAGAACTCTTTAAGTCAAAATTTAAATTAATCATTTGTTCTTATTTTTATATTTCATATTTTCTCTAGTTCTAAACTCTTTCAAAAAATTGTGGTATTTATTTATTCCATCAAAAACTTTAATTTAAGTGTATAATATTCATGATTATTTAATTTAATAAATAATATTTAATTGTTAACGATATTAGAGTTTGTTCTATTTTTTAATGAACTTTAGAATTTGCTCTCTTTAAGAGCGTTGACATGTTATTTACCAATGGATACTAGAAACTACGTGTGAAAAATGTTCTTTTTTTTTAATTTTTTCCTAGAAATCGCTTAATAAAATGAAAAGCAACTGAATTTTTTTTAAATTTTTTTTCTAGAAATCGCTTAATAAAATGAAAAGCAACTGAATTTTAAAAAATTCTTGTATTATTGTACTTATAAACTCAAATATTGATTAAAAGATTATTAAAAATACTTATGAACTCAAAAATCACTTAATTACACATTGTCACTTTAATACTAGTGAATTTAAATCATGAAAAAAATAATTTTCTGTGAGTTAAACTCCTTAAATAACGATAAAAGACGTGTTCATTAAATTTTATATAGAGTTGATTATTTAATACTTTCACATAAAAAAAACATTTAGAATTCAGTTGTAAAGTATGTATAATTTTATAAATAGAATATATTTTTTAATATATATTGTTATAATTATTAATTAAAAATTTTAAATTTGCACCCCCTAGACCAGGTTCCTGGCTCCGCCACTGCCTACCAATTGTGTAACCTCTTTGTCGGGGCTTGGCATAGACAAACTCGAACACAAAATTGTTGTATGTTAACAATCTAGCCTCATGATATTTATTATTTGCTTCAAACCATGATGTAAACATCGACTCCGTGACACTTAGCTTCTCAAGGACGGTATTAATATGATCAATATTTCTATAATATACATAATTCTAACCCTCACAATGGAAAAATAACCTCTCTTTAATACCTCATTTTTTCATCTGATGCATATAATTAGTCAGACATTTTCTGTTAATTCATCATTTCTCATTTTATTAAAAAATATATATATATATATATATATATATATATATATATATATATATATATATATATATATATATATATATATATATGTGTGTGTGTGTGTGTGTGTCCATTTACATTATTTTCATTAAAATCAAAAGAATATATTCATGTTCATTACGTGCATTTTTATTCAATTAATAGTATTTTGCTTATTTTACTAACTTTTGTTGATTTAAAAATTAATAAAAATTAAATTTAAAACTAAATTAAATTCAAATTAATTTTTAGGCTAAATATTTTTGTTATTATTCTACATTGTATTTTTAGGTGTGGTACAAATAAAAAGAGGAGGTCCAAGGACGATATTCCAGTTGATCCAAGTTCATGCATCAAGCTAAAGTGAGACTCATTCATATGCTTTTTCAGGTTTCATGTATTTCGAGAAAAAACCAATTTCACCAACTCAAATTTTAACCAAATTCACATTACAAATTCAAATTTACATTCACTTTTCAGTTACACTTCATAACAAATTTTCAACATACAATCTGCACCCTTCATTCCAAGTTCATGCTAAGTTTTTTAAATCATTTTGAAGCCATATCAAGCTATAGTGAGACCCATTCACATGCTTTTTCAGGTTTCATGCATTTCTAGCCAAACCAATTTCACCAACTCAAATTTCAACCAAATTTCACATTACAAATTTAAATTTATATTCACTTTTCAATTACACTTCATAACAGATTTTCAACATACAATTTATGGTCCGTTTGTTTTGTTATTTTTTTAAATGATTTCTATAGTGTTACAAATTTTTGTGTAAAAAAATTTTACAAAAAAACTTTTTATAAAAGCTTCAAATGAAAATTTGGTTTGAATAGTTATTCTTAAAATGTGATTTTAGGTATTTCATCTAATTATGGGGAAAAAATTGGATATCAAACTTTTAAAAAATCACTTGAAGCTATTTCAAATATATTTTCATAAAAAATTATTTTTAAAATACAACTTTTTGAAAAAATTGCGATTTAACTAGGTTTTGATATTTAATAATGTATGTTTATGTTATATGATGTCAAAATAATTGTTTCATTTTAGCAAAAACTAATATAAAAAACTTGTAATATTTTGAAAAACAAAATTAAAAAATCTATTTTAAAAAATACAAAGAAAATATTTATTTTTTAAAAGTTGAAATAGACTGGCCGACCCTTCCTTCCAAATTCATGTTAGGTTCTTCAAACCATTTTGTATTATATTTTATATGAACGACTAAATGCATTGGGGCTATTTTGTAGGATTTGAAAAAGTTGAATGACATCATGACTCTTGATTCCATTGAAGACATTCAAAATCAATTTAAAATTCTTAATGAGCAATTTAACGATGTTAAAGGTGATAAATGGAGAGAATGATATAATTCATGTGGAATCCATCATCAACAGTCAATTGATACTCACCAACCTCCACAAAGAATTAACTGATTTGGAACAAGACAAAATTAACCGATTTATTCGACAGTGTTCGAGTAATAACCTATTTCGACACAAGGAATTACAATTTATCACTTTCTTGGAAACGATGACGGATAAGTAATTATCACGTAAATCCACCAGGGAGAAAAACATCCCGAAATCATCATCCATTTAACTTTTTATCCAATCTATTATTAACAAAGGCCACAGGACATCCTAAACCAAAATAATGAATTTTACTAAAAAATTGTAGAATAACCTGGCTTTCTTTTTCCCGGTGTTGTGGTAAAACCTTCTGTAGGTTATTATGTGTTTTGAAATGCCAAAATTTTTGTAGACATCAAAATCATCATTATTATTCCAGTAATGGCAAAAGACTATTTAGTAAATTGAAAATCTAAAATCGGGTTACTTTCCTGCTATATAAAATAAACCAGTTTCTGGCAGCATCTTGATCTTCGTTAGGTTCTTAGCTTGCAATTTTATTTGTTTCTTGACTTATTAATCTGAAAGTTAGCAATTATGCCATCAGAACAAATTAAGCCATAAGCAAACATTAAATTTCAATGTGCATATAAATATACGTGCCTCAAATCTATTGGCAACCTCAAATTTGCTTGAAGTTCAATTATGTATATGGATGCACATGTGACATAAATAGAACAGGCGACAGGCCTTCCCCTAGATGCAAGTAATTTGACAGCTGATTGTTCAACATCATTGGTTGATTTGTCAAGTCGCATAAAATCTTGTTCAAGAGAGTGTCTAGGGACTGTTAACTCTCCCGCCTCTTCCATTTGGTCACAAGTTGTAAGTGCTACAATTATGTTTTTAAAGCTTACTAGTTCTGAATATTTTGTCACAATAAATGATAGAAAGAAGCTAAACGAGCTAAAGCCAGTAACGATAAACATTTAATGTTAATATTTTAATATGCGAGTTGGAAAAACAAATGAACATGGTGAATTAAGAAACTTAATTGTATCAAAATAGTTTGGTTATTTTGGTGGTTTCATTTTGGTTCAAGCAGCTTAAACAAAAAAATGTATCATTGAACCAATACTTTTAATAACTCTAAATCAAATGCTAATAAAGAAGATAAACTTTGAAACTAAAACTTTCACTTTAAATAAAAGAAAGCAACAATTCTAGAAAACACTAACAATGAACATCAATCAATTCTCCAAGCATATAGAAAATGAAAAAAACTTCTTGTAGTTGAATTATCATCTACTAAGTCATGTTTGTTACAATCTTCATTTATTTCTGTGCATTCTCTGCCATTAGAATCAATAGCATGTTCCATGGATCCTCGCTTGAAAATAAACAAGGCAGGGCCTGAACCAAGGTCATTGAACAACCAATCATGCACATCCCAAAGTATTTGTACAGGTAAATTATTCACCATTACAATTTCATTTCCTCTAAATTTCCAATTCAAGTTCATTATTCTACTAGCCAATATTCCATCTATGCTAATCCACATTTCTGGATCATCCGGCCCCGAAAGGGATGTCTCGATAACGACGTCGTGTTCTGGTTTACCCTCTTCCAACATAGCCTTGGTACAAAACATCTTTTTCCCTTGTACATTCTCTTTCTTGCATAACAAGGCAGACTCGTCTAACGATGGTTTTGATTTGGTTCGTTCATAAGCATCATCTTCTAAATCTCCAAGTAACAAAAGTACCTTTTTCTTGTAAATCAAGGCAACATAATAGCCTGAGCAAGGTTCTGGACTATTGGAGAATTTCGCATGTCGAAAATCCCAATAAATATCTACTCTCGACCCTTCTACTTCGAAGGATTTGAGACCTTTTTTTCCCCAAGATTGTCCTGATGCTAAATCAATCTTGCAGGTAAATTTGACTTCGTCATAAGGTTTTTCCACAATTATAGAAAGGGTATGTTCTATGAGATTCTTGCACCATGTCAATGCTACGCTACGAAATGATTCTCCTAATTTTGTTTGATACACAAAGGTAACAAAATTATGAGGGGTGTATTTTCTTATGGCATTATCTTTTGAAGATTTCTTCCATGGAGGTGGTTCAGGAACGCTCATTGGCCCAACTTTGACAGAAGAGTTAATTGTTGACATAACATTCTGAAATACGCATAAATCAAGAATCAGTTTTAGGAATAAAATATATGCAAGGTTGTTGATAAGATGTTAACAATAGAAGTTTCTTCATTTTGTTTTTGTCTATTAATAGGTTAATGTTTCTTAACTTAAAAAATTGAAATAAGTTGCAATGCTACTAATTATAGTAAATATCATGTTTGGTAGATGTTCTTTTGATCTTTAAATATAGAGTATTATAAATACATCTTAATATATATTTGAATACGCCAGTTTACTTATGTTTATTGCAACAACAAAAAAGTCAACAATCACAAACCAACAAAAAAGACAACAATTAACTAGATGTAAAGTCTATTATGCATGCACAAGTTGATTTTAATTACTTTAATAAATTAGTGAAAGGACCATTATTTTCTATTACTATAATTAGGCTTGTTGAATTTTGATTTTAGTATTCACAAATTAGCATATATGATGACTTTATTTCATTTTGGTTTGCAGGTTTATTTATTTTCAAATTTTGTTTGAGTGATTTTCTGAGAAGTGTTTGACTCATTTTTGAAGTCAAGATTGACAAGTGTTTCGGATCGGTCATATTGATCCCGGTCGACCACTATGAGAAAATGATTATTCTTCTAGAATCACCTTGACATACGAGAATTTTTCTCACGATGATAACAAATATCTCAACTGCATGTGCATCCAATGACTCTCTGCAATTTACTCGTACTTAATAGCGAATTTGCTATTCACTTCGCTCTTCTCCCTCATATACTAACTTGAGTATTGGAGTGCTAACCCAACTACTAATTATCAATTGAGCTACTTCATCCATCTAATCAAATATTTATTGTTATGTCAACAATAAAGAAATCTAGTTCATTTTTATAAAGACAAAAGTCAACCAACTCATAACCAAAATAACTAAATTTTATATATTAGAATTTTAAATGAAGATGTGGTGTTCAAATCTAATTGCATTTCTATTCTTAACTCAATCCGTTGATACATCAATATTTTACCCTCTACTCATCATCATGAACCATCATGTTTATCATATGTACTTGTTCATGATTGATCAGTTATTTATACAATCAAATCAAGGAAGATATGGAGTAAGTAAACCTTGAATAAGAACAATATAAGGCAACATAAAAAAATTGTGTCCTATATATATAGAACAACACCTCGTGACTACAAAGCAGCATGACAAAACACAACATCAGATAAAGATCACAGAAACAGACCTCAAAGACCTTGAGATCTATACAAAGCTATAAGTGGCAATTCAACATGCACATAAAAAACAGTCGCTATACATAAACTGAACTCATCATTATAATACAAAAAACTTTCCTCGTGGCGTCGATCGACTTCTTTTAAGTTCATGCATGGATGAATTGCGACCACTTAAAAGTTTGTTTTCAACTTTACTAGAAGACAATGGTTCAGCTCCTTGCATAATACATCTGCATGTGACCAAAACAAATGCTTATTTATGGTTTTCAATGATAAAAGTCTAACTAAGTAGAAAACTTGGGGGTGGTTCTTTTAGCCATACCTTGATTCAAGATTCTGAGAATTCCTTGAAATGTCGTGACGTTTCTTTTGAACATTTGATGCACTATTAATTGTAGACTCCATAAAGCTAAAATCATTTTCCGGCTCTGAGTAATCACGCTTTCGAGGCGGCTCTACGATTTCATCAGTCTTCCGAATCCTAAAGGGAGATTGTTGAAGATGTCTGGCCTTGACCTTATTATTGTCAGCTTTGCTTTTCCTAACACCAATTTGTTTTACTACTGCAAATGGTTGTTTGAACCGTTCCTCTTCATGTTCTTGATGAACTTTCCTAATGCTTACTTTCTGAAGATTATAGACAGGTTCAGAAATGTTGCCGCCGTGCTTCACAGCCTCTTGTGAATGCAGATACACATTTGAGTTATGTTCTGTAGATTGTGTCATTGTGACAAGAGATTTGTTGTTATGTTCTGTAGATTGTGTCATTGTGACAAGAGATTTGTTTACAGGTACTCTAGCTGGAATTAGATGCTTCAAAATTGGTTGGTTTTCTACATTGTCAGTTTTGATCTTGCTTTTAGTGACTGAACCTCTATCCGTGGAAATTGATCTTCTGATTGGAGGTGATGGTGATCTATTGTGCTTCCCTGAGCTAACTGACTTTTCTTCGGAAAGAAGAGACATTTTCGGTATGGAGTCCTTGTCCATAAATGTTGAGGGAAATCTCGACCTTCTTTGCTTACCCGAAGAATAATTTTTAGCCTGAAAATAGAAATTTTGATTTAGATAATACAAAGTATGCTCTTCACAGACACTTCAAATTGATAATGTCTGGTGTCTAATACGTGTTACTACTACTACTACTAGTATCTGTGTGTCAGAGTGTTCGTGTCTGTGTGAATGCTTCTTAGTTAGTATGGCGTACTAGTACTAGTTAAGTATTATTTTTAACAGAAATTCACTAACCTCGGAGCTTCTATCATCAATGGATCTTTGACTAATTTCAGGCTTCATGCTGCCACTAGTACTATATTTGGGCAAACGGAAAGGTGAAACAGCTCTTGATTTCTGAGATTCTGTTGCATTCCGTGCAGTTCCAGATTTCAATTGCTCCATTTCAGTTTCCTTCCTTTCCAATGCCAATTTGATATTTGAAATCTATAAAATGTTTAGGCTGGTATTTAGCATAGTTCTTTAGAAATTTGCACTAGTTATTATTATGATAGAAAAACACACCTCTTCCTTTAGCTCTCGGATTTCACCAGTTTCTTTATTAGATTTAGCAGCTCCAAGTTCAATAGATGCAACCCTCTCAGCAAACTTCAATGTGCTAATTGTCTCCCCAAAGGCATTGACTTCAGGATTTATATGAACAAACATCAAAGTCTTTGCATGACCACCTATTAGCACGAAGAAAAATAAACACAATGTTAATTAAGAAACTTGAAAATAGAAAATAGAAAATAGAAAATAGAAAATATCGGTATTCAGATTGCATGGTTACCTAATGAATCTTGTAAAACTTGTGTGAGCTTGCTATTTCTGTAAGGAATATGTTGACTCTTCTGCGCCAGAGCCGAGATAACGTCGCCAAGTGCAGAAAGAGATTTATTAATATGTTGTGCCTCTTTTAGTCTCTCTCCAACAGCCTCAGATTTCTCCACTCTCTCACTTCCAGCCAAATCCACGAGATGGAGACAGCCCTTAAGAACTGAATTAGAAACTAAGTCTCTTCCTCTTACATGAATTGTCAACACACTGCAATTAGGTGGTAAATTTTTTTAGCAAGTTAAAATAGTTATGGTTAGAGACTAGTGTAGCCATCTAGATTATGAGGAAGATACTTTACCTATGAGAACGACTGCTTCGTTCATTTAGAGCAGTAGCACCCACGGCACGGTTCTTTTGACCAATTTTCATTAAATCAAGAACATCTTGAGTACAACTAACCGGAACCAAACATGCATCAGGCACATTAAGTCCATTCAACTGAGAGTTGTTTCGTATATCTAATGTATATATTGTCAAGAAAATGAACAAGCCAAAAAGTAAATGTTGTTCTAAAATCAAAAAGAAAGTAAAGAATTTGATGTAACAAATGCAATAAATAAGGTATTGTGAAGGATATCTTCTGTTAGAGCCATCACTGACTAGCAAATCTCTCACTTGTTCATTGTATATTTCAATCATTTGGACGCTAACTTCGTATTTTATTGCTTCTGCCCTTTCCTTTGATATGTGAAATAAGTCGCGCAAAGCCCTATAGTTTACGCCCCATGTCTCTTCGGTCATCAGATCTGGACCACTCTATACAAGCACTAAATTCAGTTAATTACATTGAAGTATGTGCTTCTCCAAGCTTCTCGGAGACCAAGATCGTTGGTTTTTCATTTCCACAAGACAATGTTGTTTGGTCAAGGGATTTCAAAACATTGACCACAAAATCACTGTTGACATGAGAGTTCAACTTTGGTTCCAAATGGTTTGGTTACAAACGAGAGATTGGAGATTTGTGAAGATTTTGGAGATGATAAAGAAAACGAGATGAAACATGAAGAGAAGTTTGATATGGTAAAAGCAGGAAAAACCATATAAACTCTCTATTTTTTTGTTGTTGTTGCTGTGTTTGTTTTTCTCTGAAGTTGTTATGTTTTCAGAGAAAAACAAACACAACAACAACAAAAAAATAGAGAACTTCTATGGCTTTTCCTGCTTCTACCATATCAAACTTCTCTTCATCTTTCATCTCGTCTTTTTTATCATCTCCAAAATCTTCACAAATCTCCAATCTCTAGTTTGGAACCAAACCATTTGGAGCCAAAGTTAAAGTCTCGTGTCAAGAACGTGATTGTGTGGTCAATACTGTTTTAAAAACCCTTGACTAACAACATTGTCCTGTAGAAATGAAAAGTCAACGATCTTGGTCTCCGAGAAGCCTGAAGAAGCAGGTTTACAAGTGTTGAGAAAACTAGGTAACATGGTAATGTGTTCTTTGTAGTGGTGCATGCAATAAAAAAGATTACTGATAGATATATGGAAGTACTCCAATTGAAGTGAATATGTCACATGTGATAAAAGCTAATACATGCAAGCATTTATTTTCGTATATATAACATTACCATCGTGTAGGTCTTTCCGGACCCAGTCTGTCCATATGCAAAGATACATCCATTATAGCCATCTAAAACCGATCTAACCAATGGTTGAGTATCGACGTATATTTGTTCTGCAGAAGAAAAACATATCATCACATATAAAGCTTTACAATATGATAAGAAAGTAGTAGAATATAGTATTACATTATGGAATGATATGTCAAAATTTTACTATACCTTGTGTGGCATTTGTTGCGAACACCTTGTTGAATGAAAATACCTTTCTCGCATCTTTTCCTTGCTTAAGGGGATTCACAATCATTATGTTTCCATCTTCTCCTATATAATCAACCGTAGATTGTCCGTTTGATTGTTGCCCCGGTAAGAAGGGTCTCACTCTACAATAGACCCTAATGGCTCCTGTAAGACAGCATGCTTATTAACATAGATAAATCGTGTATGTGATTGTCGAAAAAGTGTTTATTTCATATTTTACGTACCTTTGAGGTCTTGTACTTGATTATAAAGCGAGCGATTCTCCTCTAAAATTTTGTGGTAGGAAGAGGATGTCACCTCAAGGCTCTTTATATGATTCTCTGAAACAACAGACAACTCAATCAAGATTATGAAAGAATATTTCATCAGAACATTTTATGTGCATGGAGGTAATTTCTCATGGAAAAGTGATTCTTAGATTGTTACCGAGCCGGATCCGTTCTTGGTCCCACTGACGTTGAATCTGTTTGACCTCCTGCTTTATCTCCTCCAAGAAGTATTTCATTTCCTAGAGCAAGAGAAATTTTCATTAGAGAGTGTGTGGTGCTATGCTAATATGATCTTTCGGGATAAAGCGTCGAAAACAGTAGGTGCAACTTTCGCAATAATATACCTCGAGTTGTTTCTGCTGAGCATCAATTATTTCAGCATGTTTGACTGAATAATTGACATTATGCTGAGTACTATTATAGCGTTTTCCACCACAAGTGCAGAATTTAGATAAATCATTCGACGCCAAACTACTTCTTTGATTAAGATATAATGCGATAGCTTCCATGAATTCTCTCTTGGAAAGACAACAACCATCATCCCCTTTCAATATTTTCTTGAGGAAAAATGCAAGCTGCCGACAATTTGTAGAACTATATTTTAGATGATTGGAACAGACTAAACTATCGCCAACTGTAATATGCAATGTTGGTAAAAAGATACATTAACTTTGAAGTACCTGAGTGCCTTGAGAAGCAAGTAATGCGGAGAAGTCCTTTACTATCTTGTTCAGAAATGTGTCAATTACCTACAAAATTTCACCTAATCAAATAAGATTACACGAACCTTTACGCGTGAATTCAATTTCTTAGAAATCAAGCAACAAAACTGGCGTAGATTTAAACAAGAAATTATAACACAACGGAAAAGATCTTACCGACCATTGCATTGAGCGGTAGATCATCAGCCTCATCGGTCTCTCTGACGAAAGCCTGGAGAAGTTTGAGTCCAAAGTGATCAAACAGGAAAGCCAATGCACTTGCAGTTTTGGTTTCTTCAATTGAAACCTCAGGAGACATATGAAGAAATTCAAGCAACTGTTGATACTCCAAGGATTGAGATTCCTCGAGGGACACATCAGTGCTTTCACTTCCCAAATTGGAAGAAGGAGCACCTTTGGGGAGAGAAGTAATTCTGACAGTTCCTCCATACCTCCAAACCCCAACTCCACCTGATAGCTTCCATTCATAGTACCCTTTCAAACAGAGAATGCAGTCCACAACTTTACCTGATGAACCACCCTACAGTCACACAAAAACAAACACTAAACCTCCAAAAATCGAAAAAGTTGGAATTAAAATGGAAATGGAGACACTAATAATTTGGTTTTGCTCCAAATTCAACACCAAAAGCTAGCTCATCATGATAGTTGCTACCAAGCTATAACCATAACTACACATCTACCTAAAGTTTGCGACAACAACACAACACCTGACGGAAATCATGAAAGTCTTTTCCAAATTACTATGTGCATACTATGAATTCAAAGTGCAAGTCCAAACCTTTTCCAAATCAGAAGCTTCAAATGTCAAGAGAGTCATATCCTCAACAGCATCAAGAAAATTCTTCATGTTTTCAAAATACTGAATAGCAGAATGTGCATGTCCCTCCAAAGAATCAACCTCAAGAACATGATTATCCACCACCTTAAGAACAGCACCCGGATTAACTCTATTAAGAACATTACAAAGAATAAGCCCATTCCGAAGAGCACGACAAAACTCTTCCTCAGAAGGTTGTTTACTCAATGTTAAACAAGCCACTTCATCCATTTCTCTAAGCCATTCCGCTGCTTCATTCCTCCTCAACGCTACAAAATCCAAACACAAGACAACATTATAGTATAGAAACAAACACATACAAACATTGTTACATTGTCCCAATAAATGTTTCATAGTGTTACCTGCTTCTTCTGCTTTCCTATGAGCTAATTCATGATCATTGATCTCATCATTCAGATCACTGTTGTTGAAAACTGAACTCTTCAAATTCAATATCCTTTTCGAAGTTGAAGCGAAAATCGAGTTTAATAAGCTATTATCCTGAGGCATACTAGTAATTAATTAGTAATTTGAAAAAGCAGAAAAAGAAGAAGATTTGTGGAATGAGATGAGATCTGAAACAGAAAGTGAAGAATTGAAGAAGGAGAAGGAGTGAGATTCTCGTGAGTTTATTGAATGAGCATTCAAAATGTTACAACAACAAGAGGGTTATATTAAATGTTTGGTTTTTAATGTGAGTGAGTGAGTGTGTGTCCGTTGAGGTTTTTGTTAGTTAGAAAAAAGAAAAACAGAAATGTTTGAAAAAGTGAAAGTGTTTTAATTTGAAAAAAATCGTTGGTGTGTGTCTCTGTTTGTTGTTGTACTAGAGAGGATGACGGTGCACTAACGTCGTAACTGATGTGGCATGTGATTCGGGGAGAGTTGTGGGACCCGTTTATCAACGGTATGATCCGGTTAAATTATGATGGTGAAGTGTTTAAATGGAAAGATGGGTTTTTGAATTACTATAGTGCTTTTCAAAATATAAAGTATGTTTGTAATTGTTTCACAAGGATAATTTTGTAACTTGAATATAATATATATGTTATCATGTTACGGCAAAAAAAAAAATCATATTTCTTGTTGTACGGGTAGATTTATGTGCTTGCAAATAGGAAATTAATGATTATTATGTTGTTAAATGTTTTGATGATTTTATGACGTTGTTATGGAAGTTGGTGGTGATATCTTTTCAACTCTTTGATGATGGTGATTAACTTGAAGATATATCAAAGCTTATTAAGCATATTGGGCTCATTTGAATTTTAAGCATATTGGGCCTAATCACAAATGGGCTTAGGCCACACTGTAATATATAAACTACATGTACTCTGTTTACAATAATGAGAAATAGATTTTACTGTTCATTTCTTTTTCACTTTCAAATTCCGCTTCCCGCCTCATGGCTTCATCTTCATCCAAGCACTGCTTGTAATATGGTATCAGTGTATAAACCCTAGTTTTTTTTTCCTTTTCATACTCACCTTCTCCTTCATCACCATGTCTTCTTCATCTGATGAAGAAACACCTAAAACCACACCCGACACTTCATCCAAACCAGAGGATCCAAGCCTCAACCCAAGAAACCCTTATTATCTACATCCAGGCGAAAACCCAGGCGCAACCCTTGTTTCTCCTCCTCTAGACGACAACAACTACCACAATTGGAGCAAATCCATGCGCAGGGCTTTAACATCCAAGAACAAGATCAATTTCATCAATGGAGTCCTCCTCAAACCGGCTTCCACAAACCCTGATTTCGAGCTCTGGGATCGTGCTAACAGCATGGTTCTTTCGTGGATCAATCGAACGCTTTCTCCTCATATCGCACAAAGTACTATTTGCTTTGACTCAGCGTTTGATCTTTGGGAAGATCTCCGAGAAAGATTTACGAAAGGTAACCATTTCCGTTTCTCTGATCTTTTACGCGATCTCCACTCTACACAACAAGGAGATCGTTCTTTATCCACCTACTTCACGGATCTTAAAATCCTCTGGGATGAGCTTGAGGATTTACGACCAACCCCATCCTGTACATGCCCTACGCCATGTACCTGTGATCTTGCTAAGGCCGTGCGTACATACAAACACATGGAATACATTACTTGTTTCCTCAAAGGCCTCAATGATTCATACCATAGTGTTCGTACTCAGATACTTCTTATGGACCCTCTGCCCAATATCAGCAAAGTATACTCCTTAATAGCACAACAACAACAAACCCCTATTTCTTCCACCACTCCAACAGTTCTTTATGCCAACTCCTCCAATAAACCTAAATCCAAACCTAACCCTAAAACCCCTATGCTATGCACAAATTGTAGCAAAACCAATCACACTATTGACAACTGTTACTTTAAGCATGGCTTCCCTCCCGGATATCGTTCGAAGAACTCTAAAGCTGCAGGAGATTCCAAGACAACCACGACTACAGATAAGGAACTCTCCATCTCAAAGGAGGATTACCAACATCTCATCCATCTCTTACAGCAATCCAGGAAGGATAACCAAAATCCTAAAGCCAATTCAGAGACTGCAGTGATCTTAGGTATTTCTTCTTTAGGTAATTTCCTTCATAACATGTCTGCCTGGATATTAGACTCGGGTGCATCCCATCATGTCTGCCCTTTCATTCAGAATTTTCATACTATCATATGCATTCCCCCTGTTAGCATACATCTACCTAATGGTACTGCTATGACTGTCAATTATTCTGGTTCTATTGTCTTTGATGATAAATTTCAACTGCATAATGTTTTCTATATGCCTGCCTTTACCTTTAGTCTTATATCCCTGTCCAAATTATGCTTAACATCACCTTACACCATCACATTCTCACACACTTCCTGTTTCATTCAGGATGTGTGTACCAAGCAAACGATTGGACGGGTGACACAGCATAATAATCTCTATATTTTGGACAGATTACCCATACAACATGTTAATTGTAATTCCATTAGAAATAGCACCACTTTGAATTGTACTTCCAATTTATGACACCATAGGTTAGGCCACCCTTCATTTGATGTTTTACAAACCATGTGTAAACAATTTCCTATTATCAAATCTTCTAAACTTTCTAATTGTCATACTTGTCATTTATCCAAGCAAACTAAACTTCCTTTCCCTACAAGTCAATCTTTTACTACTAAATGCTTTGAATTGGTTCATATGGACATATGGGGACCTATCTCTCACCCCTCTATGGATGGTTATCATTATTTCTTAACTGTTGTTGATGATTTTTCCCGATATACTTGGACCCTTTTAATGCATAATAAAGCTGAAACTAGATTGCATATTAGAAACTTCATCACTTACTGCCAAAATCACTTTTCATGCACCATTAAGACAATTAGAAGTGATAATGGGACTGAATTCCTCATGCCATCTTACTATGCATCCCTAGGAATTATTCACCAAAGAAGTTGTGTGGAAACACCACAACAAAACTCTATAGTTGAAAGGAAACATAGACACTTTCTCAATGTTACTAGATCTCTTCTATTTCATGATAATCTCCCTAAATTCTTTTGGTCCTATGCCTTATGCCATGCTACTTTCCTAATTAATAGAATCTGTAGCCCTTTATTACAGAATAAAACACCTTTCCAATTACTTTTCCAAACTATACCCTCTTATACTGAATTAAGAACCTTTGGCTCTCTTGTCTATGCATCTTCTCTTCATAAGAATAGAGATAAATTAGACCCTAGAGCTGTAAAATGCCTTTTCTTAGGATTCCCTATAGGAATAAAAGGATACCTCTTGTTCAATTTGGATAACAGATCTACTTTCATATCCAAAAACTGTTATTTCCATGAAGATATATTCCCCTATACACCCAATCATCCTCCACATACTGACAATATAATTCTTGATCCACATACCTCCACCATCCCTTTTTTATTTGATCATATCAACCCCCCAACATAACCATCTAACACTCAAATCACTACTGCAATTGAACCTATACAAATCACCCCTGATGTTCAGTCCCCTACTGCCATTCAATCACCAACATCTTTTCCCAGCATCTCTCAAAACCTAACTGACCAATCCAACACACAGGTGCAGCCTCCAATCCCTACCATTCCTACACAAGATCACCAACCTTTAACTAGAACCTCAACAAGAATTAGGTCTGCCCCTGCACACTTAAAAGATTTTGACTGCAATACTGTTTTTTCTTCACCTTTATATGACATTTCCAAATACATATCATATGAACATATATCCCCTGCTTTCTTTTCTTATATATCTGCTATAACTACAAATGTCACTCCTAAAAACTATAAAGAAGCTAGCCAATATCCTGAATGGATCAAGGCAATGAATGATGAGATTGATGCTCTTACTGCAAATAATACTTGGCAACTAACCACTCTGCCCAAAGGTAAGAAGCCCATTGGATGTAAATGGGTATACAAAATCAAATTCAACTCAAATGGTACTATAGAAAGACACAAGGCCAGGTTAATAGCTCAAGGCTTTAACCAAATCCAAGGTATAGACTACTTTGAAACTTTTTCCCCTGTTGCTAAGCTAACTACTGTAAGATTAATTCTCTCCCTTGCTTCTTCTTTAAATCTTCACATATTTCAACTTGATGTGCATAATGCCTTTCTTCATGGCAATTTGGTTGAAGAAGTTTACATGTCTATGCCTAAAGGCATGAAAGATTCTCAACCCAATGCAGTATGTAAACTTCTCAAATCAATCTATGGTCTCAAACAATCTAGTAGACAATGGTTTGAGAATTTATCTACTGTTTTAACTGCCAACAATTACACACAATACACATCAGACCATTATTTATTTATCCATAATTCTAAAAACTACCATACATTCATTTTAATTTATGTTGATGACATTCTAATTGCAGGTAACAATATGGATATCATCCAATCCACAAAGCAGACTTTAAAGAATCATTTTCATATAAAAGACCTTGGGCACATGAAGTACTTCCTAGGACTCGAGCTAGCTCTCAACAACACAGGCATCAATGTTTCACAAAGAAAATACATACTCGACCTGTTGGACACTGCAGGTTTGCTTGGCTGCAAACCATCTTCCACCCCCATGACAAGAGATACAAGACTCACTTCCACCAACGGTACTGCTCTTGAAGATCCAACACCATACCGCCATTTGATTGGACAGTTAATATATCTACTCAACACACGACCCGACATTTCCTATGCTGTACAACAACTCAGTCAACATATGCACTCTCCTACAGACCTTCACCATTCAGCAGCTATCCGTGTCCTGCGTTACTTGAAATCATCTCCAGCTCAAGGCATTTCCTTCCCAAGCAACTCCACACTTCAGCTCAGAGCCTTCTCCGATTCAGACTGGGCCACTTGCCCAGAAACACGAAGATCTGTAACCGGCTATTGCATCTATCTCGGCGAATCACTCATCTCCTAGAAATCGAAGAAACAACCCACAATCTCCAGAAGTTCAACTGAAGCAGAGTATAGATCAATGGCTTCAACCGTTTGCGAAATACAATGTCTCACCAATGTCTTGACTGAATTACGTGTACCGTTCACACAACCAGCAACCTTATACTGTGATAATGCATCTGCCATACACATTGCCAATAACTCCTCTTTCCATGAACGTACCAAACACCTCGACATGGACTGTCATTTTGTACGCGAAAAATTACAACAAAAATTGTTTCGATTACTTCCAGTTTCTTCAAATCAACAACTAGCTGACATTCTCACAAAACCTTTGGATTTAAAGCCTTTCACTGAAAACTTAGCTAAGCTTGGACTACACAGCATATACCCCAAGCTTAAGGAGGGGTATTAAGCATATTGGGCTCATTTGAATATTAAGCATATTGGGCCTAATCACAAATGGGCTTAGGCCACACTGTAATATATAAACTACATGTACTCTGTTTACAATAATGAGAAATAGATTTTACTGTTCATTTCTTTTTCACTTTCAAATCCCGCTTCCCGCCTCATGGCTTCATCTTCATCCAAGCACTGCTTGTAATAAAGCTCGTCAAGTAGAAGATTTAAGATTTTAGTAAAGTGTTTATATGATCGGTGTATCACACAAAGAACTTGAAGGTTCAGAGTTGTGAAAGAGGAAAAGTGCAAGCTCGCATGGTCGTGTTTGTTTGAGTAACTAGAATCTTGTGAAAATAAGAGAGTAACTCCTAAGCTACTAATGCAACTCAAACACACACACATTTAAAATCTTTGATGAGTATTTTTTTTTCTGTTGTTGCTAAAATCACCTAAAAACATTTTTAGGGTATAGTAATTGATTAGGGAATTATGTGATTAATTGGGAGTTGTTTTTCAACTAAATAATCTATTATTTCTAATGTCAAAATCGATTATTTTGTTTTGTAATGCTCAAATCAATTGGATCAAGTCTCTTAATGACTAGCAACAACTAAATATTAAAACCTTTCATTTGTGGCTAGAACAACTGATTATTCCTATGAGATAATTGATTAGCATAATCGATTATCTCATGTATTTGACTCATGAATTATTTACTTTTTAAGCCAAATTTTCTCCTATATAAAGTAAATCTCTCCTCATTTGAAATAACAGCAAAACTCGGATTTTCCCTATTTTACTCTAAATTGCTACTATCCAACTCTATAAGGTAACTTGTTCCTTTTACACGAGATCTATGTATTTTGATTATTTTTTTTACGTTTTTGATTATGACAAAGGGGGAGAAGTATACTCTCATGGGGAGTAGACTAAAATCTCTACTTAATCGAGAGGGAGTTTAATCACTCCTAATATATTTGTTTATTTATTTTACCACCGCCCTTGAAAGATGTGTTATCATAAAAAATGGGAAAACATGGACCTATGTGCTTCTAGGGATAAAGTTAACAATTCCACAAAAGGTCCTCTCTGATATTTTGATGATGACAATGATAATTAAAGTCGGTGGTGATAGCTTTCAACCTTGATGATAAAAACCTAATGAGAGAAACATCTCACACTTCATCAACAAAAAGAGACTCAAGATTAAAGTGCTTATAAGATAAGGAGAAATCCAACAAATAATCTTGAAGCGTCAGATGAAGTGTGAAAACTCACCAGGTTATGTCTGTCTATGTGTCTGTCTGAGTGACCCGATTTTTTTGTAAAAGTAAGGAATAGCTTTTAAAGTACTAAGGCAAGTCACACACACGCACACACCCCTTAAAAATAGTTTTTAAATGTTTTTATCATGAAAATTATTTTCTAGGCCAATCCAAGTGACTAAGAATATGTTCATTCTCTTTCCAAAGATTTTTGTAACTAACCAATCGATTGGATACTTAACCTAATTTATTTTCAAAACTTTTTCTACCGGTCAGTGGATTGGAAAGTTATGTCAATCAATTGGAGAATGGCTAATGGTTAGACAAGAAATAAGGATAACGCCGTAATAAACTACAATTACTATATATTAAATATTTCCATGTTTGACAACCAACACCGACAACCACAACAAACCACCCACCCTCACTAATAAATCAACAACCATTCTCTGACCAACTCAACCACTGCTACCTCCTTTCCCTCTACCTCACCACCAATCCAACCAACACCACCTGTACCTACATGGGCTATCACCATGCGTAGCATGAAAGGCATTGTTAAACCCCACAATATATTCATCCTAACAATCTCTAAACCGGACCACAACATCTTTTTCATACCTTAAAACCCCAAGCTTGCCTTATTCGACCCGAATAAGAAATCTGCAATGCAATCTAAATTTGATGCTCTTATTAGAAATAAGACATGGGATTAAGTTCCTCGTCCTTGTGATGTTAATCTTATTTGATGTATGTGGATTTTTAGGCATAAGCAATTTTTTGATGGTTCCTTTGAGTGTTATAAGGCTCATCTTGTAGGTGATGACAAGTCACAAGTTACAGGTGTGGATTGTGATGAGACTTCCAGCCCAATTGTGAAACTCACTACCATTAGGATATTACTCACCATTTCTCTATCCAAATCTTGGTTCAACCATAAACTAGATGTACAAAATGCCTTTTAGATGGTGATACTCATGAGACTATTTTCATGCATAAACCATTGGTTTTAATGACCCCCATCATCCAAATTATGTCTATCATTTGAAGAAGTCACTTTATGGTCTCAAGCAAGCGCCTCGATCATTGGTACTAACGCTTTGCTGACTGTGTAGTCATATTTGGTTTTTTCCATACCACAACATACCACTCGTTCTTCATAAATCGACAAAGAAATGAAATGGCCTACATTCTTCTATAAGTAGAAGACATCATCCTTATAACCTCCTTTCATGTCCTTCGCAAATAAATTATGTTATGCTTAGCATCTAAGTTTGTGATGAAGTATCTGGCCCCTCTGAGTTATTTTTTAAATATTTTGTTGTATCTTGTTGCCCTGGTCGCATATTTCTTAGCCAAAGCACTTATGCCTCAAAGATCATCGAACATGCTGACATGACATCCTACAAACCGTCAGTCACTATTGTCGACACCAAACAAAAACTCAGAACCTCTTTTGGTATACCTTATGAGGATCCCTCTCTATATCGGAGTCTTGCAAGGGCTTTACAATACCTCACCTTCATTAAACCTAATGTATCATATGCGGTTCCGCAAGTTAGTCTTCATAATCATGCATCTCGCACGAAACATATGCTCGCTCTCAAGCGCATTCTGTGTTATGTTTAGGGTACCATATGCTTTTGATTACATTCATCATTATACCCTATTACAAAGCTTATCTCCTACACTGACACTGATTGGGGTGGATGTCCTGACACTAGATGCTCTACACCTGGCTACTGTGTTTTTCTAGGTGACAACCTTATCTCCTAGTCTTCCAAAAGGAAACATACTCTCTCCCATTCTAGTGTTGAAGCCGAATAAAGTGGTGTTTCCATGTTGCCTTTGAATCGTGCTAGATTTACAATATTCTCTTGGAACTCAATTTTCCTAATCCTCAAGCCACCTTGGTGTATTACGATAATATTAGTGCCATCTATCGTTCTGATAATTCAGTGCAACATCAGTATACCAAACATATTGAAATGGTTGTTCGGGAAAATGTAGCTTGTGGTCAGGCACGCGTCCTTCATGTTCCCTCAAAACACCAAGTTGCATACATATTTACCAAAGGGATTCCTCGCATTCTATTTGATGATTTTCAGTCCAGTATAAGCATCTGCGAGCCTTCTGCTTCGACTTTAGGGGTTTGATAAAATAAAATATTTGTTATAATGATTTTCCTGTGAATACGCTGTATCATAATTATGATGTACCAAATATTGATGTATATACATTATGCTAATATAATGAGAGAACCTAAGGATTCCAATATCTTACACTTAAGAGGCTTGTTATCGATCATTTAAACCTAAGTATCACCTCCAAATATCACTAATTTAGAGAAAAGTTAAATTGAATATTTCTCGTTGAGTAAGAGGTGTCATGCCAAAATACCCCATTCGAAACAACATAGTGTTAAAGGCCTTGTTCAAGGTCTTGTTGGGTAGTCGAGGTGACCTGGGAAAAAAATCAGCATCACCAAAGTATAAACCCAGTTCCTCCTCAGGAATCTCAATTAGTGGAGGAGGCAAATGAGTTGGAGATGAAGTTGATGGCCTCGGAGTAGTAAGAACCACAAAAGGCTAAAATTTTCTCTTGAAAGTCAGGTGAATGGTATTCTTTAGGGATGGTTGTATCAACCTGAAAAAAGCAAACAAATAAAAGAATGAGTAGTTGTTAGTCTACTAGTTTAAGATTAAGATCTGCAAGATAATCTACTTTCTCAATCATTTATTGGGAAGGCTCACAGTCTAAAAGAGTGATCCTTCTTTTGAAAGAGGTTTGAAACACCTTGAGTTTCTCTAGTGCAGTGGTGGAGCCAAGCTTAAATAATTGAGGGGACCACAAATATGTAATAGTTGTAGGGACCACAAATATGTAATAGTTGTATTAAAAAATATGATAAAATGGACTAGCTGAGAGTTGAACATACACATTCCTCTTTGCAAAATCACCCATTAACCACTTAGCCAATATTCATCATGTATTATTGGCAATGGTTGTATTTAAATAAATTTTGATATTATTTTAGGGAGGCCATAGCCACCCCGTCTCAACGTGGCTCCGCCATTGCTCTAGTGTTATAATTAAAGATAAGAAAATTAAATAGAAAGAAAAAAATCACAAGATGTGTATAATTCGCTATGAAGCTTCACATATTGCCTTTTTTTAAGCCAAAGACAACAATAACTTGGTTGATCGTCCCTTTAAAACTTTAGGAGTTGAAAGATTTATAAGATTTAGCATTGTTAGACCTGATACTATTCATCAAGATTAACGGAGAATGTTGAGGTAAAATAATGAATCAAAGACTTCCATTGGACTCACTTGTCATTTGAAACATCACATAATTAATTTTTTTTAAGATAAATCATATAAAATCACTTAAAAAATCTTAATATTTTCTTTATTGTTTAGTCGTTCAAAGATGTTAAATAAAAAGTCCTAAAACAAAAAGAGAATAAAAAAACCTTAAACACACCTCTTTTTAGATTATTTAACATGGCAACATATAATCACAACTCAGACTACCACTAGAGAGAACTAAGAACTAGTCCATACAAAAGAAAAATTGTTGAACCAATATAGCAAACATGCATGTTATCCTTTATATGAAATTGCTCCTATGGTTTTGGTGTTGAAGGTCAAGAATTTAGAATAAACCGAAATCTCTAAAATCTTTTAAAGAGATAAATCTTTATTTATTTAAGATTTTAAAACATGCTTATCCCCTAGACATGCACATGTTAAAAAGGCAACTTAAATTGTTTTGATATATGCAAAAGCCAAATGATTTTTTCTCTCCTAACCTTGTTTTTTATTAAGTACTCTCAATACCAACAAAAAATTGCATTAAAATGGATATATCCGAATCGAGTTAGATATTTTCACTAAAATATTATTTTAAAACAATTTTCAATCAAATCCTATCATTGCTCGAAAGAAATCAAACACCATCTTATCCTATTCAACAAAATAAAATAAAATAATAAGCTCCTCATCAAACTTTTATTCATTATGGTTATGGGCCTAGCCACCTCATCACCCAACTCTTGTTGGCTCTTTATTATGTAAATTATCTTAAATGTAAAAAAACATCAATCATATCTTTATTTTATTTAATTAAAATGATATCTTTTACTTTCAATAGAAAACATAAACCAAGTAGTACACATCATTACAAAACCAAATTTTTATTATGTTTTATTAAGAGTTTCACACTGTCCTTAAATAAAAAATTATTATTTTTCTGATTCTATTTAAGATTTATTGAACAGGTAATATTGTCTAATTATATTAGTTATTTATTATATTTAAAAGTATATATTTTTTAATAAATTGATTCAAAAGAAGTATTATATGTTATAATATATTAATTAATTAATTTTTTTAATGATTTATAGAAGTCTTGCACTAATATTCAAGACTTCTATCAAATTTATAAATTATGTATAATTTATAAAATGCATAATTTATAATTTTTTTATATTTTTCAAAACACAAAATTTATTAAAATTATATTTTACATTAAAATACTTTATTAAAATTATTATTTTATTATCTTATTTGTTGTGAAAAACGATACCAATAACAAAGTATAATAGGGAATTATAGGGGAGAAGAAGAACACAATAATTGGTTATAACTGCTATTCTTTCACTTTCTCTTAAAACAAGATTACAAGTTTACAAGAATAACAAATAACCTCTCTCACCCTAAATTAGGATTTGCAGCTTAGCAATGATGAGAGACTAGTATGCTATTTATAATAAAACCTAACATACTAACTAATGAGCTTTTTCAGCAAGGCCCATTACACAAGCCAACTTAATAAACAAGCTAACTTAACAAATTAGGGTTTAAACACTAAAACCTAATTTAACATGCTAACAACTCTAGCATCTTCGACATCTGCATGCTAGACCCATCTTCGACTACAGCATGCACACTTCGACACCAGCATGTGAACAATCCTTCGACTTCATGCTTAACTCTGTCGAACTGTCGAACCAAGAAGCTACCCTTCGACAATACTAGAGTTCGATCCAATATCTCACAAATCTCCACCTTGGACCTAACTCTACAACGTCAAGGAACAAACTAGCTTTCTTCATGCAGCTTTATCAACTGCATACAGTGGAAAAACTTGCAACTCGGCAATGTCTTGGTGATCATATCAGCAGCATTGTCTTCAGTCGAAACCTTCAGCACTTGGACTTCTCCACGCTCGATTACTCCTCTGACGAAATGCAGCCTCACATCAATGCGCTTAGTTCGCTCATGATAGGCTGAATTTTTCGACAGGTGTATTGCACTTTGACTATCACATTTAACAGTGATACCTCGACCTTGAAGTTTTAGCTCCTTCGCAAAACCTTCAAGCCACAATGCTTCTTTCACAGCTTCAGTTAGGGCAATATACTCCGCTTCAGTGGTTGATAGAGCAACAACCTTCTGAAGTGTTGCTTTCCAACTAATTGCAGTGCCAAACATAGTGAAAACATATCCAGAAATAGATTTTCTGGAATCCATACAACCTGCATAATCAGAGTCGACATATCCTTCTATTACTGCTTTACTATCTTCACCCAAGGCTCCACCATAAATTAGGACTCTATTCAGAGACCCATTTATGTACCTTAAAATCCACTTCAATGCTTGCCAGTGAGCCTTTCCAGGATTCGCCATGTACCTGCTTACAAGACTTACTGCGTATGCTATGTCGGGTCTAGTACAGACCATAGCATACATCAAAGAACCGACTATATTAGCATATGGGATGCTATTCATATAGGCCCTTTCGACATCAGTACTGGGACACTGATCAATACTCAGCTTGAATTGAGGGTTTGTTGGAGTCACAACTGGCTTCGAATTCGACATACCAAACTTTTCAAGAATCTTCCGTAGATATGCCTCTTGAGATAGGCATAACTTCGACTTCTTTCTATCTCTTCGAATGTCAATTCCAAGAATCCTGGAAGCAGCTCCCAGATCCTTCATATCGAACTCCTTATTGAGTTCAGCCTTCACCCTCATCACATCTTCGACACTGTTGCTTGCTATGAGAATATCATCCACATAAAGCAACAAAATAACAAATGAATTACCAGGTCGAAATCTGAAGTAAACGCAGTGGTCGAACTGACTTCTAATGAAACTTATGCGTGCCATGAACTTGTCGAATCTCCTATTCCACTGTCGAGGAGATTGTTTCAGACCATACAAAGATCTCTTTAACTTGCACACATAATCTTCCTTCCCCTTTTCGACATACCCTTCAGGTTGCCTCATCAGGATTGTTTCATCTAGATCACCATACAAGAACGCAGTCTTCACATCCATCTGTTCCAGTTCAAGATCGAACTGTGCCACCATGGCAAGCAACATTCGAATGGACCTATGCTTCACAACAGGAGAAAACACATCATTGAAGTCGACACCTTCTTTCTGAGTGAAACCCCTTGCAACTAACCTTGCCTTGTATCTTTTCGACGTCACTCCTTCAATTCCTTCCTTAACTTTGAAAATCCATTTACAGCTGACTAACCTTGCCCCAACAGGTTTCTTGATCAGTTCCCAAGTATGATTATCATGAAGAGATTTCATCTCATCATCCATGGCCTTCAGCCATTCAGTCTTATTTCGACTCCTCATAACTTCCTTATAGTCTCTAGGTTCTTCGTCTAAAACCTCACTTGCAGAGATTAAGGCATAAGCTATAAGATCTGCATATCCAAGTCTTTGAGGTGGCTTGATGACTCTTCTCGACCTATCTCTCGACAATAGGTAGTCATCGTCAGTTTCCTCAACTTCAGCATCTTCTGCTTCTTCTTCGACTTCATCTGGGATATGCAATTCAGCATCAACATGCTCCACCTCAACAGGAATCTCTACCTGTTCCAACTCTTCGTCAGATGTTTCTGTACTTGGACCAACATCATCAGTTTTCTTAAAAGCCATTTCAACTTCATTGAAAACTACATCTCGACTGGTGATACACCTCCTGTGACCTGGCTCTAGGCACCATAGCCTATAAGCTTTGACTCCTTCAGGGTATCCCATGAACATGCATTTCAGAGCTCTAGGTTCGACCTTGTCTTGCCTAATGTGAGCATAGGCTACGCAGCCAAATACTCTCAGTTTTTCGAGATCTGGTGGATGTCCCGACCAAACTTCTTCAGGTGTCTTCATATCTAACGCTGTCGAAGGACATCTGTTTATAAGATATGTTGCTGTCGAAACAGCCTCAGCCCAGAACACCTTTGTTAACCCCGCACTAGTCAACATGCATCTGACTCTCTCCAAAATAGTTCGATTAAACCTTTCAGCCAAACCATTTTGCTGTGGAGTACCTGCAGTAGTTCTATGCCTTGCAATACCAGAGGCAGCACAAAAGCTGTCGAATGCCTCATTGCAAAATTCAAGGCCATTGTCGGTTCTCAACCTCTTGACCTTTCTGCCAGTCTGATTTTCAACCAGAGTCTTCCAACTTTTGAAATTCTCAAAAGTTTCATCCTTAGTCTTCTGGATGAATACCCATAATTTTCTGGAATAATCATCTACTATGGATAGAAAATACCTTGCTCCTGAATGTGATGGACACCTTGCAGGCCCCCAAAGATCAGCATGGATGTAATCAAGGGATCCATGTGTTCTTTGTTTGCCTTTGTTGAACTTCACTCTGCAAGATTTTCCAAGTACACAGGGTTCACAAAACTTCAGCTTTTCGACTTTGTCTCCACCAAGCAGATTTTGTTTCCCTAATTCGACCAGACCCCTTTCACTGACATGGCCCAATCTTATGTGCCAGATTTCTGTTTTCGACAAAGGTTTCGTGGATGCAACATTTGTCGAACCACTTACAACTTCAGCCTCAAGGGTATACAAGCCTTGTTTCTTCACGCCTCTCAAGACTTCCTTCGAACCCATCATGACTCTTAGGATACTTTTTTCTCCTTGGAAAACATATCCTTTCTTGTCGAATTCACCAAGAGAAAGCAGATTTCTCTTCAAATCAGGAACATACCTGACTTCAGTCAACAACCTTATTGATTCATCATGGAGCTTGAATCTAACAGATCCAATACCTGCAATCTTGCAAGCCTTGTTGTTTCCCAGCAATACTGATCCACCATCTTGATCACATAATTCCTCGAACAAGTCTTTGTTTGGAGTCATGTGCCAAGTGCAACCTGAATCCATAATCCACTCCTTCTTAGAGTCACTGCTTGAAACCACAAGAACATCAGATGATTCGAAATCATCTTGAACAATGGCAGCGTTGCCATTATCCTTACCTCCATGATATTTCAGGCGTTCAGGGCACACCTTTCTTGTGTGACCCTCCTTCTTACAATGGTAGCATCGAATGCCAGATGCTTCGCCACTGTAAGTCTTCGACTGGCTTTTGCCTTTCTTCTTGTCGAACTTACCATCCTTTCGTAAGAGTTTTCCTTTAACGGCCAAACCTTCGCCAACAGTCGAAGGTTTATGCTCCTTTCGTTCATTCAAGTCCTTAGAGTACAAGGCTGATTGAACTTCTTCAAACGTCAGGGACTCCCTTCCATACAAGAGAGTTTCTTTGAAGTGAGCATGTGATCGAGGCAAAGAACACAATAGTAACAGCGCTTGATCTTCATCATCAATCTTCACATCAATATTTTCAAGATCAAGAATCAGCTTGTTGAACATATCCAACTGCTCAGCCAATACTTTGTCTTCAATCATCTTGAATGAATACAAAGCTTTCTTCAGGTAGAGTCGATTTACCAGCGATTTGGTCATATACAAACTTTCAAGTTTCACCCATAACCCTGATGCCGTCGTCTCCTTTGATACCTGCCTGAGAACCTTATCACCAAGGCTCAACAAAATTGCGCTGTGTGCCTTCTCAATCATAGTCGTCTTCTCCGCTGCCGTTAATGCAGCATTCATGGCTGCCTCTCCCTTCAACGCTTCCAAACAACCCTGCTGAACCAGTAGGGCTTTCATCTTCAAGCGCCACAGACCGAAATCATTCACTCCGGTGAACTTTTCAATCTCATACTTTGTTGACGGCATCTTCTCCACGCTCACCGCACCAATTTGTTGTGAAAAACGATACCAATAACAAAGTATAATAGGGAATTATAGGGGAGAAGAAGAACACAATAATTGGTTATAACTGCTATTCTTTCACTTTCTCTTAAAACAAGATTACAAGTTTACAAGAATAACAAATAACCTCTCTCACCCTAAATTAGGATTTGCAGCTTAGCAATGATGAGAGACTAGTATGCTATTTATAATAAAACCTAACATACTAACTAATGAGCTTTTTCAGCAAGGCCCATTACACAAGCCAACTTAATAAACAAGCTAACTTAACAAATTAGGGTTTAAACACTAAAACCTAATTTAACATGCTAACAACTCTAGCATCTTCGACATCTGCATGCTAGACCCATCTTCGACTACATCATGCACACTTCGACACCAGCATGTGAACAATCCTTCGACTTCATGCTTAACTCTGTCGAACTGTCGAACCAAGAAGCTACCCTTCGACAATACTAGAGTTCGATCCAATATCTCACATTATTAAATATTATTAAGTTGTCGGTTGTTATAAGAGGATTCAAATATGGAACTACGAACGTGTGTATAAGTAGTACTCCCTCCGTTTAAAATTAGTGTTGTATTTAGAAAAATTATTTATCTCAAAATACTTGTCACTTTAAATTATCAATATAATTTTAATTTCTATCTTTCAATTGTATTTTTTTAATTAATATTGTTAATTTATTATTTTTTTCATTAATGTTAATTCAAATGCACCAATAAGAGTAATTTGGTAAAATTACTATTCTCTTTTATTTATTATATTTTCTTAGGCTATATTTGGATATCACGAAATGAATAGAGCGGAATGGAACAGAGCGGAGTGAGATGGAGCGGAGAGGAACGAAGAAACTATTCCTTTGTTTGAAAGTTTTAGGACGAAATAAGACAAATTGTTCCTTCCGTCCAAATCAGAGGGAAGAAAATATGACGGTAAGTGACAGAATGAAATGAAATCCATACCACTCATTTTCGCTCCGCTCCACTCGTTTTTAAATTATCCAAACAATATAATATCATTTTATTTTATTCCGCTCCACTCCATCTGATTCCATCAGTACAGACAAAATTTTAATCTATGTGAAAATGTCAGGAATTACAGTCTCTTAAAACAAAATGAGTAATTGTTATCATCTTTGACAGAAGAATAAAAAAAATATCATTTTAATAAATTTCCACAAATATAAATTGATATGGAAAATATCGATTTTATTCATCAATATTCAATTTATTTTAAAGTTTTAAAATATACAAAAATAATATCTTATATTAAAATGTGTTATCTAATATTTGTATTTTGATAGATTTAAAAATGGGTCGGGGTGGCAAAACGGCCGTGGTCCGTCGAATCGGTCCGCGCATCTGTGTCGTCAAAATCCGCCGCGTCAAAGGCCATCGTCCGCTAAAACCCACCGCTCCATCAAAATCCGCTAGTATTTCTAATTCTTGATAATTTTATTTTATACATTTATTTGTGAATATATGTAATATTTTTTAAGTAACATTTGTTTAAAAAATATTTTATAAAAAATTATTCTAAAACTATGTGACAAATCTAATTAAAATATAAAAAAAATCTATTAAAAAATGATAAATAAATAAATAAATAGACGGGTAAGTCCGTCGCCTGCTAACCCGCCACTTTAGTGGGGCGGATTAGGTTTTTATGCCCATTTTAACTTGGCGGACATGCCCGCCACGCTCTATTTTTGACGTGCATATGGTTGGGCGTGGGGCCCCCACCTGTTTTGCCACTCCTAGTCATGCTAACTAGTGTTTCCGGGCACTAGTTAAGCATTCCCAATAAAAAAATGTTCTAGATCAATGCATTGAAGACATAGAATATTTTTTAAAAGGTGAATTTTAATCTATCCAACTCAAAAAATTGGGTAATGCTATCTCCTTTATAAAATGCTTTGAAAACAACTAACATTTATAGTAAAATTTTAATAAATAATTAAATGTGTTAAATTAGATGGAATCATGTGATTGATTGAAGGTAAACTACCCTACTTTTTGTGATGGTAAAGAAGTTATCCCCTTTTTTTTAAAAAATTAATTATTTATGTTTTCAATGTATTAAATACATATCTTTTTGGATAAAAACATATTTTTTATTTTATTAAAAAATGCTTAAGTTACCTTTTTAATCTCTTAACCTTTAACATATTTTAGTGTAATTCTTACTATTTTTCAATAAAAATATAAAAGGTATATAATTTTCTGTTATGTTTATATAATCTTTTTTTATTTGTATTTCTTAAATAATATTTAAATATTTTTATTAAAAAATAGCAAAATCCACACTTAAAAAAAGAGTTTAATTTATATGCACTTACAATGTAAAATTATTTTATATTGTCATCCAATAGAAAACTAACAAAGTACTTTGTTATTAAAAGAATTTTTAATTTAAAATGTGATTTATTATGATACAAGGTTCTGATTGGTTAATAGTGTAAAATAATTTTTTTTACATGTATGAACCCTTTTCTCTTCATTTTACTTGTCAGTCATAAAATTAATTTTAAAGTATTTTATTTTGACGATTTAATTGAATATACACAATTGCTTGTTAAAATGCATCCTCTATTTTATATATTTTTTTGTATATAAAAGTAGAAGAAATACTAACTAACAAAAAAGGTTAGGAGGGACATTAACGTCATAATAAAGAAAATTAGGAAAGAACAATCACAATCAGAGGAACATTGGCAACTGAAAAATCTCCCTCTAATCTGTAAACTTTCAATTTGGCATTTATTAAACAATCAAATTCATCCTGATTTTCACCATCGTAATTCACTGCATAAACCCCTCCCTCCTTCAATAAAGTGTAAAAACGATAACCGTATCTCTCACACTCTTTTATATTTCTCTTCTCCGCTCGCTCCTATTTCTATCATTCTTCTTCATTGCGGCGACGCATTCACATTCTCCCAATTCATCATCTTCAGGTTCGTTTTCATTTCATAATTGGATCTCGTTATCGTCACTGTTTCGTTCCATTTTCATACAATGACGACGTCGTTTGCACCAGTTTCTGATTCAATTCATCATTGTTTACTTGATCTCGATTAAGCATTGTTCTATTGGCGAAATTTGATTTGAAGTAGCTATATGAGTTTATGTATTTGTTTGTTTATTGTTTGATCTAATTAGTTGCATTGTGGAACTTTGAAGCTAATGCTGTTCTGTTTATTGGATGATTTATTGTTTGATTTATTGGATGATTTATTGGTTGGTTTATTGATTTGTTTATTGATTGATTTGTGGATTAATTTGAATGTTTTTTTAGGTTTTTTTGGATATGAATACTAAGTCGGTTGAGGATTTGATGGATTGTTCCTCTGAGGTTCATTATTCTGGATTCCATATGGATGGTATAGAGCAAAGAAATGGTGGTACAGAGCAGCCGACTACTTCTGCGATTGACGAGTATAAGCAACCTTTTCTCATAGGTTTGTGTATTTTTTTGTGTCTGGCAATGTAGTTGTAGTATAATAGTATTTAGTTTCTGTTTGTTTGTGTTGTTCTGGAACTCACTTAGTGGCGGCGACCGTGATTTGTTTTGTCTTTTCGGTTGTATTATAGGGTACTCAATAGATTGTCTTATGTTGTGTTTGGTGGAGAGGTTTGTTGTTCTGGAACTCACCTAGTGGCGGCGGCGATTTGTTTTGTTGTATTATAGGGCACTCAATAGATTGTCTTGTGTTTGGAGGAGAGTTTATGAAATATGGTTTGGAAGGAACTTGATTTTTTGAATTGTTTTGGTTGAAATCAAATTTGAAGTGAAACAATTATGTTTGTGATGTTTTTCATCTAAAAATAAGTTTGATGCGAAATTTAGCGTGAACTTTTTTAATCTATAGCTATGATTCTAATTCATTTTTACCTAATTTTCTGTTTGTGCATATTGTTGTTTTGGTTGAAATAGAATTTGAATTGAAACAATTGTGTTTGGATGTTTTTTTTACTTTAAAAACAAGTTTATGCAGAAGTTTGTTTGGAACTTTTTAATCTATAGCTATGATTCTAATTCATTTCTATCTACTTTTTTGTTTGTGTGCATTGCAGGTGTTGCGGGGGGATCGGCATCTGGCAAGACAGCTGTTTGTGATATGATTATTCAACAGCTTCATGATCAGCGGGTTGTACTTGTTAATCAGGTAATGCATTCTTACACTTATCAATAGCCGAATATAAAATTTGTAAAGATTTTTAACTGTGAGAGTGACTGAAAAGATATTAAAGGCAACCAACTAGCAGTTAGTTCTAACTTCTAATGCTTTAAACTTTACCGGCATTCTTTTTTGGCTTTACCTGAATCCCCTTGGTTTTTGTTTTGTGATATTTTCTTTATGAAATTGGAAAAATCTATTGGAATGATTTTATCAACTTTCTTTTGTATTCTATTTGAACATTGATACTCTATTAGCTACCATTTATAACACCAAAATACTTCAACCACTTTTACTTTGCCCAATCAGATATAGGGCCAGTTTGTTTCAGCTTTAAAAAAATGGATTTTTTCTTTGTATTTTTTAAAATAGATTTTCTAAAACCGTTTTTCAAAATATTACAAGTTTTTTTATATTCGTTTTTTCTAAAATGAAACACTTGATTTGACATCCTATAACATAAACATACATAATTGAAGACCAAAACTTAGTCAAAATCATGATTTTTTCAAAAAGTTGTATTTCAAAAATGATTTTTATGAAAATCTATTTGAAATAGCTTCAAAATTAAGTGATTTTTTGAAATTTTGATATCTAAATTTTTTCCCCATAAATAGATGAAATACCTAAAATCACATTTTAAGAATAACTATTCAAACAAATTTTTCATTTGAAGCTTTTATAAAAAGTTTCTTTGTAAAAAAAATTTTCACAAAGTTTGGTAACACTATAAAAATCATTTTTAAAAAAAGCCAAAACAAACGGGCCCATAGTCTTCTGTTATCATCATCTCCACTTTTATTACCAACATTTACACAGTTCACTATAGTTTACCCATAAAATGTCCTAATTTCTAACCAAAAGAGATCATACTTCTAAACCTAAGATATGACAAACCATTGTTTTGGTGATGTCAGTAAAAATTTCTTTGTATGCAGTGGCATGTCAACTTCGCTTTCAAATATTTACATATACTGTTCCTTTGTCTTACTTATCTCTCTTTTTATGTGTATGAGGGGATGCATTCCAAAATATGGGTTGATGTTTCTTGATCTATTCATCTCATGGTGATACATTGGGCATAATTAATGAACTATTCAATTTACTACAGGATTCCTTTTACCATAACTTGACTGAGGAGGAACTTAAAAGAGTACAAGACTACAACTTTGATCATCCTGGTCAGTTCAATTGTACTCATCAGTTTGACATTATAAGTGACTTTCTCTTGATATTAAAATATTTTATTATATTCAATGAAGTATGTATCAACTTCATTAGGATGGTTTTCTAGAATCAGGTTGGTTTTTTAGAATGTTTGTAGTTCATTTTTTATTTCACCACATTCTAGAGTGTCAACAGCATTTTTCTTGCTTTGAATTCTTTAGGAATATCAAGGGTAATACAAAGGAAAGGGTAGCCTCAAATATTTATTGAAACATAATTGACCTCATAATTAGCTGTCAGAAACTTGAAATTAAGTATTGAATATTGATCTAATGAAGCTCCAAACCTTTAATATTCTTGAATTTAGTTGACAGATTAATACAGTTGATAAAACTACTGCATATTTTAAATGTTAAAATATGGGATTTGTGTCAAGCATATGAAAGCTTGAACTAAGTTCCTTCTATTATAGCACCTAGATATTTTAGTACCTAAATAGCCAGTAGCAACATTAGTAGCTACCCAGTAAATTAAATTCACTTGATATTTGATAAGATAGCATAATCATATTGAAATGACCTTTAAATTTTCTTAGCGCATGTGTGAATGGTGGTTCTTGACTTCTCCTGCTGCTCCTTGCATTATTTCTAACAAGTGTTGCTGATATCTTCAGAAGCTTTTGATACGGAGCGATTGGTAACTGTTATGGACAAATTGAAGAATAGCCAAGCAGTGGATATACCGAAGTATGACTTTAAGGCTTACAAGAACAATGTGTTTCCCGCTAGAAGGGTATTTATGATGATTTCATATTTTTAATTAGAATAATTTAGTGTATTAATGCTTTCCAAATTATGCAGCACAGCTCCCAATTTATGTTGATTTAACGTGTTTTGCAGGTAAACCCTGCAGACGTTATAATTTTAGAAGGCATCCTTGTTTTCCATGACCCACGTGTCAGGGCATTGATGAATATGAAGATATTTGTTGACACAGGTCCCTTATTATTTTGTTCCAATCTAACTAGTATATCTATTTCCGTTGTAGTTTTTTGCGGCATTTCTTATTTCTTAATTAATATATTGCCATATTTGTTTTCCTTAAACTCACATGCATTTTCTTCCATGGTTTACATTATGACATACTAAAATTCATACCATTCACATTATCTAAACAAATGCATGCCCTTATACTAAAATTCATACTATTCACCTCCCTTCCCTACTTCCTATTTTATCAGTAGTTGTCCATCTCTAATTTATAGCAATTTTAAAAGTGCATTTCATGGGTTCTAGTCCTAATAATAAGTTAAGCTGTCACTTTACGTTGTTAAATGTTCAGTGCAGATGCTGATGTTCGTCTGTCAAGAAGGATTAAGCGTGATACTGCCGATAATTCACGTAATATTGAAGCAGTGCTTGATCAGGTAGCAACTTCCAGCCACATTAGCCCCCCGTCACATTTCTTATGTTCATTGCATTTAGAAGACTTGTAAATGTTGTTATAGCTCACGCTACTGATTGGCTATTTTTCAAGTACCTCGATTGGGAAGCCCGTCATTATTTAGTTTTTATGGAGTTGGGATTGATGATGATGGTGATCAAACCTATATATACTCTTTTCTCACCATGCATATTGTAGTTGCTGATTTTAAACAATATTTGATGCAGTATTCAAAATTTGTGAAGCCGGCTTTTGATGACTTTATCCTTCCTTCAAAGAAGTATGCTGATATCATTATACCCCGTGGAGGAGATAATCATGTAGCAATTGATTTGATTGTGCAGCATATTCGCACAAAGCTTGGTCAGCATGACCTCTGTAAAATATATCCTAACTTATATGTCATTCAGTCTACTTTTCAGGTACCCCTTTCTTACTGTCTATTGACATTTTCAGTAATCCTATTCTATCTTTTCCTGTCCAGCAAAAGCTATTAAATTTTCCATAAAAATTGAATCATCACGGTAACTCTTGCTTTGCAGATAAGGGGCATGCACACCTTGATACGCGATTCTCAGACAAAGAAGCATGACTTTGTATTTTATGCTGACCGTTTGATTCGTTTGGTATGTACATAATGGTGCAATGGTTCATTTGTTACTTTTAATTTTTGAGGGGGCATGGGAATGGAATTTTATTTATCACAACAATTCCCTTGCTTTGCCAGGTCGTAGAACATGGCCTAGGACATCTTCCATTTACAGAAAAGCAAGTAATCACTCCTACTGGTAAGTCCCCTTCACACCCAACGCTGATTTCCTCTGCTTTTTGTAGTAGTTCATAAGCGTTCAAGTGCACCATTCTCTGGTTTCTTTGTCTTGAGTGAAATGTGAACTACATGTTCTTGGTCTTGTTTTAGAATTGACTTACCTGTATATAGGACATCATGGAAAGGCTGTAAAGTTCTTCTGATATTTACGGGATAGAATTAGTTTGTTTCATATCCCAACCTTTTTATGGTAATAGCTGATTTTTTTCCTTCAATGCAGGGTCTGTATACAGTGGTGTGGATTTTTGTAAGAGGTTGTGTGGTGTCTCCATTATCAGGAGGTATTCCGTCTATTCCAAAACAGAAGTCATTTGAATATTGACATCATTGGTTGAAAATATTGTCTCAAAAACTTTTTTAATCATCCTTCAACAATTCCACAAGCAAATGGATGATCTTTTTTCAATTTGGGTTTGAAATCAAGAACGCTTTCCTTGAAATTAAATCAATCCCCCAACTATGCTTTAAGAGACTAGTTCTTTTTTGCTTTCTACGCAATTTGGTGCGAAGCTAAGATTACTACAGTTTTTCTTCTAAAATTTATTTCTGAGAAAAACTAACTCTGTTCTTAAATTTAATATTTTGATCTAATTTCAGTGGGGAAAGCATGGAGAATGCTTTGCGAGCATGTTGTAAAGGTATCAAGATTGGTAAAATTCTTATTCATAGAGAAGGTGACAACGGTCAGCAGGTTTGTTGTCTGCCTGTATGCTGTAGAATTGAGCATATATTTCCGTTTGTTTCATTTCACATCGTCTAACTCATTCCTTGATTATTGAGCAGCTAGTATATGAAAAGCTGCCAAATGATATCTCAGATAGGCATGTGTTACTGTTGGATCCTATCTTAGGCACAGGTCTGTCATTCTCATTAATGTATATTTCAATTAATGTTGGTTTAAGGTGTGTTTTATGCATTGGTACAAAATTTTCTCCAGTTTAGTTCTTCATTTTTTAAGCTCAGCAGTCTAAAAATGTTTTACAATATGTAAAAATGCACATGAATCATAAGCAAGCTACTCCTATTTTTAGTTATGCAGCAGTCAACATAATAATGGTGATTTAAAATTGACATTTAATTTGTTGGTTTTTATTTTGATTAACTTTAGAATATCTTTAGGTAATTCTGAATATCTTTAGAATATCTTTGACATTTAATTTTTATTTTGATTATCTTTAGGTAATTCTGCTGTTGAAGCGATTTCTTTAATTATAAGAAAGGGTGTTCCAGAGTCCAACATTATATTTCTCAACCTCATATCAGTAAGTTATTGATATCTTTAGCTCATCAGTATATCTTACTTCTTTCATTATTTTCTGTTGCTTCTTTCTTTTTTTGTATTCAATGATTTACATGTTCTCTCTCATCTTGCCAGGCACCTCAAGGTCTGCACATGGTCTGCAAAAGATTTCCAAGAATAAAAATTGTGACATCCGAGATTGACATTGGTTTAAATGAAGATTTCCGTGTCATTCCTGGGATGGGCGAATTTGGGGATCGATATTTTGGAACAGATGATGACGATGAGCTAGTGGAGAGCTGTTCACGGTAGTTGTTCTTGGGCAAAATCCACAATATTCTTTTGGAGACTTCGCTGGAAAGAAAAATATTGGACTTTGCTGAATTTGAGGCTGCTGGGATCTGAGTGCTAATTTTAATTCAATTTTGATCATAATCCTTGCTTTGCTTTATTCACTGACTTATAGTTGGAACTCTCCAATGCAAATTTTGTGTTCCCTTATACCCGGATTTTTCTTTCAACCTATTCTTTGCCGATGCTGATTCTGATATGATACATGTTCGTGAATTCTGAGATTTATACTATATAGAAAGGATATATAATTTTACTTGATGGAGTTATACAGTTTCTTGTTGTCAAAAATTGATTTGCTCCCAAATTAATTCTAGCATAAATACCAGGCGACACTGTCTGTGAGGTACCTATCTATAAGCATTCATAATCAATTATACTTTATAGTGATTGTAAATAAGTATTTTATACTTTATCCCACCAATTTATATATTTCTTTTATTGATAAAGAACAGATTAACCAAACAGCTAAGTGGGGAAAAGCACCAGGACAATAGTTCTAAAAAAGGATTTCCAAAGAACGAGAAACTGAATTCACTCAGATAAAACAGCATTACCAGAAGGATTGTGAATATCTTTCTCAATTAATTAAACTAGGGGCAGATCTTGTACCATAGATCCCCTTCAATATGGGTTTCTTGGAAAAATATAAGATTTTGATCTCTCTAGATAGCATTGACATAAACTATGGATAGAGTAAACAAATCTACATTTCCCTAGTGTCATTGGAATTGAGGTTTCACTTAAGACAAGCTTTCATAGCAAGACCGATGAAGTATGTACTAAAATACTCTTGATTAATAGTTTTATTCCAAAAGTCCATAGAAACTTCACCGTCTCTTAGAATGCCCCTGCTATAGGCCGGCCAAAGGGTCTAAAAAGCACAAAGGTCAAATACGGAAAGAGGCAAAAACGAGACAATGGTAGATGAATTATATATAATTCCTTGCGCCACCGAAATCACCTTATTTGAAAAATTCATTTCCACCGTCCTGATTCATCAAACGATCATTCACATCTCATACGCGTCTTCGATTTTAGTTGCTTACAATTTCTCCTATTTAAAGGGGGCTAGCACGCCATTTTTTAAGTATAAATTTTATTTCTCATTGAAACTATATTTCTCACGGACTTGGACGTTGGAGTGATAACCTTATAGGTCAGTCTGCTCCATCACATCAGAACATTGCACCACAATAACATTGCATCAGTTCAACCTTTCCAATTATCATTTCATTCTTGAACGGAACATTGGTGCCGTTTGTGAGAATCGATCTTTGATTCCTACGATTACCACGTTCCACTAATCTCAAATACATATCCCCTTCAACTAAAGAGTAGATCTCCATTTCCTAATTAATCTCATTAAAGTTTGAAGTCAGATTCCACTCATCGGAATTATCAGGCAATGACACCATTGAAAGTTACTCGTTTCGACGTCCAACGACAAGTTGCCGCAACCGCTAAAGGAGAAGGAAAACTTCCACCGCCTCTATCGATGATAGTTGAACCTCAACACCCACTGCTTACGTTATTCCTCCACCAAATCTCGTGCAACCAAAGATGATTCAGTGAACTCCTCGGCTCCCCCTATTTTCCAGTTCCGCTCCATAGTTCCACTTAAGGGAACCATCCACAATACCAATGTTATTCCCTACAGTCACTAAACGTGACACAGTTCCCGATTTTCAACTCTTGCAGGCCAATCTCGACTCGCAATGGGCTTAAGAACTGGTGAACGACATGTTCCAGATGATTAAACATAAAAAATCCCAGGCTATCGCGGATATACTTACTTAGATTAAAAAGATCCTACAAAATACTATCCTAAAGGATAATTCCGTCTGGGAAGCGACGTCGCAGAAGTTCGTTGAACCAAAAAAGACCTAGAAGAGGTCCAAAAAGCCAAGACTACCGAAGACACACACATCACACTTAGAGGCCTATAACTTGAAAGACCTACTAAGTAGGGTGCGCCCTACATTAACTATGAGAAGAATTGTTGGCCGATGAAGGTAACCGAAGACTAGGGAATCCCGAATCTAGTCAAACACCAAAGAAAGATTCATGGAAATCTATAGAGGAATAAAAGCGGATGCCCCATTCGAAATTCGAGTCATACATCCATTTAAACACCTCACGAGAGATGATTTTGACAGAATATGCTAACACATAACTTAAAGAGGTCAAGATAATAAATTTTGATCCGATCATAAAGTCCGCCTGCATTGGCCAATCAAAATACTATCATTGTCACAAAAGTCATAAACATAACACCAACGATTGCATCCAGCGTAAGGATGTGATTGAAGGGTTTATTAAAAGGGATGACTATCTAAATATACCAAGGTTAGTAAGATGGAAATATGAGAATCCATAAAGAACAGGTAGTCTCCTAAGGAGACAATTGAAGTTGTAGCTGATGGAAAAGGAAAAGAAACATGCAAATGGGAGGACGAAGGACATAAGAACAAAGGAAAGATAAAGTTCACACAGTTTGCACTAAAGATGGATGCCAGTTTAAAAGTTATGTGGAGCACTTTTCACTGATACTCTACTAAGAGTCTGATTGAAGTCGATGCGAAGCTTCAAATATCAGGAGAAGATGTTATCAAAATGTTGTAACGCCCTCAACTACCCGTTTATAACAATATGTAATGCTAAATTAGTGTACCACTATAATTTCCACTATCTATGTTAAATCTATGTTAAGTTGTCTTGGTTTTAAAGTTTTTTTTCTCTTTGGTAGTCAGTGTTTATTTCGGATGTATGTCCAAAAGCTACCATGTTGTGTCTTCGGATATGCATCTCCGAACCTATTTGATAAAAAACTGAAATATGTTAAGTTCGGATATGCATATCCAAATTAAGAGAGTATTACAGGAATTACCAAGGGACGCTAAAAACCCATAAGGGTGTATTAAAAAATTTCTTATTTTTTTAAACGATTTGAAAGCTAAATAAAGATCCAAAATTATGAGGCCTAAAGTCGTTGTGTTACTCGCGGGCTTGGACCAATCCTGTCCCCTATTTTAAAATTTAACAAATAAAATATTATAAAATCAAACAATTAATATATATATATATATATATATATATATATATATATATATATATATATATATATATATATATATATATATATATATATATATGGGGACGACTCAAGTGAGAACACTTGGTTATTATGAGAAATGAGAACAATTAATCACGACTATTAAATTTTGATTTTGTTGATAAATTAAAACTTCTTATAAATTAACATATATATAATTTATTGACCGTATAAAATTTATTACTATTAAATTCTTGTATATATGATCGAGAATATGTCACACCAACTTATAGACTTAAGTTGACATACCAGACATTTTTAAATTAAGAAATATTATAATAATATAATTTTTATCAAATTTTATTTAGCTAAAAAATCAAATTGCTATGCATTCGAAGCTTATAGACTATCCACTTAAATAAATATTAATAATAATTTTTATTTTTATTATTATTACTAATATTATTATTATTATTGTATTAAATATTTTCCTTTGTATTAAATTATTAATTTGTTAATAATTAAATATATACTGTATATAGTATGCATTAACTCTTTCCTGTTTATAGTATCTATTATAATAAATTCTAATTAAAGTAATTAAAATATGCTATGATATCATAATTAACTCAATATTTAAATCTAAACCATATTTAACCAAATATTTAAATCGTCAATTACAGTTAAGAAAGCGATTACGACAATTACAATAACAAAATCGAAACGGTAGTTTCTCAATCTTCTTCTTCCTTCCGGCACCGGAGACAATGCCGTCATCGTCGGAAATTATACCCTCGCCGCCGGTAAAGCTATCTTCCTCTCACAAATTCTCAAAAAACAAAGCAATCCGCATTCTCTTAAAATCATGGCGTTCCCAACACCTTCTCCCTCAAAACATCGCCAAAAAGCTCTGGAAAGGTCTCTTCTACTGCGTCTATCGCTCCGACAAATCTCTCCTTCAAGCCGACCTCATCGATCGCCTCGCTTCGTATCTCTCAACATTCCCTCATCCTTCTCGCTCGCTGCAGTATTTCTCCACCTTCTTCCTCACCATGCGTCGTGAATGGTCCGGTATCAATTCCGTTAGGTTAGACAAATTCTATCTCCTTATTCGTAGGTTTATATCCAACGCTTTCTCTTTACTTGATAAGAATTCGTGGAAATTGGATCTGGTTAATCTTGTTATGAATTGTTTTGATAAGTCTACTTTTTCTGCGAAAGATAGGTTTGTTGAGGAAAAACGTGTTAATTATTATGTTGCTTCTGTTTTTCTTCAAGAGCTTACGCCTTTTCTTCCGGTTAAGTTGAGTGTTTTAGAATTGCTTTTTAGACCGTTTTTCTCTGCTGTGGTTAAATTGCGTGATAAGGTTTTGTTAGGGAAGATTAAGAGTGGCTTTTTTGATGTGTTGTTGATGAATGGGAAGAAGTTGTTGGAGTTTAAGAAGAGTGGGGAGGAATGTGATGGTGATGTTGTGAATTTGGGAACAATAGCGGTGGTTATGGGTTTTTCTTCCAAGTTATTTGAGTTGGCTTCTAATCCTGGTTGTGTTAATAGCAAAAGAAAGGTTTTGTTTGAATTGCACAATGAGTTCTTGAAGCTGGAGAAGGATGTTGTTAATTCTGGCTTTGAGTTTTTCCTTCCTGACTCTATTGACCGGGTAGTGCTGGATTCTGTTGACAAAGTGAGAAAGCCAAAAAAGAACCAGAGGAAGATTAACAAGAGTGATGTATCTAAGAAGAGAAAGAGAACAGAGAACTCGAAAGGAGAGACATCTCAGGGGGTTGTATCTAGGAAGAGAAAGAGAACAGAGAACTCTAAAGGAGAGACATCTCAGGATTTTGATTTGAACACTGCTGATGCGGAAGATGTCTCTGCAGTAGCAAAGAGTGCGGACAAGAGTTCCAAGAAAGTAAAATTTTCCATGGAAAGTAACTTGTTCTGGAAGCAACACACTCCTTTACCTCCTCAGAGCTTGAGAATTCCCCCCTCTGCTACACCCAGAGGAAGTGCATTGAAAAAGGGTTTACCCCCAGGCCCCATCAGGGAAATGCCTCTCCCGACCAAAAAGGTTAAACAGAAGAAGTCCAAGAAGACAAGAAAACTATTGAAGGAAATAGTGGATTTCGCTAAAGCTTTTATGAGATGACATTTCCCTGATTATTTTTTCAATAGTTTGTTTGTTACTGTTATGAAATTTTGAAACTTCATTATCATAGTAAATTTTTGCACCAAGTGAAATGAAAATTGACTTTTAGATTAGAGAACAAATCTCTTTATGATTAATGTGTGGTTCATCTACATATCCATGCCATTTCTTGCTATCTTATTATTATTACTAGCGAGTAGCGTCCAGACGGTGGCCACTCACGTGCCCGTCCGTCCGCTTTTTTTAACCCGCACTGACTTGTGAAATAATAAGATATTATATGTTAACTTAATATTGATTTCAAAAATTGAAAAAAAAAAAAACAAAAAATTTAAAACTGATTAATCTTACTTTTATTTAAAAATAAGATAACCAACTTCCACTTATCACCTCTAATATATATTTTTGAAATATTCACAATAAATAGAGGGTAAAATTGGAAAGAAAATAAGCTATACCTATACCAAATATTGGCATCTTTGGTTGAAAATAGTGTCTTGAGTTTTCTCTTATTCCTCCTTAAACATCTCCATAAACAAATGGATGATCTTTTGCCGATTTAGGTTTGGAATTAGGAAATTGCTTAGATTGCATGAAGTGCTAATTGTTTTTCGTTTTCCTTGAAATTATCATCTAGGTTTATCCCCACTATGCTTTAAAAGACGTGTTCTTTTTTCCATGCTAATCTGTTTGATGTGAACCCATCACTGTAGTTTTTCAATTAAGTTCATTTCTTAGAAAAGCACAACATGTCCTTAATTTTGATATAATGATCTACTTTCATTGGGGAAAGCATAGGCTTTATGAGCATTCTGCACAGGTATCAAGATTGTAAAAGTTCTTATTCGTAGAGAAGGTGACAACATTCAGCAGGTTTTGCATCTGCATATATGTCTCTATTTGTTTCATTTCATAATGCCTAACTCATCCCTTGATTTTGAGCAACAAATATGTGAGAAGTTTCCAAATGATATCTCAGATAGGCATGTGTTACTGTTGGATCCTATCTTAGGCACAGGTGTGTCATTCTTGTAATGTATGTTTAATTTAAAGCTGGTCTAAAGTGTGTTTTATGCATGCTGACGTATGAACTGCACAAGATGAATATTTCAGTTTTTAAACAAGTCACTACTCTTTAGTTTTTGATGGTCAATACAAAATTAAATCAATGTAAAAATTACTTCAAAACCTTTTTTGTTGTGTAAGTCAATTTCATGCTAAACGTTGTAGTGTGTAATTATCTAAATATAATTTGGTGAACATTGATATGGTAGATACACATAGCTATCGAGTTTGAACATTCATGAGAGATAAATCATAGTTATCGAATAGAAAGTGAAAATAGTCATTTTATCTTTAGTTAGTGTCTGCTGTTCTTGGAATTGGTTATCCATTGCTTTGTCACTTTGTTGAGTAACAAAATCTTAGAGTCTTTTGCTTCTGAATTTATTACATTCCATTGACCATTTTAGAAATCATGCACGGACCAATTTGTTTCCAGTTTAGTGCTTCAGTTTTTTAGTATTCGAGCAGTCTCTAAATGATTTATAGCATGTAAAAAATGCGCATGAACCATCATCAACCGCCTACTGCAACTTTAAGCTATGCAGCAGTTAGCATGATTAGGGTGATTTAAAATTGACATTTAATTTGTTGGCTTTTTTCTTTTTCCGTTTTGATTAACCTTATAATATCTTCATCTTCAGGTAATTCTGCTGTTCAAGAAATTTTTTTAATTTTAAGGATGTACCAGAGTCCAATATTATATTTCTCAATCAACGTCAGCAAGTTATTGCTATCGTTATCTCATATGCATATCTTGTTTTTTTTTTTCATTATTTTCTCTTGCCTGTCTTTTCTTGTATCCAGTGATTTACACTTTCTCTTGTCTTGCCAGGCACCTCAAGGTGTGCATGTGGTCTGCAAAAGATATATGAGGATAAATGTTTTGACATCTAAGATTATTTTGTCTCTGATTTTCTCCTGCTCATTCAAACTTTAATCGGTTCAATTAATGCCATCTGTGAACCGAGTTCAGTTCGCCAACATCTTGACGTAATTTACTATCAGATTTTTAAGTGGAAAATTTGTTTCTGTCTCCATCAAAGAAGTTGAAGCCTTACTCCTATGTCACAAAACTCATCTTGAGCATTTTTGCAAGTAAACCGTAGCTACTGCGCCCCTGACCGCCTCTTCTACTGCATCAAATTCAGTTACTTCGGCCCTGTTACTTGATTCTCAGCCTCAGGTCAACATAGCACAATCTGCTGAAGGTTCCACTGATTGGTCCGTTTGAAGATTTCCATGTCATTCCTTGGATGGGTTTGGGGATTGATTTTGGAACAAATGATGAGGACTTGCAAGGTGGAAGCCCGTTCACATAGTTATTCTCGGGAAAAATCCACCATATTTTGTGGTTGATCATTATTTAACAAAAAAGATTAGACTTTACTGAATTGGGTCTCTGCCGGGATCTGAGTGCTAGTTTTAAATCAATTTTGTTTTTCTTTAACCAATGCACATCGTTGGAATTCTCCAATGCAGTTTTTGTATAATCTTTTGTTATTATACCAGAGTTTTACTTTCAACTTGTTCTCGGACGATACTGATTTAGCATGAAGTCCGAGATTTATACTTCATATAATTGTAGAAATGATAATAATTTTATTTTATTTAAGTTGTACAATTTCTTGGTCTGCAAAGTTGTGACATGTCTTCACATTCACCTGTATATTTAATTCTCTTCAATCTGACTCACAATTTAGGAAGATATGCGGGTGTGAGTTACACACATGTACATGTATCTTGAATGTTGAACTTGATTCTGAAAAAGACAACAATTTTTTTAAATGTGGCTGAGACAGAGTTCTGTAAACAATCCACATACTAGGATATTATCCATGAGGTTAATATCTCAATTTTGTATGTAGGCTTGATATTTTCAGAAAGAAACAAGTCCTAGTTGATGATGAACATGACCACAAAATTTCTTTTTTATCTTTTATGAGGTTACTGAAATCTATTGGTATTATTGAAAAGGATGAGTTGCCACTTGGCAAGAAGAATGGTCACTCATTGCTCTATCCAAGAGTGATAAACTTCTTTAGGCTAAATCACTCGACACGTGCTGTATTTGCATTGGTTGTGGAAAAACCTCTTGGTATATTCCTTTAGTGGTTTATCTATATAACTTTGGTATTGGCTAACCTCAGTTTTTGTGCTGTCGTCTGTTATCTGTTTGTTTCCCGCCATCCAATATCGATTTCAAAGCATGTCTGCCTTTGTTGGAAAGTATGCAGGTAATCTCATTCTCCTCTTTCTTCTTCTGCTATAAGCTTACTCACTCTACAAGAACAATTATTTATTATTCTACAAGCTTGTAAAACTTTCCAATCTAATGAAATATTAGTGTCTGTTACAAAATAACCGTCTTTTTAGTGTAAAAAATGTTCTAAAATAAGTGTCGTTTTGTTTTTTCATTGTCATTAGTTTTTTTTTCCTTCTAACTCTACACTCATGTTAATATTATCTGCACTATTATCATAATGGTTCATGTCAACTTGTCTAAGAAGCTACCTCAACTTCAATCCTCATTATCAAGTTCAGGTAATAATAATAGACCTGTGGTTTTCATTCCATATGAGGTGTTTTAATATCCAGATGAGCTTATCAAGAATGCCAAGTACATAGCTACCCCTGGCAAGGGTATCTTGGCGGCTGATGAGAGCACAGGGACCATTGGCAAGCGTCTAGCAAGCATCAACGTTGAGAACATTGAGGCCAACCGTCAAGCTCTTCGTGAACTTCTTTTCACTTCTCCTAATGCACTCCAATACCTCTCTGGTGTCATCCTCTTCGAGGAAACCCTTTACCAGAAGTCCTCTGAAGGGAAGCCTTTTGTTGAAATCCTCCAAGAGAACAATGTCATACCAGGCATCAAAGTTGACAAGGGTGTTGTTGAATTAGCTGGAACAAACGGTGAAACAACAACACAAGGCTTTGACTCTCTTGGAGCTAGATGCCAGCAGTACTACAAGGCTGGAGCACGCTTTGCCAAGTGGCGTGCAGTCCTCAAGATTGGCCCCAATGAGCCCTCTGAGTTGTCTATCCAGCAAAACGCACAGGGCTTGGCCCGTTACGCCATCATTTGCCAGGAGAATGGCCTCGTGCCTATTGTTGAGCCAGAAATTTTAACCGATGGATCCCACGACATCGCCAAATGCGCTGCTGTTACTGAAACTGTGCTTGCAGCCTGTTACAAGGCACTGAATGATCAACATGTCCTTCTTGAAGGAACTCTTCTCAAACCCAACATGGTCACCCCCGGTTCTGATAGCCCTAAGGTAACACTCAATTTTGAAAAACGAGTAAATCACCAATCTTTTGTCTGAGATCTCATATAAGTGAAAATAATTAGTCACAGACGCTTTGTCATGCCGTTAGTTTCTACTTACGCATTGACAAAATGTAAGAAATCAACGAGACTGATGAGATAAAACATTAGAAACTACTACTTATTATCTTTATTTACTGCGAGACGTTATTAACTTGGAAAACAAACAATATGTATTTTTGTTTACAGGTATCACCTGAGGTGATTGGTGAGTACACAGTTACTGCGTTGCGCAGAACTGTCCCAGCTGCAGTACCCGGGATTGTATTTCTGTCTGGAGGACAAAGTGAAGAACAAGCTACACTGAACCTGAATGCAATGAATAAGTTTGATGTTGTGAAGCCATGGACACTTTCATTCTCATTTGGGAGAGCACTGCAGCAAAGCACACTCAAGACATGGTCTGGAAAGAAAGAGAATGTTGGCAAAGCTCAAGACGTGTTTCTGGCAAGATGCAAGGCCAATTCTGAGGCTACTTTGGGAAAGTATGGTGGTGGAAGTGAAACTGGATTGGCTTCTGAGAGCTTGTATGTTAAGGACTATAAGTATTAAGCTTCTGGATGGATGCATTTTAGTATATGTATTATTATACTGTTTAAAGTTTTTGCTTTTGATTAACATGTTTAATTCTGCATATATATTTTATAAAAATCACCGTTCATAACTTTATAAACATCTCCGATTTGTTGAACATACTTTTTTCCCCCTCAGAATTAGTGAAGCTCAAATACAAGATTGTATATATGTGAGAAATAAAAAATGAAAAAGAGGTTTTCTTTAGCATATAGATAAATAGAAGATGTTGGAGAGAGCCTTAAACAACATAACATAATGGCCAGGTACAAAGTCTAGCGGCTTTTCTTTCATCTCTGTAAAGTTTAGTCATTCAAGTTTGTGGTGTTCTATATGAGAAGGTTGTTCGTGTACTATTTTTTTAATGGAATTGCCTATCACCACACCATAAGTGTTATGAAATGCAAAATATTTGTCTTAACTTTTAATGGAGTTGCCATGACGCGGTTCAAAACCCTCAAAACCCTCGAGGACAGTTTAATCAATTTCTGGAGAAAGGTGTGTGATGGAAGTAAGGGGTTCCAACGAACTGAAATCTTGGATCTTCGAAAAAGGATTAAGGACAAACTGTTTGTTTTGAGAAAAGTCAAAGTTAAAGGGCACTGAGAGCCTAAGTGACCTACTCACTCGATTCTAAATTTATATTGATTACAAAGAGAAACTATTGGTTGAAGTTGTAGAATGGAACAAAGGATCAGGGAACACGATGGGTGACAGACAAGGAGAAAACAGACACCGAGAATATGGAGACAGAGACACACACAAGAACAACGTGCTAGGTTCTCTTTGTACAAACTACTTGAACACTTCAAGAGAAAATATCTTCCAAGAATGTGCCAACATCAAATTCAAAGAGATCGAGTGAGGCAACCCCACTACGTGAAAGAATTTGCACAGATAAACATGTTAAAATTTGCTTCTTCCACAAGAGTCATGGACAGAAAACTCATGAATGCGTCCATCTAAAAGACGCCTTAGAAAAACTTATTATGAATGAGAGATTGAAGGTATAAGCCCAAGAAAGAAAGAAGAAAGACAATTACAAAAGACACACAAGTTTCTCATAGAATATCTTATAGGCAAAGCAATTCGTCGCAAACTAATAAGTCTCCCCACGGAGGCGAGACATCACATGAGAAAACGTTTGAGACCATAGAGAGTGCTAATAAAGGCAAGGATAACAACTAAGAAAAAGTTAGGAGGGGAAACAAAAAAGGCCAGCCTCGACAAAATTCTACAATAACAATCCTAATTTTGAGTCTCATAAAATGACTTAGGAGACAACTGTTTTGGATCGGTCAAACATTTTAATAAAACAAACCCAATACAAAGCTCAATACAAAGATCCAATATGATTAATTTGATTATTATCAATTAATTTATAATAGTAAGTATCAATGAAAATTAATCCAATTGATAAAGCGTTGATTCATTTGAAAAGGCGTAAATTGAACTCCTACAATCAATATAAATCTTTTTGACATATAATTTGTAAGTATATGTATAAGTCTAACTCAAAATAATTTATAAATACTACTGTCTCATTTAATATTGTGTTAAAATAACACTGTTGTTTTCTAAAATTGTTAATGAAGTTGTTGACCTTGTATACTATTCTTTGCAGTATTTTTTTATTTTTATCAATCTTCATAAAATGGATATAAAAGTTATTTTTCTCGTATGTAAAATGTAAAATAATAGATATTTTTGTAAGAAAATAATTATAATAATGAGCAATTTAAAAACGCAATTTTGAAGATTGTGGATTAAAACGTGATTTTGGGATGTTAGGCTCGCCTCGCCACAATGATTTAAGTTACTTTTAAAATCCTAGTTGATACCACGTCAATAATCAATTATTTGTCCCTTTGGCTTTAACTATTTTAAGCAGTCAAAAAGTTTTCTAATCAGTGCAACTCATAAAAGAAAAAAGTAACAAAATGCTAACTAAGTAACTGTTAAAGGTGAGTTGGTATACAACAATTAAGTCAAATTCTTATTCATTAAGTTATTGGTATTTATTATAGTTTTGAAATGTGTTGGGTGACAAAATAGACTCGACGAGTTAACATGTCTCTTTTATCTGAATTTTTTCAAAATAAATTAATGTTTTAATCATTCACTCTTTAATGTTTGTTTAATTTTTTTCTTCTTTCGTAGACACAAAAATAAATATATATTTTTGCATTTTTAAATTTGAAAGATGCAGCAGTGCCCACATGTCGGTCTTTTATCACCCTAATTCTTTTAAAAATGATTTTAGACTCGCATATAATGTCTATTCCTCCATTTTTTATTTAAATGAGACAGATATGCACCATACTTACCTAAAAAGTTACAAAAGTGATGGTCGTAAAATTTATTCTAAATAAGCTTTTATCATATCTAAAATTTAAATGAGTTGAGCTACTCAAACTTGACTTGTTAAATATTAGGTCAACTTTAATTATTTAATTAAATAAACAAATCTAAATCTAAATTTGATATTAGGCTTGATTAATACAATCAACTATTTTCTAAATTGTAGGTATATAGGTTTTATTTAACTTATAAACCCAGGAAAAAAAACATGTTCAATTTTTTATTTGAATTATGCTTTTTTATTATTTATATTATAGTCTATAATAAAAATATATAACATTTTGTATCAAAATCTATGAAATCAACTTTTGTTTATAAGTTATTTAAATGAAGGAGATGTTGATATATTAGTGAAGACTTGAATTCTTGAATTTTAAGAGTGTATTTTATTTTTTAAACTTTTTGGTGTGAATTTTGCTAAATTCTAACAAATTTTTAAAAAATAATTTTATTTTAACTGAATTAAATAAAAATATTTTATACACATTCTTGATATTGAAGAGCGTGAACATTCTATACCCTTAAATTTCTATCAACAATTAAAATAAGAAAAAATAGAAAATATGAAATGGTATCTTTTAATATCTTTTTTCAGTTTGAGATGAATCATATCACTCTTTTGCACACTCTAATTAATTTACTATACACCAAAATATTATAAAAACTAAATAAATAAATAAAACCAAACATTAAAAAAAAACCTCCATCTTCATCTAGTTGTTATGCATTGTCTAGCAACAAGAGAACCAGCAGGTGGACCAGTCATCTCCATGTGACAAACACTATGAAGCCAAAAAGACAAATGTATAATTCCCATTTTAACCTTCACCTTAAACGTTCCCCTTGCATAGTAACTCAACCTATTACTACTTTGCACATCCTCTTCAAGTTTCACACCCACCTCTTGTGCCACAAAAAGCAAACTTGACATAAACTTCACTGCTTGCAACCTAGTTTCTCTTGGCTTTTGAGTAAAAGGATTAATGGATTGAGATGATATGAGTCTATTTGTGAAGAAAAGTTCAATATGTAAAGACTCAAACTTCACATGAACTCTTCTATTAGGGTTTGAAAAGTTTGTGAGAAGTGTGAACTCACCATTGAGATAGGGTTTTGAGTCAAAATATACTAAGTTTAAGCTTGCATTTGCAATATCAAATGAAGGGTTGCTTGGTTTTAGGGCTAGGTAACATATTAATGTTGCTATGCCAAAGAAGATTAGCATGAGGCTGAAGATGAAACATAGTATTGCGGCAAACCATACTATTGGTTTGGTTTTTTGATGTTCAACAACATTGAGGATTGCTAGCTTTCTTGATGACCTTGTTCTAAAGGGATGATAGTTTTTGGGTGTTTTTAAGATGCTAGTTTGTTCTGGAGAGATTTGAATGTTTGTTTGGTTTGAGGGTGAGGGTGAGGGTGAGGATATGTTGTTGGGTATCATTTTTGAATTGGTGGAAAAAAGGCACTTCAATGACACAAAGTTATGGAGAGAAGAGATGAGGGATGAAATGTTTATTTATTCTAAATAGGGTCATGGGTTAAAGAAAGTGGAGAGAAAAGAAGTTTTCTATTTTAATAAAAAATTATAAATTATTTAGGTGAGCTAGATTTTGTGACTATGAGATATTGTCTGTTTTGAATGTAAAAACTGACACGATTTTATCATTTAAAAAAGACGTCTAATTGAATTAAAAAGTCTGATGTTTATAAATTAATTTTAACCTCGATTCCCAAGTAACGAAACTATCTTAACCAACCCGAAACAATTATTATTTTTATGTGTATATTGACAAATATTCTTATATATTATTCACCAACATTTTAAGAGTCATATATTAAATAAGATATGATTCAAAAATATGTTTACAAATTAATTTTTTTAAAATTAAGTTAGACAAAATTTAAATTTTTAAGATGATAACAAAGTTTGTTTAAGATCAATTGAACTGTATACTGCAATTTTTTACTATCAGAATATCTATTATTTATATTCACATACCCAAGTTTACCATGTGGATTTAATAAGAATGAGTTAAAGCCAATTAGAAAATAAGTATTTTAAAACTGAGTAATAGTTACGTGGGGTCAATATTATTATATTTAATAGGTATATGCATTTAAAGGTGGTGTGTGGAAGCTAAAGTTGGGTGACAATTGATGTTTTCAAGATTTTTAAATGCACATGCTTTTGATGTGCGACAGTGTTTGATAAAAATCATAAAAGGTAGGCTTAAGACAGCACTCACTTTTTTCATTGCTTCTTCTTTAAGTCTTCAAGTTTTACATGGTTTATACTTTGTCATATACATGTATGTGAAAATAGTGTATTTGATTAGGGTTTGGATTGTGAATGTGTATGAGTTATAACATAGTGGTGTCCCATGAATCTAACTATGTATGTGCCACATAGGATGTTTAAGCACTAAGAAAACGTAATAGCCGGAAAGTGAGTGCTTTTAGTAAAGGTCTCTCATTTCATGTTTGGATCTTATGACCCAGATTAGGTGAGCTTTTTGTGTAAGGTCTTAATCATAAGAATTCAAAATGAACTCAGTTATACAATTAGTAATTAGTGCTCATTTTTCTATATGTCCATGATAATGCCCTGGCGGAGTTAGCATAAATTCAACAAAGTCTATATAAAAAAACATAAAACACAGCAAAAATTAATATTGTAAATTTAATCTTTGGTACACATAAGTTATAACATCGGTTATTTTCAACAAACCACTGTTTAGGGCTGACCCGAATTCTGCAGCTAACATGTATTGTTGGGCTATTGGTCTGATGGTAAATAGTCTTGGAATTTGAATTTTGGTGCTGATTCGTTGTCGACAGTTGCGTCTCATGAGTTGAGTAAGCTTTTGTGTATTTTGGCATATTTACATTCTTTTCCGTAAGAGTCAGACTCCTTCATTTGGTGGAGGGATCCGCTTAGATTTTAGGTTAAAGCGGCATATTTGAGATTGAATTCTTTGAATTCGATAGGGTCGGAACAAGTTTCCACTCATACTCACTTGTTTGCTAAGTTATGGAAAGTCTCGATTCCTTCTAATATTCGTTTTTTGGTTAGAGATTATTTCGCGTACTCAGCTTGGCAGAAGAGGTGTTATCAATTCCAGTGGCTTAGGATGTCTCTTTTACTAAGTAAAGAAGAACCAGGTGTTCATCTCATCTTCTATTGTAATATTTCGGTTCAAATTTGGTCGGCTATCACTTGGTTGGGTATTCCGACATTACCTATGTTGAGGTCTGATTTGGAGAGTTTTGAAATTTTTGATTCACTATTGCTAGGAAAGATCAAGAAAAAACTTAGAAGGCTCTTGTGGTTTGCGGTGAATTGAATTATTTGGCTGACTAGGAATGCTATTATCTTTAAAAATGACCATTGGATATTTCTGTAGTATTTTCTCGGATTAAGTCTATTTTATGGGATTGGTTGGACATTAGTAATAACGGTAGGATTGATATCTCGTGGGATTGATATCCCGTTGGAATGTTAATCCTGCTTTCTGTTTGTATCAGGTTGGTTCGAGTTAAACTCGATTATATTTTTTCTTTCCCTCTTCTGTATTGAGTTGCCTTTATCAATATAGTTCTTTTGTTTATAAAAAAATTAATTATTTAACTATTCAAATTAAGAAGTAGTATGATGAATGACGAAATTCTCCCATAATTGTTTTTGAGAATATCTCATTACACCCCTTGAATCTCTTAGGCACCTGACTAAATTTTAATAATGCCCCTAACTTTCGTAGATGCATATCCGGAAGCACATTTTTTTTTATAAAAAATTGGACTTTTTCCGTAGGTACATCTACATAACGTGATAATGTTCCGTAGATGTACCCACGAAACATTCTACTATATTTTCAAATCAAATACATTCACTCCAAAATTCAACTTTTATAACAAAAATGGAATATCAAATTATAGTAAATTAAAGTAATGAAATTTAAAGGCAACGAAATATAGTACACCAAAAAAAAAATACATGGTATAAATCATCGGCCATAATGTCAAATACATAATCAAAGTAACGTGCATAAATAAAATCAAAATACAGATATCAAAAAAATCACAAGCATCACTACTATTGTGTATGCCAGACAACATCCTCCGCCTCTACCCTGCCTCTGGCCCCGCCTCTGCGTCCATGTCCTCTGCTGGCTTATGTGCCTCTACTGTCAAGTGGCCCACCCATCCTGGCACGGTTTCGACGGTACAAAAATGCTCTCTCTGCCACCCCCATGATACTATCCAATACACGCATGTGATCAGACCCCTCAGGGAAGAAACCAGCGGCAATGCCTGTCTGCGCCATGTCAAGTATCTCACGACATTGAGGAAGAACATCATTAGTGTGGTCAACCTAAACTGATGAGTCCGCTAAATCTCCTTGTGGGCTGGTCTGGATGGTGATCCCGATGCAGTGGGAATCATGTATGAGTGTGACCCCCTGTAGTACCAGGTGATGTACCCGTCAACGCAACTTCAGTCTACCTCTGATCTGGTCGCCCAAGCCTCATTAGGAACCATGTGATGCTCCCAGTTTGCAAAGACATCATCTATCTGCCGACGAGTCATCAATATAGGAGCTAAGACAAGAGGGTTGCGAGGTATCGTCTGACAGTAGCCGAACTGTTGCATGACACGCTTCGAAAGATAACGAACAGTGATGGTCAACTGGCAGCCAATTATCCAGAATATAAGGCAACGTCATCCCACGCAACCACCTCACAGTGAGCAGCATAACAGTCATATTGGACGTCCTCTGCAGCCATGCAGTCAAGATAGCGCCTGTAAGGATCCGACAACTGGTTCCCTTTGAGGGGGATGAAGGCTCTAGCACGCGCCATAACCTCAGTATAGTCTGACACCTCTCCCAAGCCAATATTAACAGAGAAGTGTTGTAATATCCAATCCTAAAAAAAATAACGGGGATCAAACATATTACCACAAATATATAATAAACTTTGAGAAAAAGTATAATGATATAAGATTGTTACCATTAAGAGGGTACAACTGCCAGCCACAGTCCTTGCCTTCCACATGCATCCCTCTCCGAGTCTATGGTAGTTGTACACCAATGTAGCCGCTCCCCAGTTGTACTCATGGACACATGCGGTGTCCGATAAGTACCTCAGGTAAATGACGTTTGTGTACGATGAGCTCGTGTCCACAAACAAATGGGTGCCTAAAAAAAGGAGGTAACATCTCATTACCCGCTTCCTGTGTATATCCACCTCTGCCTCGTCACCATCAGCAGACTGTGCCGCAAGGAACTCGGCTTCGTACTGCCGCACTAAGAAATGAAACCTCATGTGTGTCCCGCGGGTCCTCTCCACCTCCTCAAGCGCATCCTCTGGATCATCCCCAAGCTTCTCAATCAGCATCTCCCTCACTTCCTCCTTCGTCATCCTACTGTGACCAAGGAGGGTACCCCTGATATGTATATACAGGAGGCATGCAACGTCGTCAAGAGTGATGGTAAGCTCACCGCGAGGAAGATGAAATGACGAAGTCTCTGGATGCCACCTCTCTGCAAATGCCATAAGCATCCCATTATGTATCATGTGGAACCCGAACTGATAGAAGTCCTTCATCCCAGAAGCTAAGAAGACATCTTGGAACCACGACTCAGTAGGCTGCACGAAAGCGGAAATCTTCCGGCCGTGGTAGTAGAACTTCTGGGTATCCCAATCCTGAAATCTTCCAAAAAAACACCGAAGACCATGCCTACCCTGTCAACAAGGATACATCTATAGGACCCCCAGGGTAGAAGACATGCCTCTCAACTGCATCATCCTTCTCGTGTAGCTCAGGAGGTGGCACCGAAGAACCAGCATCGGTCGTCATTGGCACATGAGTAGAAGAACTAGCCCGATGGCATCTGCGGGCGAAGGGCGTTTGTGAGGAACCCTCACCATCATCCCGGGGCCTCCAATATGAGGTAGTAGATGTGGAAGGCCCTGAAGGATAGAAAAACACTTAGAAAGGGGGGGTTTGAATAAGTGTAGCTTTAAAAACTAGACAGATAAAAATAAATTGCACAGTTATTTTTATCCTGGTTCGTTGTTAACTAAACTACTCTAGTCCACCCCCGCAGAGATGATTTACCTCAACTGAGGATTTAATCCACTAATCGCACGGATTACAATGGTTCTCCACTTAGTCAGCAACTAAGTCTTCCAGAGTCTTCTGATCACACACTGATCACTCCAGGAACAACTGCTTAGATACCCTCTAAGACTTTTCTAGAGTCTTCTGATCCACACGATCACTCTAGTTACAACCTGCTTAGATAACCTCTAAGACTTCCTAGAGTATTCTGATCCACACGATCACTCTAGTTCCTTACAACTTAATGTAATCAATTCTAAGAGTATTACAATTGCTTCTTAAAAGCTATAATCACAAACTGTGATATTTCTCTTAACGTTTAAGCTTAATCTCACTAATATATTACAACAGCAATGTAGTGAGCTTTGATGAAGATGAAGATTCTGAGCTTTGAATAGAACAGAGTTTCAGCAAGTTAATATGAGTTGTTTTGTGTAGAATCGTTAACCTTGCTTCTCATCAGAACTTCATATTTATAGGCGTTGGAGAAGATGACCGTTGAGTGCATTTAATGCTTTGCGTGTTCCGTACAGCATCGCATTTAATGTTATACGCTTTTGTCAACTACCTCGAGCCTTGTTCACGCTGTGTCTACTGACGTTGCCTCTAGTAGCTTTTAACGTTCCTTTTGTCAGTCAGCGTAGCTTGCCACTTGTACTTCCTTCTGATCTGATGTTTGTGAATACAACGTTTGAATATCATCAGAGTCAAACAGCTTGGTGCAAAGCATCTTCTGATCTTCTGACCTTGAAGTGCTTCTGAGCGTGATACCATCAGAACTTCAGTGCTTCTGATCTCATGTTCTTCTGATGCTTCCATAGACCCATGTTCTGATTCTGCTTCGACCATCTTCTGATGTCTTGCCAGACCATGTTCTGATGTTGCATGCTGAACCCTTGAGACAAAGCTTCTAAGCGCTGAATTATGCATACTCTTTATATATTTCCTGAAAAGGAAATTGCATTGGATTAGAGTACCATATTATCTTAAGCAAAATTCATATTATTGTTATCATCAAAACTAAGATAATTGATCAGAACAAATCTTGTTCTAACAATCTCCCCCTTTTTGATGATGACAAAAACATATATAAATGATATGAATTTGCGATCAGAAAGAGCAGACGGCAAAAGACAAATTACACAGCTATAGCATAAGCATATGAATATGTCTCCCCCTGAGATTAACAATCTCCCCCTGAGATAAATAATCTCCCCCTGAAATAAATACTCGAAGAACTTTAATAAAAGACTTCCCTGATTATTTCGGTAGAGACGATCACATAAGCTTCTGTCTTTAGAGAATTCATAGCTTCTGACTTCTGCTTCCATTGGACAGCTTCAGAACTAGAATTTCTTTAGATCCCTAGAACACTCACAGCTTCTGATTCCTGCTTCCATCTAGGACAGCTTCAGAACTTGAATTTCTTTGATCTTCAGAACATTCACAGCTTCTGATTTCTGCTTCCATTTAGGACAGCTTCAGAACTTGAATTTCTTTGATCTTCAGAACATTCACAGCTTCTGATTTCTGCTTCCATTTAGGACAGCTTCAGAACTTGAGTTTTCTGGATCTTTAGAACAATCACAGCTTCTGATTTCTGCTTCCCTCGGATAGCTTCAGAGCTTGAATTTCTACCAACCTCACTTCATGCTAGATTTGTATCAGAACATTGTTGAATGTACCAGAGCATCATCAGAGCATCTCTACATCCTGAAATGTTACAGAACAAAAACTTAACGACAAAAGTCAGCATGAACGAGTCAGAACATAAAATGTATATTAGAACACATGATATGTATCAGAGCCATATAGGCTAAAATAATGTATCAGAGCAAATAGAATTTTGTCAGAGCAAATAGACAAATATGGATCAAATTCTATTATTTGTGCTTCTGATTCATTCTTCTTTCTTGCTTCTGATTTCTGAAGCTTGACAGCACTCAGCTTGCTTCAGTTTCCATGAGCTTATTCTTTTTATAGAATAACACTTCTTATGGTTTTGCTTCTTGTGTTTGCTTTGAAGATTCTCTTCACTTCTTTATACCTGCAAAACACTTAAACCATATAGAACTTGCAGTTCTTGTTAGAAAATGTGTGGGAGCTTTACCCAGCAACTGATAGATTAATCAAATCATTTATCATTTATCTTCTCCCCCTTTTTGTCATATCATCAAAAAACAGAAAAGATTCAGAGACAAACAAAAAGAAACGCACGGAGGAAGAAGATGATTTCATTGAAGTTCAAACAGCAGGTACAGAAGTACATGGAGATAAGTAAGATCAGATGCACAAAAAAAACAGATGCAACGAAAAAAGAAACAACACAGACTCAATCTAAGATGGCCCTAGCCTTGACAAGATCTTGGCCAGCATCTCTTGAACCTCATTGTTGTGTCCATCTTGCCTCACCATGAAAGCTCTATACTCATCATTGAGTGAGCTTTGCTCATCCTGTCTCCTCTGAATTTCTTCCAGAGTCCTTGCAAGACGAGAAGATTCATCAGAAGAAGCTTCACCGCTTTCAACCACAGGAATAGCAACTTGATCTGTAGCTTCCATGGATAGATCATTTGCAGGGATTTCCTCAACAGGATCTGATTCAGCAACATGATCTTCAGCATCTGCTTCTTGCATAGAAGCATCTCCATATTCTGCAGCAGGAATTTCCGAGTCTCCATTCTCAAGTGCCTGAAGAATGGCAGCTAGATTCCTGGGAGCAGAAGGACCTTCAACTTCTGGTGGGTTAACAACTTCTGGAATGACCAAGCTTGGGTCTTTCTCAGAAGGGTTTTCCCTCAGATAGTCAAAGAGAGTCTTGAAGTCTCCGAGCAGAACAGGATAATCAGGAATAAAGATAACAATATCCTTGCATGGATTTGCTTCCATTTCAGCAGCCAGTCTTAATTGTTCCATCTCATCCAAGAAGGGCTTCTCTTCCAACAGATGTCTTCCTTTGAGACTAGCAAACCAGAAGTCTTCATAATTCCTTAGGATTCCACGAGGTCGTGGGGCAGCAGCCACAAGTCTTTTCTGTACTCCCATTGCTTCTTCTTGAAACACCTTGCGAAATCTTTTCCAGATATTTCTTGTAGAAACATCATTCAGACCATTTAGGAAAGCTTCCTTCAGAAGGTCTAAGCCATTGATTACTTCATATCTGAAAAGTTCCAGGTAGGTAGAGAGTTCAGGTTCAGACGGATTGAGGGTGAATTTGTAGTTCGGGTAGAGAGGACAAACAGGTTTTGATTTTCTGGTAGGTAAGGGATTGGATACAGAAGGTGGAGGTGCGGTGGATGAGGAGGAGGGAATAGCTGAGAGAATGATTGATGAGGATGAATTATTTGTAAAGGGAATTGGTGAGAAAGTCTTATCAGAAGGAGTTGGGGGAAGAATATTTAGAGGAGTGGGATTTAGAATGGGAGAGGAGGAGGTTGATGGAGAAATATTTGGTAAGGTGAAGTTTATTTTTGGTTCAGATGGAGGTGATTGGAAGGATGGTTTAGGGACAGAGGGAGGTGGAGTAAAAACCTGCCTGGAGATTTGCACAGAAGAAGAAGATCTGGTTCTGCGAAAGGAATCTCTAATCCTTTTCTCCCTTCGTTCTTCAGAGTCCACCTTGTCAGGATCAAAGGTGACTCTCAACTTCTTGGCCTTCTTAGCCTCATCTTCTCGGGCTTTTCTTTTAATCCTAGCCTTTTGTTCCTTCTGATCCTTCTTCAAAAGGTCAGCCTTGGACGGAAGTACTCTGCCACGGATCCAAGCAGGATCAATATCTGATTGCTTCCTAACACAATCTTCCAGGTAAGACTTGACAACCTGATGCAGTTCTTCTTGAAACAGGGAGGCAAAACCTTCAACAACAACTCTTCTTGAGAGAATGTCAGGAAAGCTTGGGCACACAGAAGGTACATTTTTAATGAGTTCTAATCTGAACAAATCCACACCATTAAAAATGGGACCTTGAACTACTCCAAGCAAATGGGATGCATTGAGTTTTCTGATGGAGTCCAGCACTTTGCTTTCAGTAAGAATGTCTGAAATCATTCTTCCAAACGGAATAGTCGTTCTTGAAAGATGAGGGTACTTCGCCCTTTCCTCTTCTCTTGACTCAAGGATTGAAGTTTTCAGATTCTCAAACAGAATGTGAGAAATGTTGATCTCAGTCTTTTTGCCAATGCAGAAAAGAGTGTGCTTGTGATCTGGACTGATGTAAGAAGAGGAGAGCATCCTTTTTCTGTGATGAAGAGAACCCAGAATAATCTCAGCCCATACTCTATAAAATGGCCTCAAGGTGCCTGTGTTATTCGAGTCAATCCCAGAAGACTGAGAGATTTGTTTTTCAACTATCGACCAATCAACAGATGCATGTCGAAAACCAGACCAACCTTCTTCATCATTCAGATTGTATAGCTTCCTGATCAGTTTTTCAGAGATAACCACTTCATGCCCTAGCACGAATGAAATGATGGCCGTTGGGGTAACCGTTGCATGTACCCAGAAATCCTTCACAAGATCAGGATAAATTGGACCAACCAATCTATTAAGGTACTTGGACCATCCTTGCTCAAGGATTCTTGCATCACACTTAAAGCCATTCGCTTTAAGATTGTTTAAGTCCACAGCAGTTTCACATAAAACCTCCAAGTCCTTCGTGGGTATCAAGCAAGTTTTCAAAGGAGCATATTCATAATTTCGTAGAAGGATTTGTGAAGAAGTAAGTCTTTCTTTTGAGGAAGATGAACAAGAGGAAGAGTTCATGATGATTATGTCGTAAGATTAGAACAAAGACTAGGGTTTGAAAAAGAAAAACAGATGCAGCGAAAAAAAAAAGTGTACAACAAAATAGAGAGACGGAGAAAAGAATGAAGTTGAAGCGGGCTATTTAAAAGATTTGAAAATAATTTAAATCATTTTGCATTAAATGAGAAATGACATTAGGAGAGATAGCATGGTAAATGAAATGATTTAATACAGTTACCTAGGTCGGCGTCTTTTCAACTGCACGCTTCGTACTGACCGTAGAGACACGTGTTCATCATCAGATAATGGATGACAGGTGTGAAATATTCAATAGGCTTTACGCCTTCTGATTCCGATCACTACTTCTGAATTGATCAAGTTTCTCTTCTGGAGACACTCCTTCTGAAGTGTGCTGATATAAATCTGAATGATCTTCTGATCCATTACTTCTGATATACACAGCTTCTGGAGATTCACTTCTTTGTTCTGCAGCTTCTGATAAGACAAAACTGTATCTGCAGAAATTCTTAAGCTGCTTTGTTTCATCAGAAACAAGTTTATTATCAAACCAGATATTTATTGATTCGTCCACAATCAATGTTTCAATATTGTATATTCTGTAGCATTTAGAGCATTCAGAATAATCAAGAACGAAACATCAATGCTTTAGAAACAAACAAAACAGATGGTTCCAAGACTAATAAACTTTCTTTTCTGATCTCCTACGAATATAGATTCTTCCACAGATTTAAGTACCAGAACTTGGAAGACAGTCCTTCTTCCCTTCAAGTGTTGAGACCAACTTGAGTCCAGGTGACATGTCATGTTGACTTTTATCTTCTTTGTCGCCAAGAGAATCTGCAAAAGAAATAGTCTTTTTCTTTGGTACCCACATCTTCTTGGGTCCTTTCTTGTTAGTTCTCCTCAAGTTCTGATTGACTTTAGGTTTAACATTGTAAGCAGAGGGAGGAACAGCATGATAATTCTTAATGTGAGTTTCATGATATTTCCTAGGTTGTGTCACATGCTTTTTGGTGTGTGTTATGTGAAAACTTTGAGCATGTGAAGTGTGCCTAATATCATGGGAGTGGCCATACTTGAACTGATCATACAATGGCTTGTATGTGAATTTCATTTCATCAACAGGTTCAAGTTTGTATGGGGTTTCACCCTCAAAACCAATGCCGACTCTTTTGTTTCCAGACACAGCATATATCATAGAAGCTAGCTGACTTCTGCCAATACTTCTAGATAAGAACTTCCTGAAACTTAAATCATATTCTTTCAGAATATGGTTTAGACTAGGAGTGGATTTTTTTGAATCAGAAGGAGATCCAACATTATTGGATAATTTTAAAAGTTTTTCTTTTAATTCAGAATTTTCCAACTCAAGCTTCTTTGTTTCAAATTCAAATAGCTTTTTCAGCTTTTTGTATTTGAGACTAATCTGAGACTTGAATTCCAGAAGTTCTGTTAGACCGGAAACTAACTCATCTCTAGTAAGTTCAGAAAATACCTCTTCAGAATCTGATTCTGATGTAGATTCTGATCCGTCATCTTCTGTCGCCATCAGCGCACAGTTAGCCTGCTCATCTTCAGAGTCTGAATCATCTTCTGACTCATCCCAGGTTGCCATAAGACCTTTCTTCTTATGAAACTTCTTCTTGGGATTTTCCTTCTGAAGTTTTGGACATTCATTCTTGAAGTGTCCAGGCTCATTGCATTCATAGCACATGACCTTCTTCTTGTCAAATCTTCTGTCATCAGAAGATTCTCCACGTTCAAATTTCTTTGAACTTCTGACGCCTCTGAACTTCCTTTGCTTGTTCTTCCAGAGTTGATTTAGCCTTCTGGAGATCAAGGACAGTTCATCTTCTTCTTCAGATTCTGATTCTTCAGGATCTTCTTCTCTAGCCTGAAAAGCGTTAGTGCATTTCTTGATATTGGATTTTAATGCAATAGACTTACCTTTCTTTTGAGGCTCATTTGCGTCCAGCTCTATTTCATGGCTTCTCAAGGCACTGATAAGCTCTTCCAGAGAAACTTCATTCAGATTCTTTGCAATCTTGAATGCAGTCACCATAGGACCCCATCTTCTGGGTAAGCTTCTGATGATCTTCTTTACGTGATCAGCCTTGGTGTATCCCTTGTCAAGAACTCTCAATCCAGCAGTAAGAGTTTGAAATCTTGAAAACATCTTTTCAATGTCTTCATCATCCTCCATCTTGAAGGCTTCATACTTCTGGATTAAAGCGAGAGCTTTAGTCTCCTTGACTTGAGCATTTCCTTCATGAGTCATTTTCAAGGACTCATATATGTCATAGGCCGTTTCCCTGTTAGATATCTTCTCATACTCAACATGAGAGATAGCATTCAGCAAAACAGTTCTGCATTTATGATGATTCCTGAAAAGCTTCTTCTGATCATCATTCATTTCTTGCCTTGTCAGCTTTACGCCACTGGCATTTACTGGATGTTTGTAACCATCCATCAGAAGATCCCATAGATCACCATCTAGACCAAGAAAGTAACTTTCCAGTTTATCTTTCCAGTATTCAAAGTTTTCACCATCAAATACCGGCGGTCTAGTATAACCATTGTTACCGTTGTGTTGCTCAGCAGAGCCAGATGTAGATGCAGGTGTAGACTTTGCAGTTTCATCAGCCATCTTTTACTGAAGCGTTTTTCTCTTCCTGAATCTTTTCTAAACACGGTTAAGTGCTTGCACCTTAGAACCGGCGCTCTGATGCCAATTGAAGGATAGAAAAACACTTAGAAAGGGGGGGTTTGAATAAGTGTAGCTTTAAAAACTAGACAGATAAAAATAAATTGCACAGTTATTTTTATCCTGGTTCGTTGTTAACTAAACTACTCCAGTCCACCCCCGCAGAGATGATTTACCTCAACTGAGGATTTAATCCACTAATCGCACGGATTACAATGGTTCTCCACTTAGTCAGCAACTAAGTCTTCCAGAGTCTTCTGATCACACACTGATCACTCCAGGAACAACTGCTTAGATACCCTCTAAGACTTTTCTAGAGTCTTCTGATCCACACGATCACTCTAGTTACAACCTGCTTAGATAACCTCTAAGACTTCCTAGAGTATTCTGATCCACACGATCACTCTAGTTCCTTACAACTTAATGTAATCAATTCTAAGAGTATTACAATTGCTTCTTAAAAGCTATAATCACAAACTGTGATATTTCTCTTAACTTAAGCTTAATCTCACTAATATATTACAACAGCAATGTAGTGAGCTTTGATGAAGATGAAGATTCTGAGCTTTGAATAGAACAGAGTTTCAGCAAGTTAATATGAGTTGTTTTGTGTAGAATCGTTAACCTTGCTTCTCATCAGAACTTCATATTTATAGGCGTTGGAGAAGATGACCGTTGAGTGCATTTAATGCTTTGCGTGTTCCGTACAGCATCGCATTTAATGTTATACGCTTTTGTCAACTACCTCGAGCCTTGTTCACGCTGTGTCTACTGACGTTGCCTTTAGTAGCTTTTAACGTTCCTTTTGTCAGTCAGCGTAGCTTGCCACTTGTACTTCCTTCTGATCTGATGTTTGTGAATACAACGTTTGAATATCATCAGAGTCAAACAGCTTGGTGCAAAGCATCTTCTGATCTTCTGACCTTGAAGTGCTTCTGAGCGTGATACCATCAGAACTTCAGTGCTTCTGATCTCATGTTCTTCTGATGCTTCCATAGACCCATGTTCTGATTCTGCTTCGACCATCTTCTGATGTCTTGCCAGACCATGTTCTGATGTTGCATGCTGAACCCTTGAGACAAAGCTTCTGAGCGCTGAATTATGCATACTCTTTATATATTTCCTGAAAAGGAAATTGCATTGGATTAGAGTACCATATTATCTTAAGCAAAATTCATATTATTGTTATCATCAAAACTAAGATAATTGATCAGAACAAATCTTGTTCTAACAGGCCCCTCAGCTGGAACGGATGGAGAAGGCCCTGCTGGAACTGGTGTAGCGGGTACATCTGCTGGAACGCCAACTCCACCAGTCACTTGTGACCTATCTACATCCGTTCATGCCGCACGGTGGCATGCTGTGCTACCCTCCCACATGTAAGTCTGTCTAGATGGTCGACCATAATGTCTGCATTGTGTTACAAATAAAATCGAGTTAGATACAATTTAGCTATAACAACAAAAGGGAAAAAAGAAAATTTACTTTTGTATGTGCACCTGCGGAACTCTTCCGTAGATGCATCTACGGAAGTACCTTACATTTTAAAAAACTTATATTCTTGCATAGGTGCATCTATGGAAAGACCTAATATTTCATATGCTCCATATATGCATCTACTGAATGTTCTGAAACCTCTAAAATGCAAAAATGGCGTCTGGTCACTGTTGTAGAGGGTTAAAAACCTCATTTTGGTGGTTTAATCGTCTATTTAACACATCAAACAATAACTACATTGTCTCTAAACTATGTTTCTAGCTAAAAGTAACTAATGATTTCTACACCAAAAAATTGATTCAAACTCTATTACAGGGAGTACTCTAAAATAACTCAAAAATTCGAAAACTTACCAATTAAATTGAATTTTGAAGTTGTTGGAATGTGTTAATCGTTGATTTTTGGCCGAACTCGAGAGAAAAAAATAACTTCAGTGGAAGTTTGATTTTTGAGATTGAGAGTTTGATAGTTTTGAAATGAGAAATGTGAAGAATGGGGAGGAGAAGAGTCTGACGCGATTATAACATAAAATGTTTCCGTAGATGTATCTGCAGAAGCTTCCGTATGTACATCTACGGAACAAAATAAAATTTAAACAAAAAAAGAGGTATTTCCGGGGTACATCTACGAAACAGGAGGACATTTTAGACAACTCGCCTGGTACATGAGAGACCCATGGAACGGGGTAAGATATTTTCTTGTTTTTTTAACATTAGTGTATTCTCAGAGTTAAATTCAAGCTCAAGAATATACTTAAGCTAAAAAGATTCATACCGTATTATCCAAGTTTTATTGAATATATTATAAATTTAATTGGCGAGAGAAAAAAATCCAATATTAATATTTATAAAACATAAAGTAAAACATCACAAAATAAAATATACATTGATAATAATTATATACAAAACTTGAACTTAAACATATTTCAAAAAGTAAAATACATTTATAATAGATTTTTGTACTAAAGTTGAACTCAGACAATTTTTTGGTTACAAAATTGGGTCTAAAGACCTAGAAAAAAGAGAAGAAACCAATATCATTGTCTTCTTTGCATCTATAAGATTTTTTGGTATTTAAAAATCTGTTTATACTTTGTTTTTAGCATCATTTTTTACAACAAATTATTACGGTGAGCATGGAGAAGAATGCCGTTAACAAAGTATGAGATTGAAAAGTTCACCACAGTGAACGATTTTGGTCCGTTGCGCATGAAGATGAAAGTCCCACTGATTTTGCAGGGTTGCTTAGAAGCGTTGAAGGGAGTCACAGTCATGGACGCTGCGTTAACGGAGAAGGAGAAAAATACCATGATAGAGAAATCCTGTAACGCCATCTTATTGAGCCTCAGTGACAAGGTTATTCGACAGGTTGTGAAGGAGACGATGATGTCGAGTTTATGGGTGAAACTCGAAATTTTCTACATGACAAAATCGTTGGTCAATCACCTCTACCTGAAGCAAGCTCTATATTCATTCAAGATGAGTGAAGACAAAGTATTGGTTGAGCAATTAGATATATTCGACAAGCTGATTCTTGATCTGTAAAATATTGATGTCAAGATTGATGATCAAGATCAAGCATTGTTGTTGTTGTGTGGTTTGCCCATATCACATGCTCACTACAAAGAAACTCTATTGTATGGAAGAGAGTCTCTGGCCTTTGAAGAAGTTCAATCACCCTTGTATTCTAAGAATCTGAAGAAACCAAAGGAGCATAAGCCATCTTCAACTGGTGAAGGTCTGTCGGTTAAGGAGGAATTCACTAAGAGAGATGACAAGTTCGACAAAAAGAAAGTGAAAAATCAGCAGAAGTCTTATAGTGGTAATAAGAGGTATTTGGCAGTGGAAAACAAGGATGTTGCAACAAAGGTGTGGGAGGCGATCGAGGATTTAGGTGTTGTGGGGGATTGAAAACAACAACGTCTATGTGGAAGTTGTTATAAGTATGGAGGATATGGATAAAGTTGAAAATATGAAACAACAGGCGGTCAATGAATTGGTACAATCATGAATTTGGTAACTTTCAACATTAGGAATGGGGGTAGCTTACTCAAGCGTAGGGGAGTGAAGGAGATACTTAATGAGGGTCAAGCGGATGTGTGTTTTTTACAAGAAAAAAAAAATTAAGGAGACGTCGGACCAGATAGAAAATTCGTTTTGGTTTGACAACGATGTGAAGTGGACATCAAAGAATTCGATGGGTACTTTAGGAGGCATGATGATCATGTGGAGGAAGGAAGTTTTATCACCAATTTTCAGCTTTAGATTGGAGGGTCTCATAGTCATTAAAGCCATGTTTAAAGATAAGATGTGTTACTTTGTATATATCTATTCTTCTTGTAATTTTGCTTTAAAGAGGAAGTTGTGGAACATCTGTTAGCACTTAGGAGGAAATGGGTTGATGGGGAATGGTGTATAGTAGGGGATTTCAACTCTGTTAGAAGCTATTATGAGATGGTGGGTTGCAATGATTATTATAAGTCACAGAAGGTGTAACACCCTTCTAAATCCTGCAAAAATTATAACATAAATCAGAGTAATATATCATGCATATCACTTCAAGAGTGTCATACATAAATTCAAAAACCACAAGCATTTGTCATGTGTAACACCCTTCTAAACCCCGCGGCAATTAATCAAATTAAATCAGAGTAACATGCACAAGGGTGTCACAATTAATAAATAAAAATAAACCGCATCGGCCACAAGTCATGCATTCACTGAAGAAACATACTAACATAACTCATAAATAAACTATCTCATGTTTACACAGCGGAATAGATCATCAAACTAACATTACATCATCCATGCTTTAATCTTCAAATAAGATAAACAAAACAGAGTTAATGTCATAAACTAAAAACAGCATTCCCCAGTGTTACACCTATCAGAGCATGACCCGACGCTAACCGACACATTGACTCATGAGCTAATCCTCACCGAGTCGAAGCCGCTATCCTCAATCTGAAAAATATAGTGTAAGGGTGAGTCTCATTCGCAATTAACAAATATTATTGCATTATAAATAACAGTACATCAACAGTTATATTATTCACCCAACTCATCTATATCCAGATCGTCCATCAACATACACACACATACCATCAAAACATACAAGAGTATACATATAGTCATGTTATCAAATCCATGCAAATGAATGCAACTGACTCTATGCATGTGGTACCAATCATCATCAATGGGAATCACCCACCGACCGATCTATCATCATCCAGATACGGCCCTGCCAGCACAAATTCCACACAATGAGAATTCTGCCATTCACTGAATCCTCTCATCATCTAGGATTCAGCCCTCTTCAATGCTTATGAATGCATGCAAACATATATATATATAACATACTTTCATCATCTCCACTCTATGAGTAGCATCATCTATACTCATTTCATCATCATCGTCGTTATTAAGCATGTTCATATATACATTAACATCATTCAATAAAATCAATCATCAATAAACCACAAAATCACATTACAAGGTTAACACCGTCTTAAACAACATACAAAACACGCCTACAGATCGAAAGTTACACATCATTGAACTTTCCAGAAAATCACAAAACAGAAATTTCACATACAGAAGCCATACGCGTATCATCAAGTCCATACGCGTCCATACGCGTATCACCATCCCTCATACTCGTACCATACGCATTTCATCAGAGTCAAAATGGCCTAAAAACAACCTCATACGCGTATCAACCTTGCCATACGCGTATCACCAGAATCAATTTCCTCTTTTAAAAATTCCATACGCGTATGAGCATCCTCATACGCTCCTCATACGCAATTCACCAGTACATGGTATTTGGGACAGGGCAGCTGCGTATCATACGCGTATAGCCCTTGGGGAATGTCCCTCATACGCGTATGACTTCATCCCCTACGCGTATGACACTGTTCCATACGCGAAAAACCAGAAATTGCCCAGAATTCTGCAGTTTCGTAACAGTCCAATTCTCACTCGACTCTACTCATACCAGTTCACGATTTTGAGTCTAAAACAGTCCAATTTTACGTTTTCATTCACAGGATTCATTCAATACAGATTAATCTATCATCACATATCAATCTACACACCAAAAATCCTAAACCAATTCTTAGAACCCAAAACCTAACTCTGATATACAAACAGAATTGACTCAACAATGCAACTATTCACATACCATTCATCTATAATCACAATAAGAGATGATAATTGGAAGAGTCCCCCCTTACCTTAGCCAAATGCCTGCTCTTTGGTCTCTTCCTCTTTGTTCCTCTTCTACGTTCTTCGTGTTCCAACTTCTTTCTTTTCGCGTTCTATCTTTGTTTTCCAAATCCAATTGTTTTATGAAAATAATAATAAAATTAGTAAAAGGTTTATTAAATCACCCCCCCTTCTTTTACTATTTCCTCACATGACCCAAATGCCATAAACCATTATTTTATATTATTTCCATAAAATCTTTATAATTCTAATTATTAATTCAATATTCCAATTAAATTAATATTAAAATTATACGGGTGTTACATCATGCTCAATAACACTAGATATAATTTATGTTTTCCATAAACCTCAACATATGCACTTTCACATCGGAATCACATTTATTAGGATCAACACATTATTGTCTAACAATAAAATCACTTTATTTAAAAACTTAGGCATAAAAGACAATCACCACATAATCTTATTTAAATAACATAATCGAAGAGAATACAAAGTATCTCTCAACAACATGAATCAAAATTTTCTCCAGTGTTACATGACTAGAGCACGACTCAAAACTCAAATATGCGAAAATAAATAAAGGTAGCTTCTCCCGCTCAAAGAAAAATAGAAGCAACCCTAGTCTTCGGTACTTGAGCGATGCTGTTTTAAAACATCATTCTAACAGAAGGGTGAGAATTCACATCATTATAGAAATTATATAATAACATATAATGAATAACATACATATATAAATATGAATCCACTACACTTCATATTCACACACTTAGCATCACTCAATCATACTATTATTTTCAAGAATACACCCACCATAATTCACATTTTCCCAAAATTCATCCTTTCCACATAATTCACGCAATTCCATATTTGCACGTAAATATAATGTGACTCAATGCAATACTCATGCATGTGGTACCAATCATCTGTTACTTTTTTTGATTTTTACATTCAAATCGGATCCGTCCCCATGATCAATAACACAACAAAAAACCCATTCCCTAATCTTTCAAACCCCACTCTAAGTTTACGACAAGTCACTAGCTCCTACAGAACTAACGAACATCACAATTGAATTACCACACAATTGAACACACATACATATATTCATGAAATATCCACACACAATTCACTTCATAGTGCAACCATGTAAAACCATCACATTATCACATCACAAGCAATGTACTTCCACAAACATACATGACATTCTACACAACCACACACTAATTAAATCACCTACTGCCAACCAAACTATTTTTATTAAAAAATTTATCACGCTAGCTTTCTAACGCTTCAATTGACACTCAAAACGGACTTAAGGTTTGGAAATTATGAATTTTCAAAAACATTTTTTGCCGTTCCCAGTGTAACCGGGTATCCAAATACTGGTAACCGGGTACACCTAGTCAAAATTCCCAAAAACGCTAATTTTTTTAAGCTTTAACCGGTTACCCAAATACTGGTAACCGGGTACCACTGTACCCGAATAAAAAAACATATTTTTTATGTTACGAAACTCAGCTCCAACCCAATTCCAAAACCCCAAACCTCTTCTATCAACAGTCCAATATTTCAAATCATTAACACAACACATATGCATCAATTTTCACCCAATTTATCAATCCAAACATAATTAATCATCAAATATCAAGGATTATCATCAAAACCTAACAATTAGAAAACCATGGAAATTTAGGGATTTCATCCTAAACGTGTTTCTACTCATCATACCTTATCATAACATCCTGTAACACGGTGAACTGACTTTTTATCAATCGAAAATGTCGCGGTTAAGCAAGAGTCGCCACCGACTTTTATTTTATCCAAACAAATTCAGAAAGGCAAAAAGAAACAGAAAAAAACCTTTTAAAGAAATCTAAGTTCGGGGGGTAATTTATGCAAAGGGAAGGTGTACGGCACCCTTTGCATCCATGGTTTTCCATGGGCTCTTAATTGCTTTGCTTGCTCGTTTGTTTAGAAAATGTAGATGAAAGAAAAAAGTGGACTTTAGCTCGTAAATGAGCGTAGCCAGTTTTCGAAGAATTGTGAGAAAGAATATTAAAGATGAGCATTGCAAGGCAATTAGGGGCAATTACCTTAAACTCAGATGATAGGTCTCTTTTTAGCCTTTCAGAATGAAAGGGTCTATCCTTGCCATAAGAGGGCAGGAAGCCTTTCGTTTGGAGGTTGAAGGGTCATCGAAGCATCCTTTGCCATAAGACTGTCCCATGCCATAGAGGGGCAGGTAGCCTAAGGCAAGGATCAGAATAAGCCATTTTCGTAGGCAGCCAGAGGATACCTCAGCCTTTTCCGTAGGCAACATCCGAGGGTCGAGGTCATTTGTGTATCGAAGGCAGCATCATTAGGGTCGTGACCTTTAATCGAGGCAACATGGCTGAGGTATCCTCGTATTCGAGGGACTGGCTATTCTGCACAAAATACAAGGCAACAAGGCAACAAGCAACAGGCAACAAGGCAACAAGGCAACAGGCAACAGAGAGGTTACCCCAAAAGTGTGCGTGTGTGCACCAATCACGTGGTTCAATTCAGTTATTTATCTTGTATTTAGTTATTCTAAGTCAGTTACAATCTTGCACTCCCTAAATTACTAACCACGCAGAAATAACAATAGTATGGGGAAGGGGAAAATGAAACCAGCGGATCCCTTAACAGGGTTTGACATAAGTAATAATAAAAGGCATAAAATAAAAATAGGGTTTAGGGTTACCAACAACGTAGCTTTGGCAATTGACAAACCCTGAAAAGGAGAAAGAAGAGTAAACAGATGGGTGAGTGCATTATCAGTTCGGAGGCAAACGAGAATAACCTAAAATAAAGAATAAACAAATATAAAAATGACAGTTAAAAAGAGGTGAGGGGACTTAGCTTTGTATTTGATCTGATATGGTTAGAGTCGGAGGTTGCTTTTGGGGTTGACCCTGAAAAAGGCAAGGCAGAAAAAGGTGAAGGCGAAACAAACCCTAATATTAAAATAAACCAAATAAAAATTCAAATTGAATTAAATAGAGTACTTAACTTCGTGTTTCGGAACGGGCGCGTATTCGGGAGGCATCTGGAAAGACAATCCTGAAAAGGCACAGAAATAAATATATTCAGTGTAGGGCTGATCTTCGTAATCCCTGATTAGGATACGAATTAAATAAAATAAATGATCGATTTAATTAATTATTGGTTTTTCAACCTAATTAATTAAATTGATAGCAAAGTAAATTTCAATTATATGATATTAATATTAAATAAAAAAAAATAATTAAAGTACAATCAAAACAAATAAATATATATTTACTATTTGTTATGTTTTTTAGAAAAAAAAAAGAGTATAATTAAGTTTTATATAAAAGAGAAACTTGTTTGTTTTTAAAAAAAAGGTTTTAAAACAAATCATTTAGACAAATAAAAACAAATCATTTAGACAAATAAAAACAAAATTAAACTAGGTAGTTAAAAATAAAAGAAAATAATAATTTAGAAAGCTTAGCTGAATATTCTGGTGTTGTAGGCGTGTATGTTCCATGGTGTGGTTGCAGCTTCAGGAGCGTTGGATTTGGTGGTGGTGTGATCATGAGGCTTTGATGTGAGGATCTATGGTGGAGTCCAATACCTCTTCGCATGGGATCAAGAAACTTTATATTTCATAAAAAATTACATAGGGACGCAAAGATCGAACCCGCGACCCCTAACCAAACGCACGCCTTTACCATCTCGACTACAAGCTTAGCGTGTTATCTTGGTGCGCCAAGAGAAAGATATATGCATTAAGCATGGGGAACCATGAAAAAGCGCGCGCGATTCAAACATCCCAATGAGAACTGGCCACGTCTTCATCGTCTCCACTGAACCTGCAATTTAAACCAGACTTTTGCTACCAATTAGCTACGAAAATCTTCGTAGCCATTATACCTGTAACCTGGAAAATACTCAGATACACATAAAAATAAAAAAAGCAACCACGATTAGGTTCTTCTGGCCCATACGATCTCCATGGTAACCCCAATTTGGTCTAATTCATCCTGCACAAAGAATTCCCAATTCGAAACCCTAACAATCACCAATGGTGATTCACAACATACGACCGCAAGCATTGAATTAATCGCTCAGAAATACTCAGCACAACATGCCTAACAAGATTATGTGTTCAAATGACCTTTATGCTTTATGAATCATTGGAATCGAAAGATGAAAAAAGAAAGCAAACTGTGAACCGTTGCGGCGGATTGAGGACGTGTACGAGCTTGGTGACAATCAGGAACCCTACAGATGAGTCTCAGGAACGTTTTGAAATCTTCAAAAGCCTCTGAAACCTTTTGAAAGCTAGAATCCGAATTCCTCTTGTTCTTGAACTTTTTGAAACGTGAGGGTCACTGTTGGCTCCAGATTTTTCTGAACCCTTGCATTTGTGTTGCTTCAGTACTTATATGAGAATGAATTAGGGTGAATCTTTTGAGCAGAATCCAATTAAATCTTTGATTGCCATTAGAGAAAATTTGATTGATAAAAAACTTCTAAAATTGGCCTTTTGATTGATTTTTATACCTCTAATCATGTGAACGAAATTTTATTATCTTAAATGAGGAAATTTGATTGATATTTGGCTTAAAATTGGAGAACAAATTATATCTTTTATTTTTATTATTTTACATGATTAAATTATGATTTTTAATAAATAAAAACCATAAAATATCAATAAAAACAATACAAAATAAAAAATATTTTTCTGGGACGTGTATGGGCTTGTAATGAAGATTGGGTGAAGAAATCATAGGCCCATTTGGAGAATTTTGGATTTTGGACCTTTTCTTTTCACATTGTTTCTCAAAAAAAATAGTCCAACTTTGACATGGTGTATCTCCCTCAATTTTTGAGGTATGGAGGTGTTCTAAGACTTTTTAGAAACCTCAGAGAGTCCTCTAACCAGTGTCTTTGGTCTCATATCAAAATCATTTTCCATTCTTATTTTATGACCTTTTGAAAAACATGTCTTTTTGTTGACTTTTGAAAAGGACCTGTAATGTATGAAGCCATATCTCTTAAACCATTGACCTATGAGTTCTGATTCTTGGGCCATTGGATAGAGGAATGAATTCCCTTCAAAATGAGCTTTGGTGGGAATTTTTCTGATGAAGTATGAATATTTGGTGAATTTTCAAAGTTTGGTTGACTTTTTCAGTTCATGCCTAAAATAGTAACTTTTGACTTTTGACTTTTCTGATCTTTCCTTGCATCATCATGATCAACCCTTGATCAAATGATGATTTTAGGGTTATGAGGATGTTGTTACCAAATATCTTGTATATTGACTTGAAATGACTGTTTTGCCCTTGAGAGTCGACTGTTGACCTAATCAGGATTTGAGGGACTAGATTTGCTCTGTTTGACTTGAAACTTTATATGGAGATACTTAGGGATGTTAGTGACCCTATGGAACCACCTTGAGCCATTGATTCAATGATTTTCCATCGAATTAATCAAACCCTAGTTCAGAGCTTTTGTATAGGAGTGTGTGTTTTGGAGCTTTGTCTTTTGATTTGATTTTGTGTATGGAAAATGACATGGGCAAATTTTGGGGTATGACAGCTGCCCCTGTTCAATTATCTTAAACCTGAAGATGTAGAGTGGTCTGCGTGCCAGTCGGTATCTGAAGGTGGAAGATGATTGAACACTAGAATACCAAGAAATTTGCCCTAGCTGGAGTAGGGACTTTTGTCGGAGATGGGCTTAAAGATGCCATCTGACTTGATAAGCTTGAGAGTTAGAATGTGTCATATGTTAGACTGTTTGCATCCGCAGATGTCTGGAAAACCGTGCGTTAGGCTGAAGATAAGTCGTACGTTAGACTAATCTTGATTGCATCCTCAGATGTCTGGAAACCGTGCGTTAGGTTGATGGATAAGTCGTACGTTAGACTAATCTTGATTGCATCCTCAGATGTCTGGAAACCGTGCGTTAGGTTGATGGATAAGTCGTGCGTTAGACTACCCCATTTGCATCCGTAGATGTCTGGAAGACCGTGCGTTAGGTCGGAGAATAAATCGTGCGTTAGACTATTCTCAATTGCATCCTCAGATGTCTGGAAAACCGTGCGTTAGGTTGACGGATAAGTCGTGCGTTAGACTACCCAATTTGCATCCGTAGATGTCTGGAGCGCCATGCGTCAGGCGTTGCTTTGAATAAGATTTGCTTCTTTGTAATGTACCTGTCAAACATTGTTAGCTTTTATGTAATGTTATGATGCATGAACTATGTGCTTCTCAAAATAAATGAGGAATGTGTATGTGATGTATGAATGTGTTTACGACTTATGATGCGTGTTTAAGATTTATGATGTATGATTATGATCTGTGCTTCTCGGAACATCTCGATTGAGAAGATAAATCTCTATATCATTGTGAGTTTGATGTTTGATCTTGTCTTGAGGATGCTCAGCTGGGGATCCATGGTTTCCGCTTGGGGATGAAAGTAACTTGATGTATCTTGATTGGGGGTGAAATATACTAGTAAGCCATGTTGGAGAAGAGCAAAGTGTTGGAGAACCGGTAGTGTTGAAGATGTCAACTCTGTTGAGGAGCTATGTCTTTTATGGGACAAGAGCATTTGGAGATATCTTCTTAATGATTACTCTGTGGGGATGTGATTTTACGAACCTGGCTCTGTGGGGAGACATGGGCATCTTGAAAGTTGCCCCCAATATTATAGTACCTACCATTCCTGGATTTGATTAGGACACGTCACTGAGTATTGGTCAAAATATCAAATTGGACTTGTATAGATTTGCCCCGGTTAGTAGGAACTTTGGAAAGATTCTCCTCGCGAGGACTTTATGAGATGCGTACTATGGGCGTCATGCCCCTCGTAATCATTGGCCCAGGACAATGCCCCATGTTGGTTGAGAATAGATTCAGATTTACTTGGATGCATGCCCCTGATTACTTTTGGCACCCTTGAGAGATTCTCGGAATCTTGACTTGATTGCCCCAGATTGACCAGGAAATAGTTTGGAACCCACTTGGGATGCATGCCTTTGATTTTTTTTTGCATTTTGAGAGACTCTTTGAATCTTGACTGGATTGCCCCAGATTGATTGAGCAAACGTGTCATGCCCCTTGTATACATGGGGGACGTTGCTTCTTGGGAGTAATCTTTGTTGGTTGGGATAACTTTGAGTCATTAGTCATACCCTGTGCTAGTTCTTTCTGATGCTAACATTTGAAATTATGTAGCAGAATATGTTTAATAATTAATTCATGAGATGCAATGCATACGTTTGTCTTGAGTTTTTGAAAACGTTGAAGCAGGAGATGTAAAAGAGCGATATTTGTAAAAACATGATATTGGTAATAACGTGATGTAAAAAATGAAATATCGACTCAGCATTTTAGTAAACCTTAAGGAGTCAGGATACCTTTTTAGTGACAGTATGCTTTCGAACTAACCATGCTTCAGTTAGGACTTTCAAGGGTTGTAACGTGGCTTGGTTCACGGTTTAAGAAACAAAGGATAAGGGCTCAAAATTTGATTGTACCCACCCCTCTTCGTGATGATCTTCAGTCCTAAGCTCAGTTAATTCGACTTATGCATTCAGGTTCCAAGAGACTTTTGGGTTTGCATCTTTTGATAATGATGATGATTCACAAGCAGAGGGAACTTTTTGAGACGGCAGTCATTTCTTCCTTTTGGTAGTCACAACTTTGTGTTGCTCAAGAATTTATTGACTTTCCTTTTTTTATTTTTGATATCCCTAACTTTTGCCTGAACTGTTTACTTTTGAGATTACAGTCAGCGGGATGCCTTGATTTTTTTTGCCTAAGTCTTCTTTTTGATTTTTGACTTAGCAGGCTTTTCTTTGTATGTATGTTTTTCTTCATTTTCATCATTTTTTTTTTTGAAAGATATTGACTGCCTTACTTAATGATTGATGAGCCAACACTTCTTTAATGTGTGTGGATGAACGTTTGTGATTGAAACCTTTGTTGAAAGGTGTACTGAATGATTCTCTTAAAATAGAATGCACAACCAAACTAACTGAGAACTACCCTGCCCCAGGTTATGATCAAGGGTTTTAATTAGTACAAGAAAGAAACTTCTACTCCTTAGGCTCAAAGGGGTTGTCGAGGGATTAACATCCTTATATCTCCACTGTTTAGGAATTGAAACAATGCCTGTACATCGTCAGCATAGTCCGCTCAAAAGCATACTGTATGAGGTTGCGGTATCGTTTTCGTCATCCTCCCTCAAAAGGTATACAACTTTAGCCAGAGTTGAATATCACAAAACATATGTAAAGTAAAGATGCAGTTTAGATGAGTGATAGCGAAGTAATTTATTCAAGACAAACATATGCAATGCACTGATGATGATTATTAAAACAGATAATGTCTATCATGATTTGAATGTTTAAACAAACAGAATAGAAATTGCAAGAGAAAGTAAATCTAATGATCTAAAGAGTTCATCCTTCTAGCCATTCATAGTATTAGCAATCTGGTTATGTTTATGCATGGGAGCAGTAATGATGTTCGGAGTTTCAGGAGCTTCGAACTCGATCTCCCCAGCATCTATCATATCTTGAATTTTGTTTCTCAGGGCCCAACAACTATCAGCATCATGCCCAGTAGCATTGGAGTGGTAAGCACATGTAGCTTTGGGATCGTAAGACGGGCTTGCAGTGTTGGGAAACTTCGGAGGATCCTTTACGGTGATCAGATTGGCTTTCAGTAGATATTGTAGGGCTTGAGATAAAGGCATGTTGATCTTGGTGAATTGCCTCCTTGGTCTATCAGTCTTGCGTTGGTAGTCTTGTCTGGGAGCTTGTTGAGATATTGGTGCAGAGATGAGGACGGCACCAACAGACTGATTCTGATCGTTCTTATCACGGCCCCTCTGACTATGAACAACATTAGACTCATTTTTTCCATGATATGGATTCTTTGCAGCACTAGAGGATGCGCCTACTTGGATCTTTCCACTTCGGATACCACTCTCAACACGTTCTCCAGTCAAGATAAGATCAGTAAACCCAGACGAAGAACTACCCAGTAAGTGACTATAGAATGGTCCAGTTAGCGTGCCCATGAACATGTCCACCAACTCCCTATCAGTCAAAGAAGGTTGGACTCTCCCAGCTAAATCTCTCCACTTTTGTGCGTATTCTTTGAAACTTTCTTTAGGTCCCATAGACATGGTTTGTAGTTGCATGCGAGTTGGTGCGAGATCGGAATTATATTGGTATTGCTTATAGAAGGCAACAACTAAATCTTCCCAAGTATGGATGTTGGTACTTTCCAGTTGATAGTACCATTCGAGTTGAGTTCCAGATAAGCTTTCCTGAAAGAAATGGATCCAGAGCCTCTTATCAGCAGTGTGAGGTTGAATCTTCCTTACATAAGACCTCAAGTGTAGTTTAGGACAAGAGACTCCATCATACTTAGCAAAGGCGGGAGTTTTGAATTTTGGAGGAATAACGACTCCAGGAACGAGTCCTAATTCTTCAAAATCCAGCCCAGGTACCTTTTGGATTTCCACGTTTCTTAGACGTTCTTCCAACTGCCTATACCTCTCATCAGATTCATCATCATCCTCGGGATACTCTTCTTCTTCTTCTTCTTCCCCATCAGAACCTACATGGCTTCCCTGATTGTTCTTGACACTGATATCATCTCTCTCTTCATCTTCCTCATTCTTGGGAATTTCAGCATCCTCAGCTTTCTTGGGATGACCTTTGAACCTTCTACCCAGATTGATCACTCCTTTGGGTTTCTGAGTCTTCTTTTCCTTCTTAGTCAGAAGGACTTTCAGTTCATTCTGCCCATTGGCCAGGTTCAGAATCAGGGCTTGAAATTCAGCATTCTGAGCTTGGAGATCCTTGACAGATTGTTCGAGATTCATCTTTCTTACTGAAATAAACAGCAGCAAAGATGAGGCATTCGATTTTATGAAACCTGTTATGCGATGTTATGAATGCAAATGCAATGTTTTCAAGGATCTATAGGAAATTTAGATTGGTTGCGTCTTCGTCTGAAGAATTCTGAATTTCGTTTTTGAACATCCTTCTTTGAGAATCGAGCTCACCATATCGAGTGGGTCATCGCCTCTGATTCGGGATACCTATGAAAATTCGAAGGTACATGGCTAGAGGAAAATAAATCCTCTTGCCCCTTGATAGGTACCGAGTCTCTGAATTGGAAGGTACGTGGCCAGAGGAAAATAAATTCTCTTGCCCCTTGATAGGTACTATGTCTTTGAATTGGAAGACGAATGGCCAGAGGAAAATAAATTCTCTTGCCCCTTGATAGGAATTCAGTCCTTGATAAGAGCACCTGAAATTGTGCGCCCTAAATTCCTAAGATCCTTGAAAGGGTTAGTTAAATCATGTTATGCTTATGATGTCATGATGTCATGATGTTATGCGAATGCAGTTTGTTAGGCATAGCGTGGAATAGTAAGGAAAACAAGTCCTTTTAACAAAACCTGCAAGAAACGAAGGTTAGTAGCAAACACAGGCAAGTCACGCAAGTCACACAAGTCACACAATTTTTGGCTTAAGGCTTGCATGGAGTCTGATCGGGTGTCCTTCCCAAGGGCATTTCTATGGATAAGGAGATTTCAGCAACGGGTTCTACCGAGTTACCCAGAATTGTCGACCCTCCTAAAGCACCCTCGAACATGATACATACATACCATGCAATGATACTTTGAGAAAGAGCCTATCTGAGCTGTAGTATTGGGTAGCGACTATGCTCTCAACATACATCAAGAGTAGTCCCCCCACTACGTTCCTAAAAGTCAGGATGGGTTAAAGGTATCTAACGGTCCTTGAGCTCCGACTCACCCACAGGTATCCACACGAACCTCCCTCATACAAGAGAAGCATGTAAACACCCATAGAGGCCTAACTCAAGCGTGAACTCTCATATTGACCAATCCCAAGCATACACAAGGGAGGTCGCCATGACTATGCCACTTCCTATCTTAGATGTACTTGAATCCGGGAATAGGATTCGTCCTTCAGTTAATTCCCAAAACGCCCCTGAAAAATAAAACAAACAAAGCAAACAATAGAAGACATTTAAAATGAATCCTAAACTTTTAAGGTAACCCCTCTTAATCGAAATATCCCCAGCAGAGTCGCCAGTTCTGTAATACGGTGAACTGACTTTTTATCAATCGAAAATGTCGCGGTTAAGCAAGAGTCGCCACCGACTTTTATTTTATCCAAACAAATTCAGAAAGGCAAAAAGAAACAGAAAAAAACCTTTTAAAGAAATCTAAGTTCGGGGGGTAATTTATGCAAAGGGAAGGTGTACGGCACCCTTTGCATCCATGGTTTTCCATGGGCTCTTAATTGCTTTGCTTGCTCGTTTGTTTAGAAAATGTAGATGAAAGAAAAAAGTGGACTTTAGCTCGTAAATGAGCGTAGCCAGTTTTCGAAGAATTGTGAGAAAGAATATTAAAGATGAGCATTGCAAGGCAATTAGGGGCAATTACCTTAAACTCAGATGATAGGTCTCTTTTTAGCCTTTCAGAATGAAAGGGTCTATCCTTGCCATAAGAGGGCAGGAAGCCTTTCGTTTGGAGGTTGAAGGGTCATCGAAGCATCCTTTGCCATAAGACTGTCCCATGCCATAGAGGGGCAGGTAGCCTAAGGCAAGGATCAGAATAAGCCATTTTCGTAGGCAGCCAGAGGATACCTCAGCCTTTTCCGTAGGCAACATCCGAGGGTCGAGGTCATTTGTGTATCGAAGGCAGCATCATTAGGGTCGTGACCTTTAATCGAGGCAACATGGCTGAGGTATCCTCGTATTCGAGGGACTGGCTATTCTGCACAAAATACAAGGCAACAAGGCAACAAGCAACAGGCAACAAGGCAACAAGGCAACAGGCAACAGAGAGGTTACCCCAAAAGTGTGCGTGTGTGCACCAATCACGTGGTTCAATTCAGTTATTTATCTTGTATTTAGTTATTCTAAGTCAGTTACAATCTTGCACTCCCTAAATTACTAACCACGCAGAAATAACAATAGTATGGGGAAGGGGAAAATGAAACCAGCGGATCCCTTAACAGGGTTTGACATAAGTAATAATAAAAGGCATAAAATAAAAATAGGGTTTAGGGTTACCAACAACGTAGCTTTGGCAATTGACAAACCCTGAAAAGGAGAAAGAAGAGTAAACAGATGGGTGAGTGCATTATCAGTTCGGAGGCAAACGAGAATAACCTAAAATAAAGAATAAACAAATATAAAAATGACAGTTAAAAAGAGGTGAGGGGACTTAGCTTTGTATTTGATCTGATATGGTTAGAGTCGGAGGTTGCTTTTGGGGTTGACCCTGAAAAAGGCAAGGCAGAAAAAGGTGAAGGCGAAACAAACCCTAATATTAAAATAAACCAAATAAAAATTCAAATTGAATTAAATAGAGTACTTAACTTCGTGTTTCGGAACGGGCGCGTATTCGGGAGGCATCTGGAAAGACAATCCTGAAAAGGCACAGAAATAAATATATTCAGTGTAGGGCTGATCTTCGTAATCCCTGATTAGGATACGAATTAAATAAAATAAATGATCGATTTAATTAATTATTGGTTTTTCAACCTAATTAATTAAATTGATAGCAAAGTAAATTTCAATTATATGATATTAATATTAAATAAAAAAAAATAATTAAAGTACAATCAAAACAAATAAATATATATTTACTATTTGTTATGTTTTTTAGAAAAAAAAAAAGAGTATAATTAAGTTTTATATAAAAGAGAAACTTGTTTGTTTTTAAAAAAAAGGTTTTAAAACAAATCATTTAGACAAATAAAAACAAATCATTTAGACAAATAAAAACAAAATTAAACTAGGTAGTTAAAAATAAAAGAAAATAATAATTTAGAAAGCTTAGCTGAATATTCTGGTGTTGTAGGCGTGTATGTTCCATGGTGTGGTTGCAGCTTCAGGAGCGTTGGATTTGGTGGTGGTGTGATCATGAGGCTTTGATGTGAGGATCTATGGTGGAGTCCAATACCTCTTCGCATGGGATCAAGAAACTTTATATTTCATAAAAAATTACATAGGGACGCAAAGATCGAACCCGCGACCCCTAACCAAACGCACGCCTTTACCATCTCGACTACAAGCTTAGCGTGTTATCTTGGTGCGCCAAGAGAAAGATATATGCATTAAGCATGGGGAACCATGAAAAAGCGCGCGCGATTCAAACATCCCAATGAGAACTGGCCACGTCTTCATCGTCTCCACTGAACCTGCAATTTAAACCAGACTTTTGCTACCAATTAGCTACGAAAATCTTCGTAGCCATTATACCTGTAACCTGGAAAATACTCAGATACGCATAAAAATAAAAAAAGCAACCACGATTAGGTTCTTCTGGCCCATACGATCTCCATGGTAACCCCAATTTGGTCTAATTCATCCTGCACAAAGAATTCCCAATTCGAAACCCTAACAATCACCAATGGTGATTCACAACATACGACCGCAAGCATTGAATTAATCGCTCAGAAATACTCAGCACAACATGCCTAACAAGATTATGTGTTCAAATGACCTTTATGCTTTATGAATCATTGGAATCGAAAGATGAAAAAAGAAAGCAAACCGTGAACCGTTGCGGCGGATTGAGGACGTGTACGAGCTTGGTGACAATCAGGAACCCTACAGATGAGTCTCAGGAACGTTTTGAAATCTTCAAAAGCCTCTGAAACCTTTTGAAAGCTAGAATCCGAATTCCTCTTGTTCTTGAACTTTTTGAAACGTGAGGGTCACTGTTGGCTCCAGATTTTTCTGAACCCTTGCATTTGTGTTGCTTCAGTACTTATATGAGAATGAATTAGGGTGAATCTTTTGAGCAGAATCCAATTAAATCTTTGATTGCCATTAGAGAAAATTTGATTGATAAAAAACTTCTAAAATTGGCCTTTTGATTGATTTTTATACCTCTAATCATGTGAACGAAATTTTATTATCTTAAATGAGGAAATTTGATTGATATTTGGCTTAAAATTGGAGAACAAATTATATCTTTTATTTTTATTATTTTACATGATTAAATTATGATTTTTAATAAATAAAAACCATAAAATATCAATAAAAACAATACAAAATAAAAAATATTTTTCTGGGACGTGTATGGGCTTGTAATGAAGATTGGGTGAAGAAATCATAGGCCCATTTGGAGAATTTTGGATTTTGGACCTTTTCTTTTCACATTGTTTCTCAAAAAAAATAGTCCAACTTTGACATGGTGTATCTCCCTCAATTTTTGAGGTATGGAGGTGTTCTAAGACTTTTTAGAAACCTCAGAGAGTCCTCTAACCAGTGTCTTTGGTCTCATATCAAAATCATTTTCCATTCTTATTTTATGACCTTTTGAAAAACATGTCTTTTTGTTGACTTTTGAAAAGGACCTGTAATGTATGAAGCCATATCTCTTAAACCATTGACCTATGAGTTCTGATTCTTGGGCCATTGGATAGAGGAATGAATTCCCTTCAAAATGAGCTTTGGTGGGAATTTTTCTGATGAAGTATGAATATTTGGTGAATTTTCAAAGTTTGGTTGACTTTTTCAGTTCATGCCTAAAATAGTAACTTTTGACTTTTGACTTTTCTGATCTTTCCTTGCATCATCATGATCAACCCTTGATCAAATGATGATTTTAGGGTTATGAGGATGTTGTTACCAAATATCTTGTATATTGACTTGAAATGACTGTTTTGCCCTTGAGAGTCGACTGTTGACCTAATCAGGATTTGAGGGACTAGATTTGCTCTGTTTGACTTGAAACTTTATATGGAGATACTTAGGGATGTTAGTGACCCTATGGAACCACCTTGAGCCATTGATTCAATGATTTTCCATCGAATTAATCAAACCCTAGTTCAGAGCTTTTGTATAGGAGTGTGTGTTTTGGAGCTTTGTCTTTTGATTTGATTTTGTGTATGGAAAATGACATGGGCAAATTTTGGGGTATGACACATCCCTATAACCATGTAAAAATCATACCTTGATTGTCGATAAACTCTTTGAATCTCCTCCTTAGGGTTATCTTCCCCTCTTTCTCCTTTTCTTTTTTTCTCCACTTTAGCCTCTTTTCTGCTTATTGGTTTACTAACTTCTATTTTCCTCTTTTTTTTTACCCTTAACAATACACTAACTCTAATAATCACTATTGGACTTACTAACACACCCCCACATTTACCCTTCACATATCATCATTAGGCCCAATTACTTATTATTCTACTATTTCTACAATTCCCACTTAATAAAATAATTCCATCATAAACCGATATTATTGCTAATTATAATTCTATGGTTTCGACATGCTTAACCCGACTAACCCATCACATAACACACCTATCAAATAAATAAAATAGGGCACAAAATAGGAAATAAACAATTTATTTGAGGCAAAGTTTAAAGGGTCACCTATGGCCAGGCCCGTCTTGGATGGGTTATCCTTTAAACCGTTTATCATTAGGAGGAGGCAAAGAATTTGGAGGCGTGATTTACATTTGATGAAGTGAATGAAGCGGTTAGGGACTCTGATGGTGATAAATGCCCTGGATCAGATGGCATGAATTTTAGATTTTTGAGAAAGTGTTGGAGCTTTATTTCAGGGGATATTTTCAACTTCATCACATAATTCTACTGTCAAGCTAACCTACCAAAGGCATTAACGGTTTCCTTTATAGCCTTAATCTCTAAAGTAGATAACTCACAATTTCTTGAGGAGTTCAGACCCTTAATTTGGTGGGGAGTATGTATAAGATTATAGTTATGATCCTCTCAAACAGGTTGAAGAAGGTAATAGGAAAGCTAGTGTCTAAATGTTAGACGACTTTGGTTCCCTAGAGGAAAATACAAGATGGCATTGTGGTTTTAAATGAGTTAGTTGATCTGCAAAGTAGAAAAAGAGGGAGTTGTTTGATGTTGAAGGTAGATTTCGAGAAAGCATACGACACAACGTTAAATGGAGATTATTGAAGTATGTTTTGAGGAGGTTCGGTTTTGGCGATACATGGCTGAGATGGATAGATTTATGTGTCTACGATAGCATTATGTCAGTACTAGTCAATGGTAGTCCCACAAAATATTTTATGGCGGAGAAAGGTCTAAGACAAGGGGATTAACTTTCCCCTTTCCTATTCACCTTAGTAGCTGAAGGGCTTGCAAAAAGGATGTCCAAGGCGGCGGAAATTGGTGCTTTTCGAGGGTTTATAGTAAATGATAACATGGTATTCGAGTTATTTCAATTCACAAATGTCACTGTAATAATTGGAGAAGGAAGTTAGAGTAATTTCTGGTGTATAAAAGTTGTGTTGCGGGGCTTCGAGTTGGTCTCTAGTTTGTACATTAACTCGTGCAAAAGCTGCTTGATGGGAATTCATGTGGAGGATTCTTTCATGCATGCTCTCTCAACGTTTTTATGTTGCAAACAAAGTAAGATCCAGTTCACTTTCCTGGGCATTCCAATTGGATGCATTCATAGACATCAATTCGCATGGAACTTTATGGTTGGAAAACTGAAAAGCAAATTATCTTCGTGGAAAAGTCGTTTCTTGCCAATTATTGGAATAATCACACTTATCAACTTGATGCTTAATGCGATTCCAATATACTTTTTGTCAGTTTATAAGATCCTGAAGTAAGGGTTGAAGGAAATGATTAGGATTTAAAGGGGTTTTCTGTGGAGTGGGGGGAAGGATAAGAGAGGAATATCATGGGTGAGTTAGGAGGAAGTTTGTAGAAGTAAGAAGCAAGGTGGTTTGGGAATCAAAAGCCTCAAGGCTTTCACTAGTTCACTCCTAAGCAAGTGGAGATGGAGGTTTCTTGTTGATAAGGAAGCCTTTTGATGGCCATTGTTGGTGCATAGATACGATCCTTTGGAGGCTTGTGTTTTCAATGGGAAGGTGTATGCTATAGAGAACAAGAATTCGTTATTATAGAGAGACATAAAAAGCTTGGGTTCTCTGCAGGGGGCTTCTGTGGATTGGTTTTCCAAGGGTTTCTCGTGTAGGATGGATAAGGGTGACAAAATTTTATTCTGGAAAAATAGTTAGCTGGGTGGTGTACAATTACATGTTTCGTTTCCTATACTTTTCAACTCATCTCAACATTTGCTCGCAATAATTAAAGATATGAAAGAATTCTTAGATGACACATGGTGGTTGCACTTCAAGGGTGACTTTACGAATCTGGTAGGGGACGCATTGGAGGAAGCAGTGTTGCTAGAAGACATTATGTCACGGTTCACCCCTACTGTCGATGGGGTTGATAAGTAATTATGGTTCATGAATGTGGATGGTAAGTACGTGATTAGTGAAGGTTACAAAGAAGTGGCAAATTTGGTTTTTTCTGCGGCTTTAAGATTAGAACAATTGAAAGCGTTATTTTTTTGTGGTTGTCAAAAATATTGGTTTTTGCCTTGAGATGTTTGAAGGACATGATTGCAACAAAGGAGCAATTATTTAGAAGGGGTATGATTCACAACTACAACGACACAATGTGTATTTTGTGTTCAGCTACTGTTGAAACTTTGGAGCATCTCTTGTTGAATTGTCCCTTTTCAAGGGCAGTGTGAGATAAAGTTTTGAAATGGTTGGACTTGCCACAAGGAAGGGAATCTTTGTTGGAAACGCATATATTGTGGCTCATGAATTCGCTACCATGAAAAGTGCCAAAGAACAAGAAGTTATTGTTCTAGTAAAAGTGCTAAAGAACAAAAAATTGTTGTTTTGGTTGGCTTGGTTGGCGATGTAATCGGCTTTGTGGATGTCTAAAAATGCCACCATTTTCAAGAATGAGTTGTTCGAGGTTGGAATCGTTGTCGACAATGTCATTCTCTTTTCATGGTTTTGGCTTAGGCTGGGTTTAAAGTCCAAAGATTGTAAGGATTTCTAGCTATGATCAAATCAACCTTCTAAGCAATATTTGATTTAATTGTTCGATTAATCAATAAGCCTAAGTACTTTGATGTAAGAAGATATTTGTTGTAAAAAAAATTTGAATTCGTACTTTGACGTGGTAATTTAATTTAAATATTCATAGATTAATTACAAAGCCAATTAGAAATATCCTATCCAACTTCAATAAGATTTTTTTTTTTATAAAAACTCCAATAAAAGAATTAATATATCTTGTTTTTGCTTAGTTTTTCAACTAGTGTTTTGTATACGCCGTATAGTTTTAACTCAATTTTCCCTCCAATACTAATAGATGCTAGAAGGTTTTACAAATTATGATCTTCTATCTTAGTTACTATCTACACCTTAATACAAACAGATCACACTCACGCTAATGTAATCATGTCTAGTTAATTTAAATTTGTTTAAAATAAAAATATATCTTTTTGTGTTTAATTTTTGTAGCATTTTAGTTCTCATACAATTATCAAACAATTTGTAATGCATTTAACACAAATTTTGTATATTGCAGTTAACGAATTTGATGTTTAACAGTTTTATATTTTTGCAGGAAATTTAAGTGTATTTATATTTTGTGTTTTAACTCTTTTGCTTCTTTTCTTTTGACTAAAGAGGTTTACAAACTGTAAAGAGATTTTAACAAGAAGTTAATATTGATAGATAGGTAACAAATTATTACTTTCTTTATATTTTTTAAGATATAAAAATCAAGTTGATAATTCTTATGTATTGTTATTAATTATAATATTATTTTATTAAAAATATAATAAAATCGTATATTAGAAAACAATAGAAATAGGGAGTATTTGTTTGAAATAAGGAGTATTTGTTTTTTTAATTTAAGCCAACAATTTATATTAAACTGAAGTATTTGTAAAAGATAAGGGAAATTAAGTCTTCATCCATGACATACAACTAATCCAGTTTCTAGATCCTCTTTTAGACTATCCACTATGACAAACGGTAACTACCGGAAATTACCAGATGGTTGTTGCGGCTTGTGCGGTTGGATTGAGAGGTTGATTTTGAGTTCGTCGGAAATTGAATCCGACCGAATCTAAATATTTTTATCTCCTAGGCCCAATCAAATCCTAACACAGTCCATTTCTTCACTTACTATGATTATAATCCAGTCCAATTTAGATTGAGAGTTATATATATTTTATTGTCTCTGATGTTTGAATCAAACCTAATTGTACATCCATCTTACTATCTACGCGTTGTTTCCTTCTCAGAACATACTAGCAATTGGATTTAAAAAGTTGATGTTAAGTGTACAAAAGTATAATGTGATTGATCGAGTTTTTTCTAGATTTTAACGAGAGAAAATGGTAGATTAAAGAGATTGCTAGCATCTTCTATTCTTAGATAGTTTATTATTATTATTATTATTATTATTATTATTATTATTATTATTATTATTATTATTAAAATAAACATGTGAGTTAATAGATTATTGTTTTCGAGATTAGTTAGTTCGATTTAATTCAATCGTATTGATATTTTTTAATTTAACTAGTTATTAAAATAAAAAAATCTAATAAAAATTTGGTATACTATTAAAATACATGTCTCAATGAAAAAATTATGATAACTAAAAGATACATTAAGAAAATATGTGATTATTATAAAACTATTAATATAATAATATGCTATAAGAGAAATAATAATAACACATGATATTTTGGTTTAAATTTCAAACAATAAGTATTGAATAATGTAGACTAATATTCAAGCCATTAGAAATTATGGTTGATTGATAGGAAAAAAAAGTCTACTATACATATAGACTATGTTTGGTATGAGTGAAATAGAGAAGAGAGAAATAAGGGAGAGAGAAGTTTGAGAGAAATACCAAAGTTCTCCTGCTTGGTATGCTAAGAAACAGAGAAGAGAGATGGAATTATGTTGGGACCCACCACTTTTTCCTTTCTTCTCTAATAAGCGAAGATTTTTTGTAGCATCTAATTTTTTTTCCACTTTCCATACATACCCTTATCCTTCCTTTGTTGTGTTATTCATAAACAATACACATTTCTGCTTTATTTTTTTCAACGTAAATTAATGACTTTTTTTCCACCTAAATTGATGTAGTACTTTTCTATATTCTCTATACGTGATTAAAACTAATTTAACTCTTAATAAATTAATTATATTTTAAATAAAATAAATGATCTAAAATAATTTAATTAATTTGATTATATTTTTAAGTTATCTAATACATAGATTAAGTTAAATAATTTAATTAATTAACTAAAATTAATAAATATAAAATAAAAAGTGAACTAAATGAATTTTTTTAATAAGAGGATATTTTGGTACTTTCAAATTTTATCAGCACTTCTCTCTCTTCTATTTCTCTTCTTTGTCTCTTAAACCAAACAATATCTCAAATATACTCTATTTCTCTCATCTTTCTCTCTTCTGTTACTTTCTCTTTCTTATTTCTCTCTTTTCAATTTCTCACCACAACCAAACACACCCATAGTGTTGTTTCTAAGAAAATTATTCAGGAGTTTTGAAGTTTAACTTTAATCCAATGTGATATTACATCTAATTTTTAAGGGCATATGCATGAAATTTCAGTTTTATATCTTCCACACACTAGTTAGATCATCCATTTTTAATCCAAGGGTAGGTTTCAGAATGGATGTATGCCAATGCTATCTAAGATTTTTCATGATCAAACTGAAAATAACTCACCCATAACATGTGTCTTGTTAGTGTGATTGTATCATGATTACATACTTATTGCATGGTGGATTTGACCTTGTTGGGTGACATTGATTTCCACCATATCAATTGTATTTACGATTTTTTGAGCTTTCTGATCCGCCACAGCCACACTCTCGTGTTCACAATCCAATTAGAGTAAATGGAATTCTATGGTGGAAAACAAGCTATTAGAGAAGATTGTATTCAAGTATTCATCAGCAAAATACAATTGTTAACACAGTTGGTATAAATATATACATGAAACATGACACATGTCATATAACCATTGGACAGCTATTAACACATAAGCAGTTTGAATTATTCCTAACACCTTCCCTTAATTCAAACTATTACAAAGACAAGATATTCGTCATCTTCCTCAACTCTTTGAATCTTTCACTCTTTAAGTGTTTGGTCAATATATTTGTCAGATATAACTCAGTTCTACAATGATGAAGCTTGATCCTTCCCTTGCTTACTTGGTCTCTAAGGTGAAGGATAGAAAAACACTTAGAAAGGGGGGGGGGGGTTGAATAAGTGTAGCTTTAAAACTTGTAAGATAAAAACAATTTGCACAATGATTTTTATCCTGGTTCGTTGTTAACTAAACTACTCCAGTCCACCCCCTTGGAGTGATTTACCTCACCTGAGGATTTAATCCACTAATCACACTTGATTACAATGGTTGTCCACTTAGAGACTCTCTAAGTCTTCTAGAGTATCCTGATCACAACCTGATCACTTTAGGAACAAACTGCTTAGACAACTTCTAAGACTTGCTAGAGTATACTGATCAACAACCTGATCACTCTAGTCCTTTACAAATTAATGTAAACAAATCCTAAGAGTATTACAATGCTTCTGAAAAGCTATAATCACAACTGTGATATTTCTCTTAAAGTTTAAGCTTAATCTCACTAATATATTACAACAGCAATGTAGTGAGCTTGATGATGAAGTTTGAGAGCTTTTGAATTTGACAGCGTTTCTGTATTATGCACAAGTATCGTATTGAGCTTCTCATCAGAACTTCATATATATAGGCACTTGAGAAGATGACCGTTGGGAGCATTCAATGCTTTGCGTAATCCGTACAGCATTGCATTTAATGTTTCACTCTTTTGTCAACTACCTCGAGCCTTGTTTCCGCTGTGTCTACTGACGTTGCCTTTAATAGCTTCTAACGTTCCTTTTGTCATTCAGCGTAGCCTGCCATCTAGTACTTGCTTCTGATCCGATGTTTGTGTAAACAACGTTTGAATATCATCAGAGTCAAACAGCTTGGTGCAGAGCATCTTCTTGTCTTCTGACCTTGAAGTGCTTCTGAGCGTGATACCATGAGAACTTCAGTGCTTCTGCTTCTGAACTCAAGTTCTTCTGATCCTTCCATAGACCCATGTTCTGATTCTGCTTGACCATCTTCTGATGTCTTGCCAGACCATGTTCTGATGTTGCATGCTAAACCTTCTGAGTCAGTGCTTCTTGCGCTGATTTTGTGCATACTCTTTGTATAATTCTTGAAACGGAAATTGCATAGTATTAGAGTACCACATTATCTCATACAAAATTCATATCCTTGTTATCATCAAAACTAAGAATATTGATCAGAACAAATCTTGTTCTAACATAAGGAAGTGGAATTTAGTGCCAATGTGTTTACTCCTACCATATGACACATGATATCTTAGCCAAATCAATTACTGACTTGGTATCTACTAGTAACTTCATTGCTTTTTCATTCCATAGCCCTAATTCTTTGAGTAATGCAGACAACCATAAGGCTTGACAAGCAACTGAGCAGGCTAAAATATATTCAGCCTCACAGATTGAAAATGTCATTACATTTAGTTTCTCGGAACTTCAAGATATAAGGGAACATGTGTTGCACCCCAAAATTTACCCACCCAAATTTTTAATCTAGAAGAGGTTTCACATCACATTCATATACACACTTCATGTAGGTCATAACTCAATACATGCATTTATAGAATAACCATCTCTTCAAAAGGTTGACAAAAAATGAGTTTATCTTACTATGATTGGGTAAGGGACGAAGAAGCGGAATCGCGGACGGCCACCGAAAACACAGGTGCCATTGATTCCGGTGAACCAACCAACCCCGTCACCTCACACGAAACCGACTACAACGAGTGTATCTAGTTGTGGTACGAGTGCTGCTGATGAATTCATTATGGAGAGACAGGTAGATGAGGTACAACCTAACGAAACCCTAGAATCGCAGAAATCAATTGAGGAACCTCTGAAGAATGTGAATACAAAGATGAAGGATCAAAAGCTTTGGGTGGATGTTCTATCTGAGAATCGTAATCCTGCAAAGGGTCTGACGATGAGATACATCGCACCAATAATCATTGATGGAAGAGTGGAAATTGAAGTGGATGATGATGACGCAAATCGTGAAATTCAGTATTGGAAGAATTCGCTCATCATGTATGTGCTAGGAGAAGATCTCAGTATGAATTCGGTTAAGACCTATATGATGAAAACATGGAATTATGTTCAATATGGATGCGAAGATATGGATGCGGTGCTGCTGAAAGGTCCATATACGTACAGAGGTGTGCCTATGATCATAAAGGAACGGAGAGCAGGCTTCAATCTAAAGAAGGATATGACGAGGACGATTCCTATATGGATAAAATTCCCTATGCTACCGCTACATCTGGGGGGATCAAATTTGAGTATGATGGCAAGTCTTTTGGAACTCCTATTGTGACAGATGAATGCACTGCTAACAAATTAAGAGTGTCATATGCTAGATTGCTAGTGGAAGTAGACATAACTCAAAAGCTATTGGAAAAGATAGTTGTTAAGGATAAATAGGGGAACACTGTCATACAGAAGGTTGAGTATGAGTGGAGGCCAAAGTTTTGTGACAAATGTCAAGTATTGGGAGATAACTGCGAAATAAGGAACAAGAGGAAGCAATGGCAACCCAAGAGAAAGCCTTCCACAATTATAGAACAACCAAAAAGTAAGGAGGATATCATTGAAGAGGTAACCACTACACCTAAATTTCAAAATTCTAGTTTGTTAGATGATACTATTTGGACTGTCATAGGCAAGCAGGGTAGTGTGAGAGGAAAGTCTAATGATCATATTGGTACTTCAAATCAGATTCACTATGAAAATGGCTATGGGGTGCTAGGGGGTTTGAATGAGCCTCTAGTGGCCTTTTATAGAGGACCATGTTAGTTTCTTGGAATTTCCGAGGGCTAAATAAGATTGGGAAGATAAGAGAGGTTAACTCACATCTCTCAAATATTCATCCAATGATTAGTATTCTGGTTGAAACAAGAGTTAAGGAAAGTAACGCAAATAAGGTAAGAGAGAAGCTCAGTATGGATGGTTGCTACCTTGATAAATATAGCTCACACCCAAATGGTATAAATTGGATGATTTGGGACAATACTAAGGTTGACTTGAGGTTAAGTAACAGTTCTAGCCAGCATATACACTGTGGTGTTTACTCTGTAACTGGGGAATTCCTATATTGGCTGACAGTTATATATGCTCATAATCAGCTTGACATGAGAAGAAGATTGTGGAAAAACATTTCAAGTATTCATAATACTCAAGCTGAACCTTGGTGTGTTATAGGCGATTTCAACAATGTAGCAACTGCTCAGGACATAATTGGAGGAAAAATGGTAAACAATAATGAGTACAGTGATCTTGTCAATATGATGCAGGATACTAAGTTGTTTGAGATGGATAGTGTGGGAGATTACTTTACTTGGTCCAATAGGCAGACTGCTGGAACCATATATTCTAGGATAGATAGAGCTATTTGCAATGTTCATTGGTTTATGCAATATAGCAATCATGTCCTTAGTATTTTGCCACCAAACATGTCTGATCATTCTATGCTTCACATAAGTGGCCCTACAGATATGAAGAGGAACAATCATTTTAAATTCAATAACTACTTGTTGGATTTAGATGGTTTTCAAGAGATGGCTAGAGGGTATTGGGAGAAACCTGTTAGGGGTACTCCAATGCATAGGTTGTGGCTGAAATTACAAAGATTGAAAACTGATGTGGAGAGATGTAGCAAGCAAGCTGAAAACATGAAGATTAAACTTAATGAAGTCAGAGCCAGTCTCCATAAAGCTCAAAGTAACCTAATGTAGAACAGACAGGATAGTAATACTCTAGGGAGGATTAAGCAATTATCTGAAGATATTATCAAATTCCATGATCATTAGGAGGCAAGACTCATGTAGAGGGCAAATATAAATTGGATCAAACAAGGAGATGAGAATACTAAATACTTCTTTGCATACCTAAAAGCCAGGTACAATAGGGTGTATTAAGTTCTTGTAGAGAGAGAATGGTGATATAGTATCTGACCAGAATGATATTGAGAAAGAAGTTATGAAGTTCTATAGTAGCCTTATGGGGTGACAATGCTAGAAGTATTAAGCATATTGATATAGAAGCCATGAGATATTGGAACCAACTTGGTGTGCAACAAAAGCTGTATCTTGTGAGCCAAGTTACTTATAAGGAGATAGATGATGCTATTAAAGATATATGAGATAATAAGTGCCCTGGCATTGATGGTTTCAATGCTAAGAAGTTCAAACATTCCTAGCATTTCATGAAGGAGGATATCAGGGCTCATGTTAATGGATTCTTCAGGACAAGACTGATGCATAAAAACTTCAATAAAACGGTGGTAACACTTATCCCTAAGGGTGATAGTGCTAAGAGCATAAAAGATTTCAGACCTATAGCAGGTTGTAAAGTCTTTTTAAAGATCATCTCAAAAGTCTTAACTGCTAGAATGAGGAATGTCATGCCTGATATAATTAGTAAGAATCCAGCTACCTGCTGTTGGGCAGGATATTCACAATCACATCCATCTTGCTTATGAGCTTCTAAAGGGCTATGATAGGAAGAAAGGCACGCCTCGTTGTATGTTCCAAATTGACCTTCAAAAGACCTATGATATGGTCCATTGGGGAGCATTGGAGATTATTATGAAGGAGATGGGATTCCCTAACACATTTGTTACCTGGATTATGAATTTGGTCACTTCTGTCTCCTACATTTTCAAGGTTAATAAAAAACTCACTGATAATGTGCAGGATAAAAGGGGGATTAGACAGGTTGACTCTGTCTCCAGGGACGGATCTACTTGCATGATATTGGGGACACATGCCCCCACAAACTTCTAAAACACAACAAATATAACACTAGTCATGAAATTATATATTGCATTAGTGGGGTCAAAATTTATGGGGTATGACAAATTTCCATTAAAGTTGGTTTTTTTCTATAAACATTTTCAATAATCATAGGAAAATTTTCATGAAAGATAATATTTTTAAAATATATTTTTAATATTATGTATTTGTGTATAAAATTTGCCCCCACTGTTTAAAAGTTATGGTTTTTTTCTATAAACATTTTCAATAATCATAGGAAAATTTTCATGAAAGATAATATTTTTAAAATATATTTTTAATATTATGTATTTGTGTATAAAATTTTCCCCCACTATTTAAAAATTTGCCTGTCTCCTCTTCTATTTGTGATAATGATATAGTACCTCAATAGATGTATGATGAAGATGCAGAAAAATCCCGACTTTAACCATCATGCAAAATGTGAAAACATGGCTCTGACTAACCTTGCTTTTTCTGATGATATCCTTTTGTTTTGTAGGGGTGATGTGGTTTAAGTTGAGCTTTTGATGAATGCTTTTCATAATTCTCTGCCTCTACAGGTCTAATCTTCAACCCAAGGAAATGTAAAGCTTTCTATGGTAGTGTTGATGAAGACAGCAAGAATAGAATCAAGTGTGCAACAAGATTTGATGAAGGCAGTTTCCCAATCAAGTACCTGGGTGTTCCCCTCAATAGTAGGAAGATAGGTATTATGCATTACCTCCCTCTAATTGATAAGATAACTGCTAGAATTAGACACTGGTCATCCAAATTGTTAAGCTATGCAGGAAGAATTTAGTTGGTCAGAAGTATAATAGGTTCTATCACTCAGTACTGGATGGTGAACTTCCCTCTTCCAAAGGCCATGACAAAGAGTATTGATGTTGTATGTAGAATATTTGTTTGGACTGGGAAAACTGACATGAGTATAAAAAGCATTGTGGCTTGGAGCAAAGTCTGTAACCCTATTAAGCAAGGTGGATTAGGGCTTTTGAATTTTACTGTTTGGAACCATGTCACTTTGTTAAAGTGCCTTTGTAACATTTGTAATAAGAATGATAACTTATGGATTCAATGGATTCATAAAGTATATCTGAAAGGTAAGGATGTTCTAAATGTGGATATAGGACAGAACTGGACATGGATTATGAAGAAAATTATAAATATCAAGCTATTGATGGACAACCTTAGCCTGATCTGGAACCAAATGATAACTGCTGGGAAGTTTTCAATGTGAAGAGTTTACAATAATTTGATTGAGGATAGAAATATTGTGCAATGGTATAATTTGATTGAGGATAGCAATATTGTGCAATGGCACAACTTGGCTATACAAAGGCTCGAATAACTATGTGGGTGCTTTGTCACATCTATCTTCTTACAAAAGATAGGTTATTTCGTTTTGGTATCATAGGAAACACAGTGTGCAACATGTGTGATAAGGAGGAGGATAATGCTAAGCATATTTTTTTCTCTTGTCCTGATACTGTAGGTATTTGGCAAGGGATTTTGAAATTATTAGATATTAACCATACTCCACAGGATTGGATTTCAGAATTGCAATGGATTTTGGCTAGAACAAAAGGAAAAAGGATGGAAAGCTCTTCTTTTAAAGATGGATGTAACTGAAACCATTCAGGAAGTTTGGTTGTATAGAAATGCTATAGTGTTTAACAATGATACATATATGAATAATACTTTGGAAAGAATTATTGATAGTATAGTGTATAGAGGTTGGAGGAATAGGAAAATTAGATTGCATCTTGCAAATCTAATGGTATATGGTTTTGTGTGTTGGCTGAATCCTTTGGATTGCCTAGTTTGTATTGTTTTTTTAATTAATATATTACTTGGGTAAAAAAAGGAGCTTATATTGAAAATAATTTCTAATTAGAAGAGAAGGAGAACTGAGGTTTCAATGATCATCCTACCTTCACCAAGTTTCCTCAGGAATTAGGGTTTCAGAGTCATCCAGTCCAAGGCTTTGATTTGAAGATACAAGCTGGGAAGTCATCTTGTCTTCAAAACTAGGGTTTTGACCAAAGTCAACTCAATTGACTTTTTGGTTAACATTTTTAATCAGGAGCTAAGGTATGTTAGGCTTTTTAATTGGAAATGGAGGTTAGATTCGTGCTCAGCACGAAAATTCGAGTTGAGTGGTGGGGGAGGTTTTAATTTCAGGGCGTGGGTGTGAATTCCGGTGGTGGTGCTCGCCGAAGAAGACGACTGCAGCTGGGCTCTGGTGTCTGTGTGTGTTTTGTGTAGTAAACTCATATCGGGTTGAGTGGCGTGTGTCCATTGGACAACTTCCCATACTTTCTCCGTTTTTGGCTTTATTCAAATGATTAGAAGATGTGGTGGAGTGATCTGATTGGCTCAGTGTTATTTTTTTGTCCTTTTCTCATTTAAATTTTGCATTGTCCCATTGATATCATGTTTTGTATTTTAATGTCACATTTTAATGAAACATATGATATGAATAAATAATACATGTTGACGCAATAATGAAGAATGAATGAAAAATGTGAGAGTGGAAATAATCAGTTACTATTGGGCCACGAGTTGTGTTGATTGCCCGGGCTTAGAAGTTTTTGCTAGACCATACCCTTTCGTTGCTAGTGCTACGCGGGATTTTGGATGATTAGGACTTAGCGCTTTGTTTTCTGCACACCCTCTTTCAGGCTCATGCGCCTTTTTCAACATGTTTATTTCATTTTATTTTTACTAACACACCCCCTGGCTCAGGCAGATGTCTTTTATTTCAAATTTGTTTTCTACACAACTTTTGACTCGTAATTCATTTTACACTCAAAAAATATGGAAAAAAAACTTTTTAGATAGCATCTTAGGATAATTTTATTATTTTTCAAGAATTTTTACAAATTGATATTCTATTTTTTATAGGAGCCTTTTTCTCATATGTGTTCATAAATTTCCATGTTTTGACACATTTTTCAAATTGATTTGATTAGAGGCTTTAGGTAATGAATTTTAATCCCATATTTTGTGAGCATTCATCAGACCCACATATAATGTTGTGTATGAAGATTAAAGTTTCAAATTTATTTTTACTTGGTTAATTGTTTGAGTCTCTAAGGCTCGATTCACTTGTGTTTGTAAATACTTTTGCTTGCTTATTGCTAATGTTCAAAAATGCACTTGTGCAATCTTTTGGGTTTATTTTGGGGACATGATAAGGGGTATCTAGTGAGGTTTCAAGACCTATAATTTGGATTGTAAACCATTTTTCCTTTCCATGTTTAAAGCTTTCTTTCAACATGTTAAAAAGTTGGTTTTGGTTGATACTTATGACACAAACTTGTTGCATTGACTTGTAAAGTTGTAAAAAAAATTGGTATGATACCTTGAGTATATAGAAACCTATTAGAGGTCCTTACTTGCTGACTTTGACTAATTGCTTCCATAGCAATCATGTTCGTAAATTAACTCATATCTTGATACTTGTTTGACCTAACTTACACGTTCTTGTATGATAATTGTTTTGGTTTAAATTTGTTGAATCACATGAGATAACATGAGGTATTAGACCTATAACTTGATTTATATGGCTTCGTATGCTTAATGTCCATTTTGGGTCCATATTCTCAAATCTTCATCTCCTTATAAGCTAACTTAGTTAGGATTCCTTTTGAGATGTATGATCATTGTAGCACATAAAACCTGACATTGCTTTCTCTACTTGATTGAATCTTCTTTGTATGACATAAAAGGATATAAAGATATGTTTTTCTACTTCCCCATGATGTATGCCCATGCTTTAGTGTGTTTGGTTGCTACCTAAGTATCATATGTTTGCTACTTGAACAAGTGTTGATTCATGTACTACTTTGACCTAAAACTTGTGAATATTTTTGTATGATGCCATGAGGCTTTGGTACTTGTTTTAAGACACCTAAATACTTTATTTTCTTCTGCCCTAACTCATTTCTCACTCATCTACTTTTGTATTTATGAATGTTTTAGTTTATTTGAGTCATCTTTTTCTTGTAATCATGTTTGGTTGTAACCTAAATGTAAAAACGTGTTGATTACTGTTTTAACTGTTCTCTTTGCTAAGTTTTGTTAAATTAAAGTAAGATTTTGATCTTTAAAACTTTTTAAGGTGTTTTGTTTCAAATGTTGGTTAAATGGTTTACACATGTTTGGTTGTTAACTAAAAGCATGTTGGTTGTGATGTTACTTTGTTAAGTATACATTGTTTTGAGTTTTGTTAAACTTGAATGAATAATTGTGATTGTCTTTGCATAGTAAAGAATAGTTTATCTTGAGTCCTTGTTAGTGCTTGAGATGTGTACATGATAGGTTGTAACCTTAGTCTTGTACACTTGTTTGTTTCGTTGCCTTGTTAGATAGAGATCTTACTTTAAGACTTGTGAAGTACTCAAAGTAGGATATTAATCCTTTAGCCTATTTCTTACTTGTGAAGTAAGAATGTCCTTGAGACTTGTGAAGTACTCAAGGAGAGGTAGTAACATCTAGCTTGTTAGTTTTCTTGATTTGTTATGTGGAGCATTCTTTGACACTTGTGAAGTGTTCAAAGTGGGGTAGTAACCTCTAGCTAGGGTATTAACCTTTAGCTTGCATCTTGCCTTGTTAGGTAGAGGTCTTTCTTTAAGACTTGTGAAGTACTCAAAGTAGGATATTAATCCTTTAGCTTGTTTCTTGTGAATTAAGAATGTCTTTGAGACTTGTGAAGTACTCAAGGAGGGGTTGTAACCTCTAGCTTGTATGTTGCTTATGTTTAGGTGTTTTGTTAAATGCTTAAGTTATTTCTTTATTATCCCATCTTGAGAAGTTGTTACCTCTTTCCTTACTTATATTGTGATTGTCATGCTCCCTTAGGATCTCTTAGTTCCCTATTTGTTAAGAGAAATTGAGATAGACCATATAATCGATATCCATTCATGCTAACATAAGTAGAAGTTCCCCTTTATCCTTGACCTTAGGGCCATCATTGTATGATAACATTAGGAGAGGGATCCCCCTTAGTTTGTATTTTCCCCAATGCGCATATAAGAACTAAATCTCTAATCCTTAATAAGACACCTAATAAAGGTTGAAAGTTCATAAAGAGGGAGGAGAAGCTCAAGTCTCGCTTATTTAAGGGAGTCACTTGAGTGTATTTTCCCAACAAAAACACAAACCAATGGCAAGTTTCATAAGGATGGTTTTCCATTAAAAAACACACAACAAATAATAAAAAACATAAAAAGTAGTTAGCAGAACTAAGGCGCTCTGACTTCTCCATTGCACTATGGAGGTACGTAGGTATAGAGCTCAGGAAACTCTAGCGAGCCCAATAATTATTAAAAAACCTAAGTTAATCATGCATTGCATTCCCTAATTAGAAAGCAATTAGTTAAGTAGATACACCCTTTTATTAGAAACAAACAAAAGCATATCCTGTCGAGTACAATGGACGAGAGGGGTACTAATACCTTCCCCTCGTGTAACTGACTCCCGTACCCTTTTTTCTGGTTGTAAGACTTTGTTCTTGTTCTTGTTAGGTTTTCTGATATTCCTTGCCCCAAAAATACTTGCCCCATGGTAATTCTTATATCTATCATATCGCCACACCAATCAGAGTCAGGGTAGGATACAAGATGTAGGCTATTGTCCCCTGTACTGTAAAAGAAAAATATAACCATGGTTCGAAGTTCCTCTAAGGTACCTCATAATCCTCTTGGTTGTAGTCATGTGTGAATGTCTAGGATCAATCATAAACCTGCTAACTAAACCTACATTGAATGTTATCTCATGTCTACTAAGACATATATACCTAAGGTTTCCAACCATTCGCATGAACAATGTGCCATCAACATGCCCTCCATCTTCATCTTTTGTCAATTTCACATTCAATTCAGCTGGTGTTTCTACTGGCTTGCATCCCATCATTTTGAATTTCTTCAAGACTTCTAGCACATACTTCTTCTGATGCATTAAAATTCCATTTTGTGAGTACACAAACTCAAATCCCAGGAAGTAGGATACAACACCCAAGTCATTCATCTTAAATTCACTTTTCAGATTTCTTTTGATTATTTCCATGGCATTTGGTCTGCTACCTATGATGACCAAGTCATCAACATACAAACATAATATCAGCATCTATTGTTCATTTATTACCTAAACATACATTTTATTACATACAACCCAAACTTAATTACAACCTTTTACTACATCGAATATAGATTCTTAAAAGTGAGTAATTTCTAGAAGTTACTTCTATGCAACAAGATCATCCTTTCGTGCACTTGAGTTCTTCTCTTGGTTCATCTTTTTCAAGAAGCTACATTCACTTTTTAAATGTCCCAGTTTGCCACAATGGAAGCAACTTCCTTTATTTATTTTTCTTTGTACATTTCCGTTGTTTTCATAAACATCTTCACCATCTATTTCCATATTATCATGAGATCTTTTAGTTTTTTCATCTTCCACAACATGTATTTTCTCATGAGTAAATTGGTCTTTAGTATCATCTTCCTTACGATACTCTTCTTCTAATCGAAGGTGATTGCCCTATTGCTCAAGAGATATATCCCCATTTTTATGTTTGAGGGTCCTTTTTATATCCTTCCATGAAGGTGGGAGTTTGTCCATTATGGAAGACACAATGATGGTTTCATCTATGTGCATTTTGTGTTGTTTATAATTATTAAGAATACATTCAATTTCATATAATTGATCCATAACAGGTCTATTATCTACCATTTTATAATTATTGAAATGGCAAACAAGAAATTTCTTACTTGTAGCATCTTCTTGCATGTACCTTGACTCTAGTTTTTTCTAAGGATCTTTTGCGGATTGACTGCTTTGATAGATATCGAACAGGGAATCCCACATATCGTTGAGAATATGGCCCATGCAAATATAATCATCATTGTCCCATTTTTTCCTTTATCTTGTTTCAGGGATTAATTCTTCTTCCCTTTCTACTGGTCTTGTTGTATTCAGAACATATTCGACTTTCAAAGTTGTAAGCAAAATTTTCATCTTTTTCTGCCAACGGATGAAATTGCCTCCATCAAACTTTTCCAATTTTACAAAATTATATGTCATTTCTTTTAGTGATGTCTTCATTGATTAAGTAAAAAATTGTTCCTAAAGAATGTTGGATATGTTGTGGTTGTTGGTGGAAATGTGGCAGCCTTTGAACAAAGAAAGCGTCGATGAAGATCGTACTTGAAAATTCAAAGCATGTGAATTTCACACTAACCTTTAGGAATAATTCTCCCCACCAATTATTGTATATTGGATGCAATTTAGATTAACGGCGAATTCCTTTCAGGATACTTTGAATTCCTTAATGTGAATTGCACAAACACACTAAGTGTATCTTTTGATAATAGTTTACGGAAAATTGTTTTCTACACTTTACTCGTGCATTAATAAAGTGAAAGAATGCTTTAGAATAATTGAAATGTTGAAAAATGGGTGTGTATATTTCTATTTTCGTGTGTCCTTTATGCTTCCCATGTATCACTTATTTATAAATCAATTTGTGTCGCAGTAAGATAATTCATTCAAAAATGTCTCAACTCACATTCGAACCCAGTACTTGGGTGATAAAATAGTAATACCTTACCATAAGGACATTCCACCATTACTTAAAATGTTGCTTCTAGTCACTAGATATTTAAAGTTCCAAATAATATTTTGGAAATATCTAACAAAGTTGCGTACATTGCAGGTGCTTTGTCTGCGTGTCAAGTTGTTTGGATTATGATTTTATTGTTGGACCTAAAGATCAAGGTGAGCAAGTCTGTGAGGTTGATAATTAATAACAAATCAACTATAAGTCTTGTTAAGAATCCTGTGTTGCATGGAAGGGGCAAGCATATTGACACGAAGTTCCATTTTCTACGCAATCAAGCTCATAATGGAGTGCTAGAAGTTGTTCACTATAACACTCAGAAGCAACTTGCAGATGATCTGACTAAAGTTATCACGACTGAACACTTTATTCACTTGAGAGATGAAATTGGTGTTGTTGATTTTAGTCCTGAATGTGGATTAAGGGATGATGATGAAGTGTAATCCAAATTCAACACAATTTAGTTAGCATTTCATTTAAGTTTACATTTAGATTTAATTTGAGATGCATTTTTTGAATTTCAGTTGTGATATACAAACCGAGTCTGTTAGTTAGAGAAGAGCAATAGAGAGAGTGTAACTAAATTTCCCTCTTCTTTAAAAGTTAGTTACAAATATATATTCTCTCTCTTCTTCATCTTCAATCTTGTGCGCTAACAAATACTTAAACACCTTCATTAACGATTTTAAGCACATCTTAAAATTTGAAAGATTTGCATAAAATTGTTTAATTAAAATTTGAGTTCAAATTCGCCATAATTCTTAGTTGCAGAATAACGACTGAAATCATACTCTTTTATATTTATTTATTTTTTGGGAACATTTTAACATTTACACTTGATTGAACGGATGAAAATGATCAAAGAAGAAGAATAGAGAGATAGAGAATTGAGGAAAAGAGTACAAATGCGCATTAAGTGATGAGAAACAAAATCTATTAGGAAAAGATTGATTACAAGTTACAACATACAATGACATACAATGAGTGGTTCCTTCTATAACAAGTAACTTCAACCAACTTAACAAAATCAACAAACTAACTAACTAAACACTTAATAACAACTAACAAGCAACTACACCAAATACGAATTACTTCACAACAATATTGCTCTTAGTTATTTTTAATCTCATATTCACTAAACTCCATTGAGAAATAGTTCATTCATGTCTTAACTATGCTGGAAGTGACTTGCACCTAAATGACATTAGCCTCTTAAATAAATTTATATAAGTAAGCTTCACAAATTATCACCATATCTTAGTGATAAACTTGTGGAAGCTCCCACGTGCCTTACTTTTCTTTTCTATTCCTCTTTTTCTTCCCCTAATCCATAACCTATATTCACATAACCAAGTACACAAGCCATAAGTTTTATCCTGTGACATGTTTTTCTGGGAGTAAAAGTCTTCACTCTTCCATCCCTATAGTTACTTTATTCCATTTTGATCAAAGTTAGGTTTCAGCATGGATACAATTTCATCATCAAAATGGCAAATTACACAATCACATCATGTTAGTATTACAATGAAAAATAAGAAATAAGCAATAAGGGCTTGTTTGAATAACTTTTTCAAAAAAAGTTTATTTTGATTCAATATAGTGTCATCTTTAATGCCAATTGCTGATAAACTTTTTACATTGGAACAATTCACATGTAGTTTTAAAGAAAAAAAATGCAAAAAAAAGCATAAACTTTTCTATATAATGAGTAGAAAACTCATAGTTCAGCATCTCAATTCAAAGAAAAATGATGTCTTCCTACATTTTTCAGCTTCTTATTTCATCTTTTCTTGTTTTTTCTGTCGTCTTACAAGTGCAACCATCCTTTGCCATTGGAAAGGTGAGTGCTGAAAAAATGAAAATGGTTCATTTAATTAAGATGATTAAGAATTCACTATGTTGTAAATATCTAATGCATTTTCTGTTACAGTCATATGTTGTTTACTTAGGAGCACATTCTCATGGCCTAAATCCTTCTTCTGCTGATTTAAACTACGCAACGAAATCACATTATAGTTTATTGAGCTCTATCCTAGGGAGCTATGAGAAAGCCAAAGATGCAATATTCTACTCGTATAATAGACACATCAATGGTTTCGCAGCAATCTTAGAAGATCAAGAAGCAGAAGAGCTTGCGAGTAAGAAAATTATTAGCATACGATTTTGTTGTTTTCCAAGATGTTTCGATATGATGTGTTCGATGACTAATAGACATTGTTTTGCAGGAAATCCAAATGTAGTGTCGGTATCCTTGAACAAATTGCATGAACTGCATACAACAAGGTCATGGGAGTTTCTTGGACTAGAAGGTAATGGAATAGCTCCTAAGGACTCTAGTTGGGAGTTGGCAAGATATGGGGAAGGCACTATCATTGGTAACCTTGATACAGGTATATATAGGTTTCATATGATTTACCGACAAAACAATGCCATTCGAATCCTTTACTTTCACAGTTGTTAGTGTCAATGGTTTACTGATACAATGTTGCGATGCAAATACAATTTTTTTCTTAAATAGGTGTATGGCCAGAATCTGAGAGCTTTAGTGATCAAGGAATGGGCCCGGTTCCATCTAAGTGGCGTGGAAACGGGATATGTGAAATCGACAACTTTGCTGATTCAAACAAAAGTTATTGCAACAGGTATGTTAGTGTCAGACACTGATACATGTCGTGATCTTCAATTGCTTCATCTTTTAATATTATTACTGTTCTCGATGTGTCAGTTTCGTGTATGTCTTTTGATATTCATGTTTGTGTATGTGAGAACTTCATAACCAACCATCATTCTTATAACTATTCACATTTGTAATTGTTACATATATGCAGGAAGCTGATTGGAGCTAGAATATTCTACAGAGGTTATGAGGCGCGCGAAGGCATACGGAATGAATCATTTTACACTGCACGAGACACGACGGGCCACGGCTCTCACACTCTATCAACAGCTGGAGGTAATTTTGTTCAAGGAGTAAGTGTTTTCGGAAATGGTAATGGCACTGCAAAAGGTGGATCTCCGAAATCTCGTGTTGCAGCCTATAAAGTATGTTGGCCAAGACAAGGCATACATTCGGGTGGCTGCTATGATGCAGATATCTTAGCCGGTTTCGAAGCTGCCATAAGTGATGGTGTTGATGTGATTTCAGTTTCTCTAGGTGGAAAGTCCCGTAATCTGTTTGCAGATTCAATTTCTATAGGCTCTTTTCATGCAATTGCCAATGGTATAGTAGTAGTTACTTCTGCTGGAAACTCTGGACCGTATTTTCAAACTGTTTTTAATACCGCACCTTGGTTATTCACCGTTGCTGCTAGCACAATAGATCGAGACTTCACCAGTTATGTCAAACTAGGTGACAACAAGTACCTTAAGGTATTGCTTTATTCTCGGTTCGCGTAAAAATGTTGATCACTTGCAATTGAACTTGAATTTGATCCTTTTTCGGATTGTTAGGGAACAAGTCTTTCGTCTAAGAACTTGCCATCCCAGAAGTTCTATCCGTTGATTACTGCAGAAGATGCAAAACATTCCTATGCTCTATCTAGAGCTGCGTAAGTGTGAATTCTTCGAGCTCTATTGCGATAATTTTTTTTTAAAAATTTCTTAATACTTAGAAGATTGTTTCATATGAACTCCTGTAGGAGACAATGCCGTTACGGAACACTTGATGTTAAAAAGGTTAAAGGAAAAATAGTGGTTTGTCTTGAAGATGAATATCTTGGAACATTTCATGCTGGTGCAGAAGCTTTGTCTGCAGGAGCAGTAGGAATGATTTTGGCTAGTGAAATTGATGGCTTCTATGATTCTATTGCATACCCTCATCTTTTACCTACTTCTTATATCAATTACACTGATTCTCAATATGTTTATACCTACATCAGAAGTGAAAAGTAATGTTCTTTCTTCTATATTCATCTCTGTTTCCATTTCTTATTAAAACTTGCACGAAATTGATGTCTTTTTGTATATTGCAGAAACCCTGTTGCTTACATAACAAAAGCAGTAACAGAAATTCCAATAATTCCAGCACCAGTGATTGCTTCATTCTCATCAAGAGGACCTAGCACCATTCTTCCATCAATCCTAAAAGTTTGTTACATTGTTTTTCGTCATCAACTTTGCTATGCGTACATTTAATTTTAATCAGCACGATTTCATTCGTTATATGAAACACAGACACCAGACACTAACACGGATACATACGAACTGATGATAACTTAAGAAAATGAAAGTAATTGAATGTAACTTTAAGTCTATATATCGGTTCTGCAACTGGTATGATTGTGACAATTATTTTTTGTGTCTTGTGTTTCAGCCTGACATTACTGCACCTGGTGTGAACATAATTGCTGCTTACACAGAAGCCACAAGTGATAATGAAGATAAAAGAAGGACTTCATACAGATCCTTGTCTGGAACTTCTATGTCATGCCCTCATGTGTCCGGCGTCGTAGGCCTTCTCAAAACACTTCATCCTGAATGGAGTCCAGCAGCTATTAAATCAGCAATTATGACCACTGGTACTGCATAAATCGATTATTCAACGCATTGATCCGTTGTTTAATATGTCATATTTTTGCTCATAAGCTTCATTAACTTGACCCAAAACTATGTCTATTTCAGCAAGTGGAATGGATAACAGTGAAAGACCTATCAAGGATCGCTTCGACGAAAATGCAACTCCATTTGCATACGGTTCAGGTCACATCCAACCTGAACTTGCTCTAGACCCGGGACTAATCTACGATCTTGAAGTGATTGATTACATGAACCTACTATGTTCAGATGCTCAATGGCATAAACAAGTTGAGGCTATTTACAACAGGCCTTTCATTTGTCCAAAGCTCTACAATGTGGTGGATTTCAACTACCCTACAATCACAATACTTAATCTCGGACGCAAAGCAGTAGTTGCTAGTCGAACCGTTACAAATGTCGGACCTCCAAGTAGATATGAACTGCAAATAAAGGCACCTGATGGAGTTTCAGTTTATGTTGTGCCAAGTTTCTTGAGCTTCAAGGAAGTTGGTGAGAAGAGATCATTCAAGGTTGTTGTAAGGAAAAATATGAATAAGGGTAATGCTACAATGGAGTATGTATTTGGGGAGTTATTGTGGTCAAATGGGAAACAGAGAGTGAGGAGTACTATTGCAGTGAAGCTCAAGTAGAAAGAAGTGAATTTCATGTCACATGGCTATGGAGTTGTTATGTTATGGCATCATCAATCAATAAATTTAGAAATTGATGTGTTTTATTTTATATAGTTATAGTTATTTTCATGTTACAAAATTTGATGTTAATTTAAAAGTTACAAATGGAAGAGAGAAGAATGTGAATCAAAGTACAAGCTAAGAATGTGAAACTCTAAGAATGAAATATGAAGATATAGGTGAATGGGCCACATCACATGATAAGGTATAGCCCCACTTTAATGCAAAAGGCAAGTGTCTTTCATTCTCAATTGCCAAGTATTCAACAATTTCAGTTTTTTAGATGAAAAAATTAATCCTCTTTAAAGGTACATTATAACTCCTAATTATTTGTTGAAAATCTGATTATTAAAATTGATAATTGATACTTAGATCAAAGAAAAAAATTATAATACACACATAAACTGTAAAATGACTATTCTTGAACATACAAATTTTTGCTTTGCTAACTTTTCATGAATAATCAAAGCTTTAATGAGTGGATTAACTTTAGAAGGAAAATAATACACCAACAATTGCTACTAGAATTCCATAATTGAAAATTTCACATAGGCATTTATAATATTAAAAAATTAATAACTTTTTATTTTATTTTCTTTGGTCAATAAATAATTAATAAAAATAATGGATTAACGGAAATCCGTTTACAAAAATAGTCATTAACTTAAGAAAATATACTCAAATTGAGAAATTATTCATCAAAAACATAACTATTTCTTTTAATCTTAAACAAGAAGTCTTCAAACTAATTAAGAATTTAAGATGATTTAATTAAAATATTGTTAACAAGAAATGAAAATGCTGACTGGATAATAATCGAACAACTTCAACAATTCTACATTTATCAAATGAATTAGAATGAGAATAAGATTATGCATTTTAAAACAGTGATTAATAACTAGAACAAAAGATACTTTATTAAATAAAAAAATCAACACGAATCCAAATAAACGGATAATTACAAATAGCAATCCTAATATAAAATAAAATAAAAATAAAAAAATTACCTAGAAAAAAACGGAAACAAGAGAATAATAAGAGAACAATACTGAACTAGTAAAATGGCGGCGGCGCATAACCTAAGAATGGCCGTCCTCCACCGCCAACGCCGCCGCAAGAGTCGCAGTAACTAACAGTATCTTTGATTTTATGAAATCCATGCTTGAAAACACCGAATCCGAAGAGAAAGCCGATGACGAGCACAATCATGATCAAGCACGTGCATAGCATGCAGACTCTACCTCCGCAACACATCTCTGATGAATGAGAATTTGGGATCTGAAGAATGAAAAAATGGTGAAGGAAAAGGTGAATTTAAAAGAGAATGAAAGGGTTTTAATAATGCGGAGGAGAAAGAAAGGTTACGGATTGAAAACGTTTTTGACGCTTTTATTGGCTTATAAGGAAAGCTATATATTGTTATCTCTTTCATTAAAAACAACATTTCCTTCAAAAGGGGAAATTTATTTACTTTTTGAACTTTTTCATTGTGTTTATTTCATGAAACTGATTTTATTGCTTAATTTACTACAAAGTTTGTTAGACTTGAAGTATTTTTTGTTTTTTTTTTTTAAAAAATTGATGATTAAAATACATTTTTAATAAGTATTATAAATTTTGAGAAAAATTAAGAATTTAAAGAAATTGTGAAATTTGATTTAAGAAAATAATGCAAAAGACTTAGATTTAAAAATGAATTAGTGAAAAAGATGAAATTATTAATAATTAATTTTATTAATGAAATAAATATTAATAAACACATTTTATAAAAAAATATTTGAAATTAAAATTTTATCATTCTTAGTTTTTTAATAAAAGAAATTGATAAGTATAAAACAAACACTCCATTAATAATATGTAAAAATATAGTTATGGCAATTATTAATATTTTTTCACTTTTGATATTTGAAAGTAATTTTAGAATATAATCAGAAGGTAAAACAAAATAAGCGTTTGTATTTTAATAAGTTTATATATTTTAGTCAAAATCATAAAATGGAAATTTTAGAATTAAATAACCAAAAAACAGAAACTCCTACTTATTACTTTTTTTGACAATGCTAATCTAGCAAACCAAAAACATTACGTATTACTAAATTTTGAAAATGTTAAACCTTAGCGAAAAAGGTAAGATTTTTATTACAAAATAATTTAATGATTAAATGATTTTTGAATAAAATGAACGTGTACGTTTTGTTGTAAAGCTTCAATGGGAATGTTGAAGGCGATGTGTTAAAGGAGGATGGTGAAGTGGTTGAGTCCGTTACAACAACTATCTTTGGGAATGGATATGGAGTCTAAAAATATGGTGATGAGTCTCCTGTGAAACTAACGATGATTGAGGTGGGGTAACCACGAAAAAAGTATCTTAATGGTTTAGTTTAATGTCTCTTTTATGTCAAACAAAATATAATATTTATATAGGACCCAAAATAAATATATTTACTTCATGTGTTTCTTGAAAAAAAAACTCTGTTATTTTATTTTCCACCATTTTTTTTATCGATAAGTCTAACACGTGAATTGTTATCATCTACAAAATTTAAATCTAAAATGTTGAGAGACATATACTCTTAAGTCACAAGTTTTTACCAACGGATTTGTGGCATAACGGCATGAAAAAGTGAAACAAAAGTAAGCATGTCAAAACAACCAAAACATGCTAACTCTAGATTAAAAAGATGGACATAACACTAGTAAAAAAAACTATAGACATACATAACCTCATTAACTAAGTTTCCTCTTTCATCTCCATACGAGATAAACCCTAATGGACAACAAAAATGTCGAAAGAAATACTAGACTCAATAACTGAGTCGGAGCATATACCCCCTTAGAAGCAAGTTTTTGTCCACGATAATGTCTCCGCCTTACATAAATATGGCTAAATAGCTAACAATAGACAAAATCATTTCCACTTACATGCCTTTTGTCTAAGTGATCATAAATTTGGGGTTTTGTTAATGGGAAGTTTTCGACGCCAAGCTTAAATTGATGTGATGAATAAAAAGGAAATATTTTTAAAAGATATTATGAGTTTTCGACAGGAAAAGTATGTTGGAAAAGTTTAGTCGAAGTCGTCCTTGCATGAGAGGAAGATGTTGGATGGAACTTAGAAATATTTTCTAAGTTTAAGTAACAGTTCGACGAACAGCAATGCTGATAGTGCGTTCGACGAATAGTTTGAATTTGAATAAGGAATAATTGTTTTTCGTCCTTAACCAGATTCAAAAGAAGACGTGTGGAGCTTCAGGGCGAATGGAAGACATGTCGAGCGAAACATGTCATGTTCTGGAAGAAATACAGTTGATAACAGTTATTTTGATTTAGTATATATATAAGGATATTAGCATTAGGAATTCGGTGTGTTCATTTCGTTGTACAAATACTCATAATACTTGAAGTACCGTGTGAATTGAGAAAAGAGTTGTTGAGAATGTACGTGTAAAACACCATTATTTTTTATTTCAATTTACAGTTCATTTATCTTTCCAACATTTACTTTTCATTACCTTTTATTTTAGAAAGCACTCTTTTATTGCATTCTTTTTACATTTTGTAAGTTATAACCTTTTTCGAAACAAACAAGTCTTTAAGTCATGAACATTGTCGAAGTGTTCAATATTCAAAGAAATAGAATCTAAACAAAAGCACATGCCCTAGGATTCACTAGTTGATCCTGCAAGTTAACTATTTTATTAGAGACCAGAGGTTGTTTACCAATTTTCACGATAAACAGGTTAGAGGACATGATGATGAATGTCTAAAAAAAAATGAGAATGTGTACTCAATAAGTGTCACAACCCCTAATGGATAAGCGTATCATCATTTAATATTTTAGGTATGTCTACCTTTACTTCATTATTTATATTTCTCCCTTGGTAGGCCCTTTTGTAATCAAAGCCTCTAAAGTCAATTTAATGAAGATGTCCAAGCCATGTGGCAATTTGTCTCATTTGGATTTCTTTAAAATTTTACTTAAGGTGTTTTCTTGTTATCGCGCTTAGGGCGAGTTGAATCTGCTTTGGCAAGGATTCCAGTAGGATAGAATGATTTAATTTGAAGCAATTTCAAATAGCTTTTCATAAAAATCATTTTTAAAACAACTTTTTGTAAAAATTGTCATTTCAACAATGTTTTGATCATCGATAATACTATATGTTTATGTTATAAGATGTCAAAATTAGTATTTTAATATATATATATATATATATATATATATATATATATATATATATATATATATATATATATATATATATATATATATATATATATATATATATATATATATATATATATATATATATATATATATATATATATAACTTGTAATATTTTGAAAAATACAAAGAAAAAATTCCTTTTTTATAAGCTGAAACCAACATGCCATAATATCTAACAAACAATATGGGGCATATTAGTGCAGTCTCATGGATTTCCTTAGAAGAGCTTTATATGTGACAATAAGCTACAAGGCAATATTCCAAAATCAGTTTTCAACCTTTCAAACCTAACTAGGCTATGTCTATCATCAAATTACTTTAGTGGTGTTGTTAATTTTCAAAAAAAAATCCAATGTCAATTATAGTTTTCCAAGACTAATTGAATTGGAGTTGTCTTCTTTGAGTTTAAATAAACTTCCCAAATTCCTAGGAAAACTCTCAAGTTTGGATTCTCTTGATATGTCCAATAACAAATTTAATGAAAGAGTGTCCAATTGGTTACTTGAAACAATTAACTCATTTGGATATTTGAACAAATTTTATGGCACCTTGCCGAATAATTTTTCAAAGGACAGTCAACTTTCTACTCTAAATCTCTTTGGGCAACCAATTAGAAGACTGTTTATCGAAAACTTTGTCCCAATGTAAAAAGTTAGAAGTTTTAAATATTGGCAGCAACAAAATAGAAGACCATTTTTCTTATTGGCTTCAAACTCTGCAAAATTTGAAAATACTGGTTTTGCAAGACAATAAGTTGCATGGTTCCATTGCTAATCAAAATATCAATTATTCATTTGCAAGTTTAATTATTTTTGATATCTCAGGAAATAACTTTAGCAGTCTGCTACCAAAAATTTATTTTAAAATGTTTGAAGCCATGAAAAATGTTATTCAAGTTCCGAAAGGCATGTCATATATGGAAAAGTCTTTTATTCCTGGTGTAACAATTCAAACACTTAGATTTAAATCAAGAAATAGATCAGAGCAATATAAGAATTACTCTAATTCTATTATTATGATAATTAAAGGAATCAATATGCCAATGGTAAAAATTCCAAGAAACTTTGTAATTATTGATTTGTCGAGAAATAAATTTGAAGGAGAGATTCCAAATGTTATCGGTGAGCTTCATGAACTCATAGGACTTAACCTTTCTCATAACAAACTCATTAGTCATATATTCCCCATTCCATGGTAAACTTGACAAACATGGAATGGTTGGATCTCTCCTCAAATATGTTGATTGGTATGATTCCTGCCGAATTCACCCATCTAAACAACCTTGAAGTTTTGAAACTTTCTTATAACCATATAATAGGAGAAGTACCTCAAGTAAATTAGTTCAATACATTTTCAAATGATTCATATGAAGGAATTTTGGGGTTATGTGGATTTCTGTTGTCAAAGAAATGTGGACCTGAACAACACTCTCCACCTTCACCTTCACATAACAACTTTTGGACTGAAGAGACATTTGGATTTGGATGGAAACCAGTGGCAATTGGACATGGATGTGAATTTGTGTTTAAAATAGGCCTTGGATATTGCATGTTTTTAATTGGAAAGCCAAGATGGTATTGTCCAATGAGAGATTAAAATTCTCAAAAATGAACTAAATAATGGTCATCTGACCCTCAAAATTATTTCTCCAACAAGAGAAACTCAAATAATTATTCAAAGAAAATCTAAAAATTAATACTTGTAATTTTTCAATTCAAACGAGGAAAAAATAACATAACTCTCTAAAACAAATTTAAGAAAATACTCGAAAAATTCAACTAGTAGAAAGAAAGGGGGAGAAGTTTGCGTTTCAACAATTTCCTTATATAATGAACTAAACTATCTAAGATTTCTCACCTAAGCCATATGGAACTAATGATCTTTTTTCAACTAACACACAATGTGGAACTTGAATTAAGGAACTTTGTCAAAAAAATGTTTTAAAAGTAACGTCAAACGTTTCTAAGATTGTGCATAAACAAAGGTGTCTACGACTTGAACCTTAGTGTAACAAGTAGGATTCTGATTCAACAAGAGTGACCCAATTGTCTTAAACTCTATCTCAAACATCAAACCAGCACACAAATGTTTCTTAAGGTGTATTACTATAACACGCGTGTTAATGACTCTGCACGTGTATCCCAGTTTAGTGAAAGCTCTAGGAATCTTGCCTCGAAATTTCATATGAATTGACCTAAGTTCCACAGTCACATATGTGTGTTTATCAAGAGTACTCTTGTAGCCTAGGTACTATCTCATACAGAGTATAGATCTCATCAAGAGTTTCTAAGGTACCTCATGACTCGCTCAATAGCTTGTCAATGCTTATTACTCGGTCTACTTGAAAGCCTGCACAACAATCTTACGATATACGCGATGTCGGATCTAGTACATTCGGTGGCAAACCTGAGACAACCAATGATGCTCATATATTATGTATGTCTGACACTTTCACTAGTGTTCTTAAACAGTTTTAAACTTGGATCGTATGGTGAGCATGTAGGTTTACAGTCAAAGTAATTATATTTCTTTAAGATCTTTTCCATACAGTGTGATTGATTCAATGAAATTCATTGCTCGGATCTCGTGATCCTGATACCAAGAATCACGCTCGCTTCGCCGAGGTCGTTCATATCAAAGTTACTGCACAACAATAATTTCACATCATTAATGACACTAAAGTTTGATCCCAATATGAGTAGATGGTCTAAATATATATATATATATATATATATATATATATATATATATATATATATATATATATATATATATATATATATATATGATGGTGCAAATGCGATTCTCAGATTTGTAATAAACACATTTGTTACTTTTATTCACTTTGTACTCATTTGATATTATTAAGTTATCAAACTTTTCATGCCATTGCTTTGGAACTTGTTTTAGACTATACCAAGACTTATCTAACTTACAGACCGTGTTTTCTTGTCCATGAATCACAAACCCTTCTGATTGATCCATATAGATTCTTCTTCTCAGTCACCGTTTTAAAAAGTTTTTTTTAACATCCATTCATTGTAATATTAATTTATAAATGGTGGTTATTGAAATTAGTACCCCAATGGATATAATTCAAGTGGTTGGTGAAAAAGTATCAAAGAAATATATATTTTCTCTTTGTCTAAAACCTTTGGCTATACGACGAGCCTTATACTTATCAACTGTTCTATCAAGTTTTAGTTTCTTCTTCAAAACCCATTTACAGTCAATTGGTTTTCAACCAGAAGGCAAGTTTACTAAGTGTTATGTCTTGTTAAATTCTAGAGAGTCTATCTCATCGTTAATAGATTCTTGCCACAAATCTGCATCTAGAGAAGACAAGGCTTCTTGAAGATTTGTTGGATCTTCTTCTACTGTATATGCTGCATAATCAGGCCCATTGTCTTTAGCAACTCTTACTCGTTTACTTTGTTAAAGTTTTGTTTCTACTTTGTTGTTGCTTTCAGTGCTTTTTATCACATGAATGTGATTTGATTCAGTGTCCCAATTATTTCTCGATTTGAAAGAAAATTTTCCTTCATATAATTCAACATCATTCGATTCTATGATCACTTTAGCATTTAGGTCATAAGAACTATATACCTTACTATTTGCTGCATATCCAATGAATACACATTCATAGGCTCTACTAGCGAGTTTAAATCGCTTTGAATATTGAATTCTAACATAAGCAAGACATCCCTAAGTTCTTAAATACGACAAGTTTGATTGTCTTTTCTTTAATATCTCGTAACAAGAGATCTTACTTTTTGACTTGGGAACTCGATTCCGGACATAACAAATAGTCAATAAAATTTCCCCCACGAGTGAGAAGCAGCACCCGAATTCAACATAAGTGTAACAAGTTTAGTAAAAGTTATATTCTTTCTTTCTTTCTGGTTTACCATTCATTTCTAGAGAGTATGATGTAACCGTTTCATATACAATTCCATGTTATTTATAAAATTCATTAAATAAACTAGAATCATACATTCTGTAAAAAAAAAAAAACTAGAATCATACAACTTTCCTACACTACGAAGTCTCTTAATCTTCTTACTAAATCATTTTCAAATTCTTTACGAAATTCTTAAACATATCAATTTCATTCACAAAAATATCATTCTTTGTGATGGTGTACAATTTCATTCACTTTAGCATTTAGAGTAATTGGGAGCTCTTGAAGGGTTCTCATTCTTAGAGGAGAGAAAGTAAAAAAATTCATAAAATTTACATTGATAAAAAAAACTTGATTCGTTAAAATGATACAATAAATTTTATATAGATTAGGATCTAATTTATTACTAACTTGCAATTAATTTATTTATAACTGTTAAGATTTCTATATCGGATAATATATAGTTTGAACATGTGCTTATAAATGATGACAATTTTCACCCTACAAGTCCGTTTTGTAGGGTTGGGTTAGGTTCAAACACATTTTTTAATATATTTACCATTTTATTTTTACGCTCCAGTTGTCTAGTCCTGAACAGGAGGGTGTGTGTTAAGAATTTCACATAGGACTGACAATTCTTATCCTATAAGCCGTTTTTGTAGGATTGAGTTAAACTCAATCAAATTACTTAAGAATAACTTATGTTTATATTTTTAACATTATGAATCTATTGATAAGAAAACTGAACAAAAACCTGACCACCCAAATAACATAGCAAGTAGCAAACAATCAGGCCTCTTAATATTTTACTACTACTTGCATGATCAGTCTATCCTCTTTACATATTATTATTTGTTTCCATGTTGCATTCATTTCACTTTCACCTAGCTTCCAAAAAGTGAAAATAAAGAGGACCACATCCAATGTACATACTACTGTAACCAGTATATAAACCTTGTGTGTCATGAGTCATGACACAAAAATCAACCTTATCTGGATTGAAAATTCATAAATAATTCATGGATGTAAAGTGGCACCACTTGTGTTGTTGTAAACATTATGGTGTTACTTAATAAATTAAAAATCAATTTTGCCATTGAAAAAATACTTCATCTTTGAATTTGTAACCATAATTAATTGTCTATGAAATTGTAAACATATTCCATCTTTAATTTTGCATTATGTCTATTGAATGTGTCTCCATCAAATTCATTTAATCATGTAAGCAAATCATCAATCATGTGAGCAATCATTCAATCTTTCTTTATTATAGCAATCATTCAACAAAAGATCTTGTTACACATTCGAGCTTGGTAAATATTCTTGATATAATATTGATAAAAAAAATTATACACTCACATTTATATCAATAAAAAATATTAACTATAAGTACATTTTACCATATTTTTCTCTACTTCTACCGGTTTGACTTCAAACCATCCGAGTCTCTTTTCTATTATTTGTATTACTCCAACGTTATGTATTCTTGTCACACATCCGACGCAATATATTCATGTTAATACATTTATTTTATTCTTGAGATAATTCTTAACCACTAAATATTTAGTCTCTTGCAACAATATAGATCTTACGAAAATTCGATACAAAATTTCCTTCCAACTCAAGCGTTTTGAGCATAAATAATACACAACTTATAAATAAATACCATACAAGATATAAAGATAAGATTAGATTTTCATATGGAAAAAAATAAAAGTAGATATTTTATATTATGGTGATGATAATAACGAGTAACAAACCCATACAAAACGAGTTCTGATTTGACATGCGCATTTTTTAGTCTAATATATTTATTTTAAATCAAAAACAAAATTTTTAGAACATCAATATCATTTTTTGTATATAAAAATATTTAGACCAATAATAAAAAAAAAATTCCGTATACAAGTATTATTTATGTTTAGATTTCATTTAGAAAAATATTTGGATTAATAATAAATTTTCGTATATAAAAATATTTAAATTAATAATAGATTTTTTTCCGTATATCATTTTTTAGTCAAAATTTTTTGGTTCACAAATATCATTTTTCATATATAAAAATATTTATATCATTAATAGATTTTTCTCATATGTAAATATTATTTATGTTTAGGTATCGTTTACAAAGATATTTGAATCAATTATAAATTTTTGTTAAAATTTAAAATTTAAATAGTATTTTAAATGAATTAAAAATAATTTAAAATGATCATAATAATATTTTTATTAAAAAATAATTTATTGAAATATTTTGATTAATAATCTATTATAAGTAATAATAATAATAATAATAAAGTAATAAAAAGTGAAAAGTGAAAAATGAGTTGGAAAGTGAGAAGTGAGTTGGAAAAAACTAACAAAATATATATTTTTTTCTTAATTATTAATTTAGACGATAAAAGAAAATATATTTTTTTTTTTTATTTTAGATGATGAAGAAGATAATAATGATTAAAAAAAAAACATACTTCAACTTGTAACTGTACAGTTCTAGATCACTATAAATAGCATTTCTCTGCTTCATCAATTCTCACACCTCCTCTCATTCTTTTTCATTTGAATTTGCAACTAAAAGATGACTGTAGGAGCAGGAATATCTGTTGCTGATGGCAACTTGATGGTATTGGGAAAGAAAGTTCTGAGTCATGTTCATGATAATGTTCTTGTAACTCCTGCGTCTGGTGGTTCCTTGCTCAACGGTGCATTCATTGGTGTTTCATCTGATCAAAAGGGTAGCCGCCGAGTTTTTCCTATCGGCAAGCTTGAGTATGTTCATGTCTCTCCTTGAATACTTTGTTTTATCTTGTCATAATGAAAAACTTTCTGTTAGTTATTTGATTATTTTGATGATGTTGTGTTGATACTGTGTGTGGTATAAGGATTAAAGTGGCCCCTTTTGGTTTTTGATGTTTATTATGTTTACAATTGTTAATGTTTGAGATTGGTGACACAAAGTTTTGATTTTTATTTGTGTTTTTTGTTTCAGGGGTTTAAGATTTATGAGCCTTTTTCGCTTCAAAATGTGGTGGATGACACAGAGAATGGGTAACTGTGGAGAAGAAATCCCTGTTGAGACACAGTTTTTGCTTATTGAAGCACACAAAGGTTGTGATTTTGATGGAGGGATCAACGATGGCGAAGAAGATCATGATGGTTCTACTTACGCGGTTTTGTTGCCTCTTTTGGAAGGAGATTTTCGGGCAGTTCTTCAAGGGAATGATCGAAATGAAATTGAGATTTGTGTCGAAAGTGGTAAGTTTTCTTCATAACAATACAACATAATATCATAAACTTGTTGATGTCATTTTTATTGTAATTCGGTTATTCTCTCGTGTCAAACTGCATAGACTAATTTCTCGAGTTAGGTAGGTATGCAATGCACAGTTACTAATGTTTGTTATGTATGTATGGTGTTTGAAGGATGTCCTGATGTTGAGGAATTTGATGGGACTCATTTGGTGTTTATCGGGGCTGGATCGGACCCTTATGAAGTTATAACAAACACTGTCAAGTGAGTTTCACGATACTATGTTTGATAACGAAATTTGGTCAATTGTACCTACGTCTATGTTCGCCCGAGCGACCTGTCAACATATCAGTAACTGAGTCATTGATTTTTTTTGTTTGTTTAGGACTGTTGAGAAACACATGAAGACATTTTGTCATCGCGAGAGAAAGAAGGTAAACATCATTTTTCGCTTTTAAAGTTAAAATTCCATGGCCTTATTGTAACTTGAAGTTCATTTACCTACTTGTATTATTCAGATGCCGGATATGTTGAATTGGTTTGGTTGGTGTACATGGGATGCTTTCTACACCAATGTAACTTCGGAGAATGTGAAAGAAGGATTACGCAGGTTTTATTTCTTTCCATTGAGAAGTGATCAAATTCACACGACTTTTGCATCATATAGTCATAAACTTGTATGTTTTTATTTATTTATTTGCAGTTTTGAGGAAGGTGGAATTCCCGCTAAATTTGTGATAATTGATGATGGATGGCAATCTGTTAGCATGGATCCCAATGGTATTGAATGGAAAGCCGATTCTGCGGCAAAGTAAGTTTCATTGTCGAAAAATAGATTATAGTTCCATACATTTTCTCAATGTTTAATAAAAAGACTAATTTTCTTGTTTCTTCTTTAACAGCTTTGCGAATCGGTTAACTCATATAAAAGAGAATCACAAATTCCAGAAAGATGGTAAGGAAGGTGAACGGATAGAGGATCCTGCAATGGGACTTTATCATATTACCAATGAGATAAAAAAGGATCACGCCGTAAAGTATGCTATTATCATTTTTCTTCGATGTTCTTGAGATATTCAGTTCAACAAATGATGATCTTCGAAAAAATTTCGTCGTTTTTGTTTATAGGCAAGTGTACGTGTGGCATGCGATAACGGGATATTGGGGAGGTGTTAAACCTGGTATTAGTGACATGGAACACTATGAGTCGAAGATCACATTCCCTATCTCGTCTCCCGGAGTTAAATCCAATCAACCAGATGAAGCTTTAGATACAATAGCCATCAATGGACTCGGTCTTGTGAATCCTGAGAAAGTTTATCACTTTTACGATGAACTCCACTCGTATCTGGCGTCTGCTGGTATCGATGGTGTCAAAGTTGATGTTCAGAATATCCTTGAAACTCTTGGAGCCGGACATGGTGGGAGAGTGAAACTTGCAAGGAAGTATCATCAGGCCTTGGAGGCATCGATCTCGCGAAATTTTCCTGATAATGGAATCATCTGTTGCATGAGTCACAATACAGATGGATTGTATAGGTAGAGATTGGTTACAAAATATTCAAGTGAATGCTTTGACGAAAATCCCTCAAATAATGACTTTTTGTTAATGAATTTACTTGATACAGCGCAAAACGTTCAGCGGTTATTAGAGCATCAGACGATTTCTGGCCGAGAGATCCTGCATCACACACGATTCACATTGCGTCGGTTGCATACAATACTATTTTTCTTGGAGAGTTTATGCAGCCAGATTGGGACATGTTTCATGTAAGTTGTTACAAAATAAAAATCCAAGTATGTGCTAGCTTCTTCCTGAGAGCTAATAAGCTTTGAATTTTTTATGCATGTTAGAGCCTACATCCAATGGCTGAATATCATGCTGCTGCAAGAGCCATTGGAGGATGTCCTATTTATGTCAGGTGACGATTCCTTACGATGACTTCTCTTGTTCAAATAAAAGCGGTTGTGTAATGTTTGTTGTCTTAGCGAATCACTGAAACAATTTTACACTGACAACGCATATCCATTAATCTATTTTCTTAATGTTGTGTGCGCTTGTAATGTTGTGCAGTGACAAGCCTGGACACCATGATTTTAATCTTCTGAAGAAGCTTGTACTTCCTGATGGTTCTATCCTAAGAGCTAAACTTCCTGGAAGACCAACCAAGGATTGTTTATTTGTTGATCCTGCTAGAGACGGAAAGAGGTAAAGAATCGATAATTCTTGAGCTACTTAAATATACTTACTTGACCAATTGATGTATTAGACGGTTCTTTAATCTTGGATATTTTTTGTGGTTGCAGTCTTTTAAAGATATGGAACATGAATGATTATTCTGGAGTTGTTGGAGTATTCAATTGCCAAGGAGCTGGTTGGTGCAAAGATGGAAAAAAGAATGTTATCCACAACGAGAATCCAGGCACAGTAACAGGCATCATTCGGGCTAAAGATATCGACTTTTTATCATCAGTTGCAGATGATAAATGGACAGGAGATGCCGTTATATTTTCTCATCTTTCTGGTATGTTTTAAGGCTCCACGACCGGAAGTTATCAACCAAATTTTTTCTTTTGTTTAGTAATTGTTTATGATATCGATTTGCAGGAGAAGTAGTTTATCTTCCAAAGGATGTTTCTGTTCCAATTACCATGAAATCGCGAGAATATGAAGTTTTTACAGTAGTCCCTGTGAAGGAGTTACCAAATGGTGTCAAATTTGCTCCTATTGGTTTACTCAAGATGTTCAATTCAGGAGGGGCTGTCAAAGAGTTCGGTTCTGGATTTAACGGAATTGCAAATGTTTCGATGAAAGTGCGCGGGTGTGGCCTATTCGGAGCTTATTCATCGACTCGGCCGAAGTTGATAAATGTTGATTCAGAAGAGGTGGAATTCAGTTACGAGGAAGAATCGGGATTGGTGACTATTGAGTTGAGTGTTCCGGAGAAAGAGTTATACCAATGGAACATTTCTATTGATTTTTAAATCAAATACTTTAGGTAAGTTAAGGCAATTTGATGAGTCTATATGGACCAGTAACAGAAAATGTCTTTAGTACCTATTTTTTGTAATGTATGACTAGAATCAAATGAATGAATATCACAATTCTTCTAGCAACTTTTTCACTATAACTCAATCCACAGTTTTGAATCTACTATAACTCATTTCTTATAATGAATAAGCAGACACAAATGAATGAATGTTTTAAAGCTTTTTTTATCAAACTTCTGGTAATATACCTGAGCTATCATTTGGTTTTGGTATATGTTTGAAAATTGAAAGAGTAAATGAGATTATATATAAACATCTAAGAATTTGCTAGAATATTTCAATTAAGTTGTTCTATAAAGAGTTTATTAGAAGAGATTCTAGCACTGACCTGAATTATTCAACTTTTCATACAATTCACTGCCATGTGTTGAATGAAGATGGTATAACTTCACAGATCAAATTTGTCACTAAGAAAGAAGTTTCACAAGTCTTAAACTTGACGAAACCTTCAAGAACTCTCGAACTCGATGGCTTTCGTGCATCTTTTCAAACAACACAGACACATTGTGGGCAATGAAGTCTATAACCGTATCATTTTACATTTAACACGATGGTCAGACAATCAAGCTCACTGATCCGATTTAGTAAGCATGAAGTTCTTTAAGCACTTGTAAATATAAAATCTAATGCAGTACCACGTCCTAATGGTTTCAACCTATTTTCTTTACGACAACGTTATGGGAGAACATTGGTGATGACATTTTTCTTTTTGCAAAAAAATGTTTTTGAGAAAATTTTTATTTTCTCTATGAGACTCTTGAATCTCTTACTATGTTTATTCTTAAAGTGTAATGTGTAATGTGACTTTCAAATTAATATCTAAGGTCATGATCAGTCACCTTAAACCATTGCTTAAGGATATGGTCATTAATCTTCAAAGTAACTTCATTTAAAAAAGAGGAATAATGGATAATAATACCATTTTTCATGAGTTTGTTTACCTTGTACAAAAATCTAAGAATAAATATGGTGGTGTTATTATAAGTTCGATACAATAGAGAAATATAGTTAGTCTAAATAAGGTAATCTAATAAGAGAGTCGCCTTAGAAATGCAACCCTTAAATCTTCATTAGGTCCTAAGGAATGTTAGACAAAAATATATATGATAGTCCTCTTAGAAATTCAATAAAAATTAGATTTATAGGTTTGGTTAAGAACCACGACCTAATATGCTTTATGCTGAGATAAAACTCATTCTTATTAGTATTCACCTTTGTTGGCGGGAAGAATCTAAGAAATTCTTATGTTTTTCATACCTCCCTCCCTACTTATAATTCAAATGGTGATTATTGGTAGGAATAAATTATAAATATCATGATAATATTATAAATTTGTTTGTTTCAGTATTTTTAAATGATTTTTGTTGTGTTAAATATTTTTTTAAAAACTTCAAATAAAAAATTGTTTCAAATTTTTTTTCTTTATTTTAGGTATTCCATCTCTTTACTATAATTTTTTTGATATTAAAAATTAAAAAATTATTTCAAATAGCTTTTTAGAAAAATTATTTCAATATATATATATTTTTTTAAAAATTTAATTTTAAATATGTTTAAATATTTAATTATATATATTTATGTTATTCCATATCAAAGTTAGTATTTTAATTTATTAAAAATGAGTTTCAAGAAACCTTTTACTAATATTTTTTAAAATAAACATCATTTTAAAATTGAGAGCTAACCAATTAGATTCTTTGATGGTTTATTCATGATTCCCTCCCTTATATTCCATAAACTTTTTGTCTTTTAAAAGGAACTATTTTTTTCTTCTTTTTTTCTTTCATTTAATTAAATTTTTTTTTTTTTGTTTTTTAGTTATTTGATTGATTAAAAAGTTAGAAGTAAAATCAAAGAAAAAGAAATTTGCACAAAATATTTAGTTCGAGTCTCATTCATATTTTCATTCTCGGTGCACAAAACGACACGTTGAAGCAACAAACGACAATAAAAATCTTCAGAAAATAAAACCTTGGTTAAACCCTGAAACTGAAAGTTTCATACAGAGGAAGAAGATGTTTGGTAGAGGTGCAGTTGGATCAATTCTGAAGCGAAGCAAGGAAGCGCATTTGATTCAGAAGCTCACAGGGAGGAGCAAAACGACGGCGTTTCCCTTCTCCCATCCATCTATCGCCGAACAACAATCGTTCAAGTTTTTGAATCCTTCGGTTTCCGCACATTTCTTTCGAACTTTCCGATCCCATCTTGTTCCTAAGGTTCTCTATTTTGTGTTTTCGTTTGCGTAATATATTCAACTTATCATATTTATTGTTTATTTTTAGTTGAATTAAACTCTCAGTTGATTAGTTGATTTGAATTTTAGAGTTGTGAATTTTATGAATGTTTGTAAATATCTCTTCAAAATAATGTAAAAATGTGATTTTTGGGCATTTGAGATTGGTAAATAAGTAAGGGTATGTTTGAACATAAGTTATGTCTAAAAGCTGATGTGAAGTTTTAAATTTGTATGAGATTTTATTGTTGTAACAACTTAGAATGTGTTTGGTTTCGCGATTGGAGCAGTTAGAATTGATTTTGGATTGTAGAATTGATTTTGACATGTTTGATTGCTCTCGAGTAGAATTGATTCTTTGATTCTGCTTTTCAAAATTGATTCTACTTGAAAAGCTAGGATTTATAACTTTTGAGTCTAAACGTGATATTTTCATAATTAATTCTAATTGATTCTACTTGAAGTTAGAATTTATGACTTTTGAGTCTAAACATAATTTTTGGATTGAAATGTACGGTTCAACTCACTTTTGAAATGATTTTGAGGTGTTTGGTTCTTCTAAAGTAGCATTGATTATACTTGAAGCTAGATTCTATAGCTGTTGGTATTGAGATGTTTATTCGAATTGATTTTTATGTGTGAAATGTCAATGGCATCATGGGTAAATAGCTACTATGTTCATTGTGAATATATAGTATGTATAGTTAGTTCTATGTTCTGAGAAAACAATTATGATGCTATTAGGGTCAACATGTGCCATTCACGAGGAACTTTTCTAAGACGGTGTCTGCTGCGGCAGGACAAAAGGAGGGGCTGAAGCTGCTCGTGACAGGAGGTCCTCGTGCACAGAAGGCAATTGGAATATGGCTGTTTGGCTCTGCTGCATGGGTGTTTAGCATGGTGATACTTGGTGGTTTAACGAGACTTACTAGATCCGGTCTTTCAATGACTGATTGGAAATTTACGGGTGAGTTCCCTCCTTTGACAGATGAGGCATGGTTGGAAGAGTTTGAGAAATATCAGCAGTCGCCTGAATACAAGCGGTAAATTGTAAACACTTGCTTTCTGAAACTGTGCATATGAAAAAACTAGTTTTTGATAGTTACAATTTTAGTAATAGTTATGTATCTATTATAAAAATCAAAGTATTAGAAGTGAATTGAGAATCAGTCGGAAATAATTGTTGTAGTTTCTACAGATGTTATAGTAATGCTTTGTTGCACACTTCTTGCAGTGTTAATAGAGGGATGAAGATTGAAGAATTCAAGTTCATATATTGGATGGAATATGGACATCGTATGTGGGGGAGGGCATTGGGATTAATGTTTGCATTACCGTATTCATATTTTCTCCATAAAGGGTATATTACAGTGAGATTAGGATTGAGACTCTCTGTTTTGTTTGGCCTGGGTGCCGGGCAGGGTCTCATCGGCTGGTGGATGGTTAAAAGTGGTTTAGAGGTTGGAACATAACGAAAATAATCTCTGTTTCTAGTCCAATTGAACACGACAGCTAGATTCTAATAGTGTTTTCCTTCCTCAGGAACCACCGACTGAATATTCTCAGCCAAGGGTAAGCCCTTATCGTCTTGCAGCTCACCTTACGTCAGCATTTGCTATTTATTGCGGTCTCTTTTGGACTGCACTTTCTGTTGTTATGCCTGAGCCACCTGCCGAATCACTAACATGGGTCCGTGGGGCAGCTAAAGTGAAGAGACTTGCGTTGCCTGTCAGCCTAGTTGTTGGTCTTACTGCTGTCTCCGGTGCTTTTGTTGCAGGAAATGATGCTGTATGTTAGCTTGTGCAACAATTTTGATGCCCATTTTATTTGTACTTGAAGTTATAATTGAGTTGTTGATGAGAATAAAAGATAATCGTTCTGTTTACACGTTGATTGCCAGGGACATGCATTTAATACTTTTCCAAAGATGGGCGATACATGGATCCCAGAAGACATTCTTGAAATGAAACCTCTGATTCGGAATTTCTTTGAGAATACATCAACTGTACAGGTATTATCGCCGAAAAGTAAAATTTGCAGTACCTTTGTCTCCTGACTTGTTTTTAGTTTGTCTTTTTATTTCATTTTCAAGATTTAAGAAATTTGAATTAAGTGAATCATTCAGAAGTAGTTTTGAAGGTAGTAAATTAGCAATAAATTTATCCTTGTAATAGTGATTTTGCAGACAGTTTAAATCCTAGATGTCAGCAATTAAGCCATGAACTTTTATATTGTCACTTGTTGGACACTTAAACTAGACTGTCATTCTGCCTATGCTTGGAAATTTTGCAACATAATTTTTTAATATGCGTTTATTTTAACAGCTCAATCACCGGATCCTTGCTACTGCAACTCTAGTTTCAGTGAGTGCCTTATGGCTGTTAACAAGGAAACTAGACATACATCCTGCAGTGCGGTCTGTGATCGGAGGTGTCTTTGGCATGGCATCTCTTCAGGTTATTATTTCAATTTTATGCAATCTGTACCATTTATCTTTGAATAATGGATACTGTTAGGACCTTTCTGAGCTGAATACTCAAACGCCAAACCCGTTTCCCCATCTTCTTTTCACTGATTCATAAAGTTCGTAACATTGATGATTTTTTTGTTAGATATATTTTGGATATACTATAATTTGTTTGTATGGTTTCAGGTCACCTTGGGAATTTCAACCCTTCTTTCGTATGTACCCGTTTCATTGGGTACTGCTCATCAAGCCGGAGCCTTAACGCTTTTGACGTTTATGTTACTGCTTAATCACACAGTCCGAAAGCCGTCCTTGGCGCTTCTCAAATCTCTGCCTCAGGCTATCAAGGCACACTAATTTACAAGAGTTGAGACAATTATTTATTTTTTGTAAAGGATTGAGACTATTATTATTTCCAGGCTAAGCTGGATATTGAGCTCCTTCTCATCCATTTTTGGAATCTTTTTTATTTGATTTGTACATTTGAAGCCTGAAAGTTCATGATGATGCAATTGATCTGTTAATAATGTCATGTACTATATTTATGTATTTCATGCTGAAAATTAGTGCAGAAAATCATTATGTAATGTAAACCAATACATTTTCAAGGCAAAGAAGTCTAGAATGCCTTGTTGCTTAAGGCACATATTAGAACTTTTCAAGTTGAATATTTATTGATGATAGCATCTCTGTCAGCAACAAGAATAGTTTGGCAATTGACTTTTCAAAAATGCTATGGGAATCTCAAAGTTCTAGATAAAAGAATCCTAATGTGGATAATTTGTGTTTTGAAACTCTTCATTCATTTACAGATACTTTTTTTTTTCATTTTCAAAATAACATTAAGTTAATGAATCAATGTGTTTTTTTTTGTCTCATTTATATAGAGTGGTCAAATATAAACAAGTTGTTGACAAAATTTGAAGACTTTGTCACATATGATGAAAATATGGGTGTGATTCCTCATTCCTGTTACAAGTTTTGATTCCTAACATTCTTGCGTGTTGGAAATGGGAATCTTAAATGGAAATGAATTCATTAATAACTTTTGGTTTTAGTTAACTTCACGTGTTCTTTTATTCTTAAATTGGATGGTTTTTTCTTACAAGTCATTTGTGAATCATGATGTAATGCACCAATATAAGACTTTGAGAACCATTGATTTTTATATTTTTGGTTTAAATCCAATGTTTGGTAAGTACCATTCAACACCTTAATTTCAACAAGTTTATGTGTGTATATATACATTGTGCTTGATGTCTTAATAAACATATATATTGTTCATACTTCACACCCTAAGAAACAAATTAATCCACCATTGAAGGAAGAAAGAAAGAATCTTAGAAACTAATGGGAGATGAAAGAATTATAGACAACGCTCCTTTGATTGATCGCTACTCGTCTTCCGGCGACGTGTTTGCTAATGAGTCTTTCAGAAGAACAGGTAACTAACTTCTGCTTATAAGTTTGACTGGTTGTTTGTTGTATATGTGTGTGAATGACAGATATCATGCAGCTATAGTACCTAACATTCAATTGTTTGTCTGTAATGTGATCGATCAGGTAACGTGTGGAGCGCGGCGGCGCATATAATAACAGGGGTGATAGGAGCAGGTGTATTGTCATTATCATGGTCTGTAGCGCAATTAGGATGGATTGCAGGTCCTATCTGTATTCTAATATTTGCAGCCACTACCCTCATTTCAACATACCTTCTTTCTGATTGTTATAGATTTCACCATCCTCAACATGGGACCATTAGGTGCTCCTCGTACACAGATGCTGTCAATTTGTACCTAGGTTTATCTCTTAAATCACATGATTGTTCGTCCACATTATCAATTTTCGTAATCGATATTTGAATCTGCAAAATCTTAATTTAGTATCTTTGATTAAAAATATATTCTTATGATGATAATGATGATGATAATTAGGAGCAATGAAGGGAAAGGTGTGTGGAGTATTGGTGCATGTGAGCTTATATGGTGCTGCATGTGCCTATGTCATTACATCTGCTACCAGCATCAGGTATAAGCTATGGTTAATTTGGCTACCATTTCTTCCTGAGAAACTATCATACTCGGCTTATTTTAACATTCATGGTCTTTTCTGCAAACAGAGCGATTTTGAAATCAAATTGTTACCACAAGGAAGGACATGAAGCACCTTGTAAATATGGGGATACTATGTATATGGTGCTGTTTGGACTTGTTCAGGTCATAATGTCATTCATACCAGATTTTCATAATATGGCATTGCTTTCGGTTGTTGCAGCTATTATGTCCTTTTCATACGCATCTATTGGACTCGGACTTGGATTCATAAAAGTTATAGGTAAGGTTCATTTTGATTTATTTAGGTTCTGTTTTTACTTATCAATTCAAACCTTCTGATCACTAAAACAAATTCATGTCATAGAGATTCAACAAAGTTTTACGTTGATTGTCGACTGCCTAACACAACCCTCTCCTTTTATCCGGGCTTAGGACCAACTATGCATAGCAAAGCTAACATAGGCAAGATGATCACCAAAACAAATAATATGAGAAAAAGATTTGTTTTTGCACTCATATCAAGATGATGCATCACTAATAAACAACTTAGTTTAGCGATTATATCATAAGCGTTTATCATATAAGTGTTTATATAATAACATGATACTCCCTCCGGAATGAAATATAAGTAAAAGTGGTATGTGAAAGATACATTAACTTTTCAGATACCCTTTTTGCTTATATTTTATTTCGGGGGGAGAACGCTAAAGGAGAACAACGAATCATTAGACTCATACATTGTTGCACTTGTAGAAAATGGAAGAGTTATGGGGAGTGTAACTGGAATACCAGCTTCAAATATCGCAGATAAGTTATGGTTAGTCTTCCAAGCACTTGGCGATATTGCTTTTGCCTATCCATACACTGTCATCCTCCTTGAGATACAGGTAACCTTTACATCCAATTTATCAAATTATTACTAGTGTCAATAAGTCAGTTCCGTCTGTGTTTGTATCAGAAGCATGCTTCGTATGTTGATTTTTTTTTTGCTTTTTTTTTTTGTATTGAAAAAAGGATACTTTAAAGTCTCCTCCATCAGAAAACAAGACCATGAAAAAAGCTTCCATGATTGCAATCTCCGTTACAACATTCTTCTACCTTTGTTGTGCATGTTTCGGATACGCAGCTTTTGGAAACCAAACCCCTGGAAACCTCTTAACAGGTTTCGGTTTTTATGAGCCTTATTGGCTCATCGACTTCGCTAATGCTTGCATTGTTCTTCACTTGGTTGGAGGATATCAGGTAATTAATAGTACTAAATCCTAACAATCAAAGTTGAAAAATTCAGATTCTTCAACATAATTTTACTTTATTTTTCCATTTCAGATTTATAGTCAACCGATATACAGCGCTACCGATAAATGGTGTTCAACGGACCCATCCCAACAGCCGTTTTGTGAATAGTTTCTCCCGGTTGGAACTTCCTTTTTTGCCGGCTTTTCAGCTTAACATATCACGAATATGTTTTAGAACAGCTTATGTGATATCAACAACTGGACTAGCAATCCTGTTTCCTTACTTCAATCAAGTTCTCGGAATTCTAGGAGCGATGGGATTTTGGCCATTGACAATATATTTTCCAGTAGAGATGTATTTTGTACAGAATAAAGTTGAAGCTTGGTCTACAAAATGGATTGTTCTTAGGATTTTTAGCTTTCTTTGCTTTTTGATCACAATAGTGAGCCTTGTTGGATCACTTGAAGGAATCATAAGTCAGAAACTAAGCTGAAAGGTTTATAACAATACCCTCAAAATTGCTTAATTTATTTCATGTAATTAGTTAATGCTACATAAATAACTATATACACATGTAAAAGTTTATACTGATTATTTCTTCATGAAAAATACATGAATAAAATTTTTAGTAGTGAAGTTTGTCCAAAAAAATGTGTGATGATAATAAACAATCATGTGTGAATAACACAATGAATCATCAAATAATTGTGTCTAAATCATAGATATTGATGTGAAAAATACGAAATATCTATAAGAAGATTAGTCAGTTTATCCATTTCTATTTAATTTGTGCAATTATTATTATGATATATTTTTCTTACTCAAGTTTTGCAGAAATCCTCGAACAAAGAATTTGACAATTTTTAGATTCGAAACTTATTGGTTATTTAAAGACCGCAAAGTTAAAAGAAATCACTTCACACATATTTAACACAATATTTAATTTTGTCATAAAAGAAAAAACCACACACATATTTAACATGATGAGTAGTAAAAACTTTATGGAAATGCTGGGCACTTTTTTTTTTCTTTTTTTTTTATCAAAGGAAAATCAACTCATTAAGAACCTAATATTTAATACAAGAAGGAGGGCTCACATGAAAGAAATTACGCCTAACTCAAGAATCGGTCGCCTTAGTAATAGCGTGAGCAACCGAATTTGCTCGGCGCTTTACAAACTTTACCTCAAAGTTGGGAAAATTAAATAATAAACTACAAATAGTAGAAATAATAGAACTAAACTCGGAGAAGCCAATAAGATCAGAGTGAATAGCTTGAGTCGTATTTTGAGAATCACTCTCAAAAGTAACATTTTCCAAATGCAAGTCTATAGCACTATGGATAGCTTCTTTGAGAGGCAAAGCTTCCGCTTCCAAAATTGGGTAGGAACCAAAATCCCAAGCCGCCCCGGCATAGATGAAATTCCCCAAATGGTCTCTAATACACTAGCCCATGTTTGTAGTACCCCGACTAGTATTAAAACCCGCATCAACATTGCATTTCAATCTATCTTCCACCGGCGGGTTCCAATTCAACAGAGGTTGGTGCATTTGCCCATAATTAGAACTTTCCTAAGCCATAAACCACTCTTGCCAACTACAAAAAGCTAGCAAACCAAGTTTAGAATAAGTCTCACTCTCATTATTCCAAAGCATATTATTACGATTTCTCCACAAAACTTCAATTATAACCGCGACTCTCCCCGCCAGCAAACTATCCTCCCTACTACAAATATCAAGAATCAAAGATGAAACATCATGAAACATAAGAATACGGGGGTCTATAATATTGGACAAACCTGTCGTGTGCCAACACCGATTTATCGCCGAACACCCAAAGAAAACTTGCCACGAATCTTCCATTTGATGTTGACAAAAAAGACATGTGACTGGACAAGAGACATAATGTTGTAGCAGCCTCCTTCTAGTGGGGAGACAATCTCTACAAATCCTCCAAAGAAGTATTTAACTCTAGGAGGAGCCTTAATATTCCAAAGACTACACCAATCACCTTCCACTCGTTTGAAACCCGGAGTCCCGTGCTCCTTTACCCACAATCTATATCCCGACTAAACACTCTAGCACTCATTCTTCTCCTATTTCCAAATCCATTTGTCTTCAGATACATCCGCAACCAAAGGAGTTTGGAGGATATCATCCGCAACACCATAATCAAATAGATTCTTTATAACTTGGACATTCTAAAATTTACCCTATGGCGACAAAAGCTCATTAACCGACATATCATAGGCTCCTTGTTGCTGGGGACCTCTCAACCTACCTTCATTCAACCCTCTAATCCACAGCGCACCCATAACAGGAATGTTCCTACCATCACCAATACTTCACCTACAACCAAGGGTTAACAAATTCCTAGCTTTTCAAATGCTTCTCCATACAAAGCTAGGATTAGTACAAATAGTACCATCAAAAAAAGACGTTTGAGGGAAATACCTAGCTTTATAAATTTTGGAAACTAAAAAATGCGGCATAGATAAAAGATGCCAACCTCTCTTAGTCACCATAGTCAGATTAAAGACCCTAAGATCCCGAAAGCCTAACCCCCCTCCTTCAATTTATCCCACGCCATCCACTAGATACAATTTTGATTATTACCACCTCCCCACCAAAAGGAATTAAGCATCTTTTCAATATCGTTCACAATTCCTTCGGGTAGAATGAAAAGACTCATAATGTAAGTAGGGATGGCTTGAAGCACCGATTTTATCATGACTTCCTTCCCTGCTTAAAATATCGGCCTCCCCCTCCACGAATTAATCCTCTTCCAAATCATATCCTTCACATATCCAAACGTGGCCTTCTTACTTTGACCTATTAGGGACGAGAGTCCCAGATAGGTGCCTGTTCCAAGAACATGATGAACCCCCATAATGTTAGCCGGGTTCTCCTGAGCAGATTCACTGATATTCTTGCTAAAGAAAACCTCAGATTTAGAAAGGTTTATATCTTGACCAGACGCATCAGCGTAAAGATTAAGAACCTCCATGATATTATGAACTTCAGTGAGATTATTCATGCAAAACAAAAAACAATGTCAGCAAAAAGCAGGTGAGACACACTAGGTGCTCCTCTGCATATCTGAGTCCCATGGATATCCCCACGAGCAACAACTCCTCTGATAAGAGACGAAAGACCTTCCGTGATAATAATAAAAAGGTAAGGGGATAGGGGATCCCCATGCCTCAATTTTCTTCCTGGTTGAATTGGTCCAACACTATATGCGTTCACAAGAACAGAATAACTCACCGACGAGACACTCATCATCATCCAACGGACCCATCTCTCTGCAAAACCCATCCGCACTAACAGACCCCTAAAAAACCTCAATCAACCTTGTCATAAGCTTTACTTATATGAATCTTCAGGTCTAATTGTGCATTATTCCCTAAAGTTCTCCCCTCCAAAAAAGTTGATTGTTCCTCTCCAATACACTTAGCCAAACACTTCTTAAGTCTATTGGCAAGAAGTTTTTATACAATTTTATAGACCATATTACATAGGGAGATCGGACGCAGATCATTCATATTAGTAGGATTGCCACAATTAGGAATAAGGAAAATAATGGTATCATTAAGCTTATCCGGATAAAAAAAACCTTTATTCAACCACAACTTAGCTTCATTAAAAATATTATCACCACATATTTCCCAGAAGTTCAGATAAAAAGCCAAATTAAATCCATTCGGACCCGAAGACTTATCAGGGTGCATTTGAGTTAGAGCCTGATAAAGCTTTTCTTTTACAATAGGCGCTGTAAGAAGGACGTAGTCATTGTTCGAAATCACATGCTGAATCAAATTTAAAACCGGCTCGTACACACCTGTTCTAACTTCAAATAAAGTGTCAAAATACAATTTGGCAATACCACACATACCCTCCTGGTCACGAATCTCTTCTCCCCCATCTTCTGTAAGCATCTGAATACGCTGGTAGTTCCTCTGAACTGTTGCAGACCGGTGGAAAAACTGAGTATTAAGGTCACCTTCACGAAGCCAATGAGTTTTTGCCCTCTGCCTCCAGTATGTATCCTCCCGAAAAAGAACATTGTTATATTCAATATGAGCCTCCATATACTAACTAGTAGCCACCGGGTCGTTACACCCATGACACCGATCCAGAATACCAAGAAGACGATCTTTGTCATCATTGTTTTGCCTAATGCGTAACCTGTTTCAAGGATCAAGATCAGATGCACAACTTGCGAGTTTCCTGATGACAGGTTGATGGTTTACAGCGACCAAACTACCCTGCACCACATTCGTCACACCCTCTTCCTTTAACCACCAGTTTTCAAACTTAAACGTTCTTCTATTACGAAGACTTTGAACCGGATCACGGTTGAGTAATGTAGGGTTATGGTATGAGTTAGTAGCAATAAGCAAGGTTGTCAAACTCGCGAGTCTACTCAGACTCGTAAAGGGTCTATAGACTCAACTCACAGACTCGACTCGTAAACTCGTACGAGTCTGTGGAAAATAAAAAATTACTTTCAAAAACCTGTAAGTGACACATATATGACACACTCCTAAATTTTTACTGTTGTAAATACCTCATAATATGACACAAATATATATATATATATATATATATATATATATATATATATATATATATATATATATATATATATATATATATATATATATATATATAATAGAACACCAATTAGCATTAAAATTTAAATATCATACTCTATAAAAAATTTGTTAGCAAAAAACTCAAAAATAAAGCAAATAAAATAGTAGAGTATGTAGTTAAAGACTTAAAGTATTAATCTCTTCTTAATTGGCTACTACATAAAGCAAAAAAATCATAAAACAGATATGCTAATGACTACAATCATCTAAAGTTCCAGTGGAATCATCACCACCAATATCATCACCATCTTCTTCATCGATATCTTGAGTATCATCATGAAACTCTATCCCAGATGAATCAACTTCATCATTAACCATTGTTGGATTGCTTCAAGTTCCACTTCCACCTAACTCAACATTGTCACCCCACCACTGCATAACATTAATAACAACAACATCAGCTTACACAACATAGTTAACAATAACATCATCTTGCTCAATAATAACTGCAGTTTGTACATTTTCTCCATCAGGATCTTCAGTTATTCTTTCATCATCTAGATGAATATCTTAAAATAAAAGAACAACACTCTTTACTTTTCCCTTTCTACTTTTCAACTTCAAATTGCATATGGCATAAATCAAATTATTTATCTTTTTCATGCAACATATTTCTTCTCTTTGAATGAACTTGCAAAGTAAATATTAATTCAACTCAATATTTATAAACAAACAAATAACAATTACTCCAATTCCATTCACAACAAGAGGAGCTACAAGTTAAGCTTTGGACACAAATTGCAAACCTCTTTAATTCTGGAGTCATATCTCCATAGAAATCTCGTACTAGAGACTAGGAGAGAGAGAGAGAGACTTTATAATTCTTGTACAACCAAAACAAAATAAGAATTTTTAAAAAAATAAAAATTAAATCTTTACGGGTATTTGGTACTTTATTGTTTAAAGAAACAAAATAAAAAAACTCATAGACTCGTAAACTCATGATAGACTCGCGAGTCTATACGAGTTTGTGCGAGTCTACCCGAGTCTACTTGAGTCTATCAAAAAATGATTCTATGTGCGAGTCTACTCGTTTATGCTTCCTAGACTCGTAAACTCGTACGAGTTTACGGGTCTACCCGCGAGTTTGACAACCATGGCAATAAGATTGATTAATTGCGCGGTTAGTAATAAATGCAACCACTTCGAATTGGCAAGAGATCTATCCAATCACTCCTCAATCATGTGCGCCGTACCACGACGTTTCGTCCAAGTGAAAGGAACACAACCATTGGATAAAATCACAATCTCCCACAACCTCCTAAAAACCAGAACACAACCAATTAGGATGGGGATTCATGCCTTGTTTATATTCTAAGACAACAAATCATTGAAGTCACCCATGATCCACCACAGGAGCTGCGACATTCCATGTAACTCCTGAATCATGTTCCACGCCAGCCTTCGTCTATCACGTTCTGGAAACCCATAGTAGCACGTAAGCCTTCAATCACCCCTCACGTCATCTTGCATAAAGAGATTAATAAAATTTCTATTAAAGTTTAAAACACTGCACCTCATACTATTATTCCACACCACCGCAATTCCACCACTCCTTCCCACCATTCCACCGATAAGCAAGTTTCGTATCTTAAAGTAATCTGAATATGTTCCACTCTTTGAGAGTTAGTTAAGGTTTCAGACAGAAAGAGAATATTAAGTTTTTGTCTTTGAGCCAAAGTCCGCAAGTTAGGAATCGCTCTCGGGTTGCTTAAGCCCCGACAATTTCAGTTAAGTATCTTCATTGGTCCCGACAGTCCTGGCTGCCAGGACTTGGCGATAAAAAATGTTGTACTTCCTTGTTTGACTCTCCCGCGTCCACTGAATTCACCTCTTTTCTCCTCTTCTTTTCCGTTTGCACCCCATCAGCAGATGAAGCTTGGGCAGTAGTCATGAGGCTAAACTCAGAATTTGGGTTGTAAGGAAGGTTGGGAGGGATAAGGGGTTAAATAGCAAGTACGCGGTTACCATCAGTTTTATGAGGCTTTGCATTTTGGCTTCTGGTTTGGGGAAGTTTGTTTTTAAATTTCACAAGTCTTGGGTTGCGGGAGTTAAACATCACAGTAGGATCGGATTGAGTGTTGGTTTTTGGTCCGTGTTGTGATGATGTGGGGGACTGCAGGGTGGTTTGGTTAGCGTTTAAGCTGTTAGGCAGAGAAATATTTTAGGCTGGCATGAAGGTTTTTCCGTTTTGGATGTTGGGCGAAATAATAAAAGGGCTTGGGGACACATTTGGAGCAAAAGAGCTGTTGTGAATATTTTGTGGGCCACTTTGTAAAAATAAAGGGACATCATTATGTTGATTGGCAGTAGAAAGAGCACTAAGTGTAGGTTGTGGGTCAGGCTTGATCAAGGTAGCGGCAGGCATTAAAACATGTTGGGTGGTGGGTTTATTAACTGATGACACAGTTGCATTATGGATCATAGAAATGATGCAAAGACTTCTACTCAACCACCAAATAACAGTGAGAATCAAATAGAACATAAAAGGACTACACAACAAGTCGACAAAGAATAACTCCTTCATGTGGAACTGACAACCACTTTCCACGACATGAACAACATCACCACTAAATATTTTTATGTGTAATTTCATTATCATTTGATAAATAAACATTTTAATTTATTTATTTTTTACTATATTTAATTTTGTTACATTTAATTTAATATATTTATTAAATAAATTAAAAAAATAAATTTATATTTATTAAATAAATAATTAATATTATATTATTATTTAATAAAATAATTATAATTAGAAAAAAAACTATAAATATTAAAATTCGATTAAAAATATCATGTTAAAAGGACCCTCCAAATGTATTGGGTGAGTCCACTTAACACTTACAAAGAACTTTCAAAGCATTAAGAGGAATTTATAAAAAAAATCAATAATGCTTCCAAAGTATTGAACGAGCCTTTACTGTCATAAAAATTGACAATTTCTTTATATACCTCCCTACCTTCTTAGAAATTCGCGGCAAAATTCTATAAATGCTTCTATATTTCAGAAGTGCATTTCTGAATGCATATTTTTCTGGAAAAAAAGGTGATTTTGGATGTGCACATCCGAAATCACCTTATTTTTTAGAAAAAAAAGTGAATTCGGAGATGCACTTCTGAAGACACATTTTTTTCAGAAATAAAAAGACTTCGGATGTGCACATCCAAAATCACCCCTTAGGATATTTCGGAAATGCACTTCTGAAATATTGTCTGATGCAGAAAACAAAAAACAAACCAACAAAACTTCGATTTATCATAAATAATCGAAATTACAAAGATAGATCAACATGAACTTAAAGTTACATATTGTTAAACACGGGTAGTTAAGGATGGGTCAACATTTTGATAACGTCAGCTCTCGATCTTTGAAGTTTCGCATCCAACTCGATCGGACCCTTCGAAAAAAAACGGTCAAAAGTTGTCCACATAACCGCTAAATCTTCGTCGTTCTTGACCTTAAATATGGTGAACTTGACATCTCCCTCGTTGTCAAGTGAAGGCGAGTGGTACTCAAGCTTGACAACCTTCCAATTTTCATATATATTGAATCGGTTTGGTTTTATATTCTAGGCGGCAATACATACAAAAAATCACATTTTAAATCTAACGTTTAAATTGGAAAATAAGTGCTTTCGGAGATGCATCTCCGAAATAATAGAAAATGTGAAAATAGATGACTTCAGAGATACATCTCCAAAATCAAAAGATATTTTAAAATTTTTAGCAGGAATTCTCATCCCAGAGGTCTATAAAAAAATTGTCTAAAAATTTTGTTGAAAAATATGGTATTTCGATATTCAGTGAAAAAAGTTGGTATGATGGTAATAAAATGGAGACGTATCATACTTCTGTAAAAAAAAAAAAATCAATTCTTTGTCATAGGGGCTGAAGCATTGGATTTGACATCTCAATTTTAGCTTTCAGTTATGCAAGATCACAAAATAACAAGATAATGTAAAATAGTAGAAGCATTAAATACACTACCACATTCCTAAAGGCAATGTCAAACAAACAAAATCTGGAGTCCATCACCATATACGTGAGTAGTTGTTACCAACATCTTTTATTTAATGCACAACTTAAATGCAAGGATTGATGTTATTTAAAATGGGTGGTCACTTTTTTTTCTTTTTTTATTATCAAAATGCTGAAATTTCTAGGTAAAATCATTCGAATAAAAAAATACCATACATAAATTATACAATATTACTCCCTCCGTTTTTTATAAGTCGTTTTAGAAAAAAAATTATATTTTAATATAAGTTATTTTACAATTTCAATGAATAATTAATTATATTTTTTCTATTATATCCTTAAATATTTATTATTCTCTCCTTTCAATTATATAAATTTATCTTCCACATGTCATTAATGATGGACAGTTTTGTAAAAATCTTCATAATTTCTCATTTTCATACGAGTTATTATTTTTCTTAATATGTGTGAAAAGTCCAAAACGACTTATAATAAAAAACGGAGGTAGTATCTTCTAAAATTGTAGATCCATGTCTTCTCTCATTTAAAAAGTGTTCAGCATTTCTTTTAACATGATGTTTAGGTGGGAGTCAACACCTATGTGTGTCTCTTTTGAGCGGCTACTTCTGATCTTAGAGAAAAAGTCTTAGGTGGTGAGTTCTTTGGGGTTTTAGGAGGGTGATGTTTGGATTTTGAATTTTAGGTAGAGGAGTGACTTCTTAGTTCAGGAGGAGGAGTTGTTCCAGGCTTTGCTCGACCTCATTTCAAGGGTGATTAGGCTTGGCGAGTAAGATATTTAAGTTTGAAAGCCAAACCCAATAATGGGGTTTTTGGTGAGATCTGCTTATGTTAACTATTTAGCTTTGGAAGACTTCAAGAAAGAGGGTGTTGCAAGGGCTTTCTAGGATTTGGAAGAGTCGAGATCCTACTAAAATTGTAGTGTTTTCTTGGTAATTGCTTCAGAATAGGCTTCCGACTAGGAAACATCTCATGAGACGTCAAATTGTTTATGATATTGGTAATGTTGGATGTGCAATACATGTTGGGCATATGGATCCGGATGATCATTTTTGTCTTGTGCGAGGTGACTTCAGTTATTTAGTATCAAGTTTTTAGGTGGGTGGGAGAGGGGGGCTGGCCATATGCCTCATTTGATTTTAAGGTTGTTCGAGTGGTTTTAGGGTCTAAGTCAAGGAAAACAAGTATCTTTAGGCCTAGTTTCGGTCTAACATTTTGTGGTCTGGATAATTTGGAAAATGATAAATAAATTTTTTTGTCAGGAAAGTTTTACGGCGAATCACTGCATGTCTTCGATTATTATCTTGATGTGAAAGTGGATTCATGCCCATACCTCGAGTCTCTCCATTTCTCTGTTAGACTAGGAGTGGGGCCACTTAAGTGCTTAGGCATTTCAGGGTGTGCTAGGTGGCCAACTGCATTTTTTTGTTGTATTTTGCAAGTCGTTGTGCATACATCCCTCAAACTTTCTCGCTCTCGAGGTCTGTTGTGCATGTGGCATCATGATATATCAGATTGTAGGGTTGGTTGGCTTGTTTTTTCTTTTCTATTTTGTTCACTTGTCTCGTTTTGCTTCATGTCTTTTTTTTCTTAATTTTTCGTCGAATTTGTAGCTCTTGCACACTGCTGATGCTCTTGGTTCTTAATGTAACATTCAAAACTTTTATTTCTCTATTATAGTTATGCATGATTCCTGCTATGCTATTGAAAAAAATTAACTTTATTATAGATTAAAAAAAATATTAAAATCATTAAATTTAATTTATTTTGCATTCTAAAAACAAAATTAAAACAAAATTTTAAATATATATTTAGTTTTTATTTAAATATTACTATTAATTGAAAAGGTCTTATTTTAGAACTTGTATGAGACCTTAATATATATTGGATCGACTATCATATCAATGATGGTTGAGTTTAATAAAGAAGATGTTTGAATTTTCTTATGTGATCAACCAAAATTTGAATCTTAAGTGGGGATCCTAAATAAAAAAAGAGTTAAACCTAATTTTTTGAGACCGAGGCACTCCATTCTATCTATGTTCTCTCTCATTTCTTCTTTAATTACTAGAAAGTAATGGTCTTGGGCCAATTTTGACTGATAATCACCCATTTGCATCATCTTTGAAGGAAATTATTTTGGGGCTGCTACAGACTCACATCAAATAGACCCTTTGTATATATACCACGACGTAAGGACGGAAAAAATTATGATTCTATTCATAACTCACTCTATCCCTTTATTTATGGACAGTGCGTTTGAGTGTTAATCTTAGAAGTTCACTCCACACAACTGCATCAGAGTAGCTTGTATCACCGCATTAAGAATATGCATCAACAATTCTGATTCCATAGCAGAACAAATATAATAGAAGAGATAAAGTTTATAAGGTGAGACAACTCACTATGATGTTTTTGAGTGAAGCAACAAAATATTAACATGATTTTTGAAATTTTTAGTTATACAGATTAAATAGACTATCCATAGTTCAAACAACTAGCTTAGCTCAAACATATATTTGAATTTTCAGAGTCGGGCTAAAAAAATTCTTACGAAATTTAAATTTTAATTAAAAGGTTAAATATTTTACCGGACTTACAAATTGACGTTCATTTTGACAGACTCGAAAAATAAATTTAATATTGAAAATTCTATTTGAATTTGGAAGAAATCAGATAAAAAATAAAATAAATATATAATATAAGAGATAAATTATCATGCACCACCAATATAAAAAATTTTATACTATTAATTCATCATCATTATCTGTTTGCATTATATTATATGTGATTTAAATAAAAATAAATTTTTTCTAACATCCTACATCTATGATTAAGTAATAGTCTTTTACACTGTCAATGTCAATATTCATATTAAGTATATTTCAATTAAATTCATAATATAAAATGAAAAAGAATATATGATATATTTTCTCTAATCTAAGAAATCACATGCAATGAGTATTCTCTATCTTTACTTTTGTTATATGTATCTTTCTATATCTTTGGTTGAATAATTGGCCCAAGCAACCCCTTTTTTTTTCTTCCAAAAGCAACTAAGAACTGTCCCATCCCAAGAAATATTTGTAATTTGAAGATGGGATTAGGATCTTCAGATTCTTCCAGTGATGACAACATCAACAACAACAACCTCAACAACCCTTTGTTACTCTCTGAATCTCATTCTCCCAAAAGAACAGGTTCTCTTTTCTGTTCTGAATCTCAACAACATGTTACTTACTATTTTGATCTTTTAATGATGTAATGTTATTGTTTATGATATATATTAGGGACTCTTTGGACAGCAGTTGCACACATAGTGACAGGTGTGATAGGATCAGGAGTGCTGTCTCTTCCATGGAGTATTGCACAACTTGGTTGGATTGTGGGACCATTCTCCATTCTTCTTATTGCTTCTTCAACTCTCTTTTCTGCTTTTCTCTTGTGTAATACTTATCGTTCTCCTAATCCTGAATATGGTCCTCATAGAAGTGCTTCTTATCTTGATGTTGTCAATTTTAATTTAGGTAAATTTTCTGGAACCCTTTTTCAGTTTCAGTTCTTTTGCATCATTCATGACCTGATAGGATTTGCTTGATACCTTGCTACTAGCATGATGCTATGTGATGTGTGAACATTAAAGTAATTGATTAATGATTATTTAGTAGTAATTTTGAACATCTTATTATAGATTTGTAGATTCTGTGGAAAGGAGAGTAGATCAGATGGAGATGAGTCAAACAAACTATAAGAGAAGTTATTAAGAAAAACTTCGAGATTAGTGATTTGGATACAAGCATTGTTCTGGATAGAACATTATGGCGGAAGTTGATCTATGTTGCCGATCTTACTTAGTGAGATAAGGCTAGATTGTTGTTATATTTCATGTATATAATACATGTGTAACACCAACATGGTGTGATCTGTGACATAGTCCGCGGATAACTGGGTAATTTGATCATGTAGTCATGGTTTGATTTTTAGCCGGTGCGTATGGAAGAGCATATGTTGAGAGAGCTCAACTTCTTGAATTGATCTCCGTGCCTCGAAGAATTAGTCTTCAGTTTCTGGCTTAGGGATATCTTATGGCAACCAAAAAACAATACATGTGTAACAAAACTCAGATAGGGAAAAGAGAGAAAGGATTAGGTATCAAATGAGGGGAAAATTGTTATTGATAACGGTGATACTAATGCCCATTTTTACGACTGTTCCAGGTAGGGTTTTAACCATGTCCCTCGAGGTTTCAAAGTCAAGCTCTTATTGCTGAGCTAACATCTCTTTGACAAACATATTAACATAAGGTATGAAATGAGGAACAAAAAAATTGGACTATTTTGATAAGAAATTAAAGGGAAGATTCTGCAATTTAACCAGGGAAATATGATCCTTTTGGTTTTCTTTGCGTCTGTTTTAGGCAAATAAGATAATCCATTTTCTATTGGCAAGACTGCTATTCGGAGAAATGTGAGCAATACATTGTCGCACATTCTTTTCAATACATTAACTAATGAGATCTAGTCTCAAACTCAATCTCTTGTAATAAAGAGAGTGAAACTCATATAATTTATCGGTTCTCGTCTACATTTCACACTTGTTTAGATATTGTTCTCCTTTTAAGATTTTGGTTTGATGATTACAGGAGTTGGGAATGGAAGATTGTGTGGCATTCTTGTGAATATATGTATTTATGGTTTTGGAATTGCCTTTGTCATTACATCATCTATCAGCTTAAGGTATGTCACAATAACTTATGTAATGTCACTTCCTTTTCTTTGTTCTTGTTGCAAAACAATACTTGCTTACTTGTATAGTAGTCAATAGTGGGCGCTATCTCGCTATAGCGGAGCAGAGTGGAGGCCGACTGCTACGGGAAGAGCCTTAGCGGTGCACAACACTATAGCGCCGCTACAGGGTAAATAGTGGGATAGCGGAGCAGAGCGATTTCCGGCCCGGAGTGGTTTCTGACCTGCTATTCTTTTCCCCTCTAAAAAACTGAAATTACCCCATAAATTTACGTTTTAAGGGTAATTTTAGAGTTTTCAATCAAATTTGAGTTGAGACTCAACCTTAACTATCCCGTTATCCCACTTTTGGGGTTGGCCGCTCCGTGCCGTTATCCGGGAATGACTACTGTGCTTGTATTGTACTCCAATGAAACTCATTATACCTATATTGGTACTATTGATTTTGACATCTATTTGTTCTTGTGGATGTAGAGCAATCCAAAACTCATTTTCTCATCCCGACAAAGAGAATGAAGCAACAAGTGAATTTGCAGATGCATTTTATATGCTGCTTTTTGGGATTCTCCAAATTGTTCTCTCACAGATACCAAACTTACATGACCTCAATTGGCTCTCAGTTGTTGCCGCGATTACGTCATTTGCTTATTGTTTCATAGGAATGGGACTTTCCATCATGCAAATCATGGGTATGATTCGCAATCTGATTAATTTGATTAACCGAGTCTTTCCTTATCCTTATCTGTCATATACTGGTTTCTGCGTGAACACTCTTGCTAGAAAATGTATATTGGAGCGATGATTTGTTTTGGCACCAATCCTTGCATATAACTTTCGAATAATCATTTTCTCAGAAAATGGATATGCTAAGGGTAGTATAGAAGGAATCAGTACCTCTAGTGGAACTCAAAAGTTGTGGTTGATTTCCCAAGCGCTTGGTGATGTGTCATTCTCGTATCCTTTCTCGACTATTATGATGGAAATACAGGTATCTACCTCTTGATTCTCAATTTGTCAGAATATGAGATTCTTTGGTTTAAGAAAATGTGTTATGCTTTATTGCTACATAACTTTTGGTAATTCTTGAAGGATACTTTGAAGACGCCTCCGCCAGAAAACCAAACCATGAAAAAGGCCTCAACCATATCAGTCGCTATCACAACATTCTTTTACCTCTGTTGTGGGTGTGCCGGATATGCTGCATTTGGCGATAATACACCAGGAAACCTTTTAACAGGATTCGGATCCTCAAGGTTTCAATGGCTTGTGAACTTCACCAATGCTTGTATTGTGATTCACCTAGTTGGTTCATATCAGGTACTTATAATCAATATACCATCATCAAATTTTATAATGGTGCTCGCATATTTTACGTCTTTTTGATTCCTATACAGAGACGTCTCAAGTTTTTGGAGGCCTAGGTTAGTTGCAGTTTAACCATGACAAAATAAAAATAGAGGTCCTATTAAACTGTGATTTAACCGTGACAATATTTTTTGAGGTCCTATTTAGCCACATTTGAACCGGGAAAAAAATTTGAACTTTGTGCGGTAGACATTTTGTGTTTTCTGCGTGAAGGGTAATATATATGATGTGTTTTAAACGCAGGTATACTGCCAGCCACTGTTTGGCAATGCGGAGAGTTGGTTACGTTTTAGATTCACCGAGAGTGAATTTGTGAATCACACATACACTTTGAAACTCCCATTGCTGCCAGCTTTTGAACTAAGTTTTCTCAGCTTATCATTCAGAACTGCTTATGTTGCATCAACCGTGCTGATTGCAATGATCTTTCCTTACTTCAACCAGATTCTCGGAGTTTTAGGTAGCATAAGCTTTTGGCCATTGACCATATATTTTCCAGTGGAAATATACTTGAGTAGGTCCAATACCGATTCATGGACTGCTAAGTGGATTATGCTTCAAACTTTCAACATTTTTGGACTTGTATTTGGATTGTTCACTCTGGTTGGATGCATTAGAGGAATAGTTACCGAAAAATTTGCCTAAGAAGCTTTAAGATCACACGTTGAAATTCAGATCCGCCAATGCGAGCATTATTCTATTGTTGTATGTTGTAAGTTGTTTCCATATATTAGAGTGTTTTGCAGGTCAGGTTTTTGAAGTTGGACCTGTCGAAGGTATCTACCTGTCGAATAAAGAAAACTATCACTTATTGGACAAAATCTCAGTTGTGTAATTTTTGTTTGAAGTGTTGATAATATGAGATTATGCTAAATAACATTAATGAGAGAAATTTTGTATGAGTTAAGTTTAGAAAACTCACTGTGATACCAAACAAACCTATAGTATTTATGATTTTGTTAAAGACTTTCAGCCACTCAAAGAAAGTGCAAGAGAAGTCAGAATTGCTTTTAAGGTACCACTTTCAAGAAAAAAATGTTGTCTATCAACTTCTCAATGGAAACTGCCTTACTTGGAAAAATAGTAATTGTTTTGAACTTTTCAAATGAAGCACATCACAAGAATGGTGTGACTAGTCATTTTTCAAAATCATGTACATAAGAAGTGTTTGTTTGTGTTTCTAATTCAAAGTTAGAGAACATTAATGAGAGAAGTTGTGTCTTTCCACCAAAAGCATAATGGTAGTTTTTTTTTTTTTGAATTTCTTAATGCAATGTAAGTGGTTGAAAAGTACTATTTACCTCGATGATTTTAGAAATGCATTTTCGGACGTGCCTTATGCATACAATTTAATTATTTTTGAGTCACGTTCCAATTCTATGAATAAATTTATTTTAGAAATGTATTTTTAGAGTGTTCGAAAATGCATTTTTGAAATCTAAAAAAATGCAAAAACTTTTTCATTTTATAATGGACAGTCGATTTCATTTCTATTCAACTATATTATTTCCTAAATTCCATTTAGCAAAGCAAATACTTTGCTACTTTTTGAATGGGATCTATCCTCCACAATGAACTTAAGTAGTATTACGTCATAAGCTTCTGTTAATTGTCTTGCACTGCCTAAACGATTAACCATGCAACCATATTGTTCTAGTTTTAGAATAATGTTGAGGTCTCTTGTCATTGACCAGAAAAGTAATATATATATATATATATATATATATATATATATATATATATATATATATATATATATATATATATATATATATATATATATATATTACTTTTCTGGTCAATGACAAGAGACCTCAACATTATTCTAAAACTAGAACAATATGGTTGCATGGTTATATATATATATATATATATATATATATATATATATATATATATATATATATATATATATATATATATATATATATATATATATATATATATATATATATATAAAATCTTTTTCTCCCAAAACTTGTATCCAAGTTTATGTGAGGGAAAATAATTGAGGGAAGCTAGAATTGGCACTAAGTTACCAAACAAATATAGGTTTTGTCGCATTAAGGAATAAAAAGTTGGCTATCATTTACACGTGTAATCAACTACTAAGAGAAGTTCAACATAGGATTCCCCATAGATTCCCTTGTCTATGCTTTCAACTACTACTATATTTTACAAATGCAGTTTTTTCTACTTTTTAACCTTTATTAAGGTTCTTAAGAAATTATACTTAATATAGATATTTAACTATAATATTTTAGAGATTTAGAAAAATCTAAATCATGTTTAACAACAAAGTAGGTAACCTCGGATCCTAGAAAAGTTGACATTTTTTTAATAAAATTTGATAAAGAGATTTAGTATATTTTTCTTTACAAAATTACATTGTACATTATCAACAAATCTCGATCAACCATATCTATTTTATAAGTGGTTCTAATTATAGTTAAATATTTTTGATAATACATCGTTATAATTTTTTAAAATTATCTTAAACATATGTTTGTATTTCAAAAAAAAAAAAATTAAGCTAATAAGAGCCCCGCACAAGAAGAGTTAGTTCATTGGATTCTCAAAGATATGTCAGGCAGATCCAAGGACACATGCATGCAATATTATATAGCCACGCACACACCTGACACAATGATTTCATTTTCTTAATTAAACTTTTGTTTTGCTCTAAATAAACAAACAAATTCACCCATCTTAATCTTAGTCCTCTTGTCTTGTCTTGTGTGGACAAATTTAAAAGATTATTTAACTAACCGACTTAACGGCACCTACCACTAAGATGTGGCCATTTTAAATAATCCTAATCTTTCAATTTATTCATTGACACACTTGTATTGTACTACCTCCGTCTAAATGTTGTTTAAGATTATTGTACAGTAATAATTGAGTCAATAAAGATAACATTTTTATAAAATTATCCTTAATTATTATTGATTGTTATATATTTTCATGACTTGAAACGAGTGTAGATAAGAGGTAAATTGATAAATGTTAGTTAATGTTGCATTGGGAAAGTAAAAAAACTATTATTTTGAGACAACTTATTTTGGCTAAAAAGACACTTATTTTAGGACCGAGAGAGTATGATAAATTTTCAATTTATATTCTCCTCTTAATTTTGTTATTGGTCTAGGCCGTCCAGCATACTTCACAAAAGATCTAAGAGCGGACCCATAGAATAGATAAATCTTTCCTCTCATTAAAAATAAACAATTTTTTTATCAAACATATCAATCATCAATCATCTTTCAATTTAATTAAATGGCACGTCTCATTACTCACGGACAATTTTAACCATTCTTGATATTATAAGGGTAAAAACACATCATTTCAAATATTTAAATTTATTCTTACTCTCGCTTTACTTTTGATTATCTTACTAATTTAAACGTTGGAGTTCTAACTTTGTAGGTCCATCCCACTTCATCGCATCAGAAGTATTGTTCCATTGATGTGAGATAATGTAACTTCACCACTCCATCTCTTACTTCTAGTTCCTAACAAAACAGTGGTGCCTTATCGAGGAATCCACTTGAAATTCATGCTAATTTTCTTGAAAAACCATCGTTTCTCCACCAATAATTCAGATCACTGATCTTTCTTCTTGAAACTTCAGTCAGTTTCTCAGACAGACCAAATATCAAATTCATCGAGCATGGTGACATATAAAGTTACTCAATCTTTCGTTAAATGATGAAATGTTGTTGTGGCCGCTGAAGCTGCCAAAGCTTTGCATCTTCCTCCCCTTCTATGGAGGAAGACAGACCAGTTCTAGTGGCCGTTGAAGTTTCCAAAGGTTTACCTCTTCCTCCCCTTCTTTGGAGGAAGACGGTCCAGTTGTAGTGGCATCTCCATTTGGCCATACACAACAAGAACCATCTCCTTCAAGAGTTGGTCGAGGAACGGTTCAAGCTCTTCCGTTCTTCTTACCAATGTAACTAGTTGCTAGGGCGAACCATCCTATCAACCTCTTTCACAACATGTTGTACCTCAACAAGAAATGCTCCACGCCAAATCTAGTCCCTAATTACACAGTTACGCTGCATAGAAAGGTCTCGAGATCACCATCTCACAATCAACACCGGGGATATAGAACTCCTCCGTCCGATTCTGAAGGAAGGAGTAGTAGACATATTCCTCCCGAAATTTATCATCCTCATTAATAACCAACACGTCATTCCCGAAGAAGGGAAATGCAAGACACAAACACTCTAACTCCAGAGTGAAATAAGAACATGTTTTTCGTTCATAGAATTCTGAGGTCTCTAAAGAAACATCCAAAGCTGCAAACTTACAACAAAATTGGAGATCCAGGCGAGCATTTTGAACATGTAGACAATATAGGTAGACTACCACACCCAATGAGCCATGAAGTACAAGCTCTCTGCAATAACCATGGAGGGAGCCGCGATGAAGTGATTAAAAACCCTTCTAAATGGGAGTATATATGTGTGGAAGGATCAGTGTGACACTTTCACTGCCCAATTTACTGCCTGAAAACCGCAACCATGGTCGTATTTGACGGGATCCCTAAAAAAGAAGTAAGCCTTGCGTGAGTATATTGATTGTTTTGACAAAAGCGATGTAGTAGTAGAGGCACAAATGAGACACTAAATATCGGATGCTCAGAAAGAAGCTCATATCGGATTGCCTATTTCGAGAAAAAGTAGGATTCAAGGGAGCCTATAATTTAAGTTAATTGTTGAATAGGCCAAAAACCTATAGTAATTACAAAAAATAACTCATAAAGATAGAGGTCGAAGAGCAAGGAACTCTATAAATAAAGTTGATGGTTCACGCATTGCAGATCCTATTCAAAAGGAATGGCACGAACAAGTCAAATATAAATAACGATATAGTATATATACTACAAAAAATATTTATAAAAATATATCATTAATAATTAATTGATAAGGTATCACTCACCAAAATATTTATAAAAATATATCATTAAATAATTAATCGATAAGATATCATTCACCGTGCATAAGTTTTTAACTATACAATATAGGACTTGATTCCTTGTAGTAAAAAAACACAAGTATAGTTTATCGTTTGATTAAGATCGAACAGTTCTAATTTAAAATTAATAATTTAAAAGAATCAAATGTATTTTTTTTTAAAACGTGCGATCAAGATCTAATGGTTAATAATACCTTATTGGAGTGTGAATAAGATAAAAACAAGAAGGAATATTATAGAAAGAAAAAAATTAACACAAATCAAAACCTAAAAATCATCATCAATATTCAATAGTATCCAAAATAGTATTCGAACAAGGAAGCATACATAATAACTTTATTTTCTCACAAGGTGATACTTGACAGACAGTACAAGTTTCTGCAAAACTCTAACACTCACAAAACCTCAAATCAAACCCATTACAATAATATTTGCACTCACCATACTTTAACAAATATCAAGGTTTACAAGTACCATATTTCCTCAACCAGTATAAGAGAATGAAAAAGAAGAAAACAAACTTAAAATCCAAATCTAGCTATAGTTTGAGAGTAACCAAACTAAATTTAGTCACTAATAAACCCTACTAAGCTAAAATTATCAGAAATAACTAAGGGGTGAAAAACTGTCCCCTAACATGATAACTTCAACATCTTCTAGCAAAAAATTGAAACTGGAGAATCTTGAAGTGCAACACACAGAAACATCTCCAAGTCTGGTGGTGCAAAAAAAGTTCTACGAAGAGAGAAATTTGAAAGCACTCTTTGTCTTTGCTTCTTTGGTGCTGGTGGACATGTTGAGATTTCTGGTATCCGAAACTTTTGACCTTTTGGTGTTGAGCATATACTCTTACTTGTTGGGGGAACAGAAACATCTTCAACAACCTTATCAGAATCCATGTTCCTGTCCTTGTTTTCGGAGGATGTTTCTTGTTTTTTGCTCTCTAGTTGTTGGTTCTTGAAGTGGCTGCTTCTTGTGAGTTTTCTTCCTTTTGTTGTTCTTGTCTTCTTCTTTCTTGATGTTGTCTTTCCTATAGGGACCATTTCTTGAGAGAGAGAGAGAAAGAGAGAGAGACTTTTGTTACTTTGGTTAGAAGAATCTAGAGATTTTACAAGGTGGTTTAGTTTGTATTGGTGAGTGCTTTAAATTGTTGAAATGATGTGTGAATATATATTTGACTGAAAAGTGGGTTTTGTAAGAGAAGTCAAATTGTGATTCCTCAGATGATAATATTCTAGTATATTTGTGTAGGTGACACTACATAACAAAAGTAACTCCCTCCACTATAACATTATAGTGAAACAAAAGGAATCCAAGAGAAGTTGATTTTGGAAAAGAGACTAATTAAGCCAATGCATGCTTTTCAAATACCTGTGTCATTTATGTTGTCATGAGGCATGCTGAAATTTCAAACATAGTTAAACCATAATCCACTACTTGACTACACTAATGAGACCTTAGAAAAACTCGAGAGCTTTAGGACTATAGTTTTAAATTGCACTTGTAGTCATTGTAGTTGTGGTTATTAAGATTTCTGGGACGTGGATTACAGTCGTTGCAGCTTAAATTTATATTTTTATAAATATATAATATTATATTTATTATTGATTTTAAGTCTTTCATTTCCCCTCTAAATTTTCATATGTATCTTATTATTAGTTCGCCATCATTTTGAATATGACTAATCCTTTTTAAAACACACCTTAAATCTATGATATAAATAGAAAGGAAAGTATATCAAATAATTTTTACAAATATGGCATAATCTTTTGCGACCTGATGCAGTTTGATGCGGCCTGATACAACTATTGTGGTGTCATTATGCAGCCGTTGCGGCGTTATGATGCGATTTTTATTGTAATTTGCAATCACATCGCAATTGCGATTTGATGCGGATACGGACACTACCGCAATTGCAATATTGCAGCCGCATCACATGATACGGTCCGTAATTTAAAACCATGTTTACGACCACTTTATGATTTTGAAGATAGAATATATTTAGGGGTGTGCAAAATATCCGGTTGTTATGCTCAAATCAAAAACCAAAGCTAAATCACTTTTAAATATTCTGATATAATTGAAAAATATTCTGATATAATTGAATGATTAATAACCAATTTAATTATTAATGATTTAGATATTCATTCATATATTTCGAATATAATTAAATGATTATTAACCGGTTAAAATATTTTGGATTCGGTAATAAACCGGTTATTATCCAAATTCAAATATTTTAATTCCCCTATTATTATGAATAAATCAATATTTTTGTGCATTCACATTCATAAATAAGGCTACAACTACTTTAAGAAAAATATTTTTATTTTTTGAAATGTATGCTCGTTAACAAAAATGTAATAGACATTTGAAATGAACAATTGTCTACATTTTTTCAAAACAATCCAAATGCATAAAAAAAAAAATCTTAATTTTAAAAAAGATCAAGCTAACGATTTCCTCAAAGGCATTGTTTAAAGATTCTATAGTGATGGAGAGAAGATAAAATGATAGTTAAAATTGATTATTTTTTGAAATCATAAAAACAATAACATCTTCAATATTTTTAGAAATGCACACAATAGTTTCCTTCAAGAAACTATTATCTCACACAACAAACGGCCCCTAATTATTTGTGACGAATTAGAAGCTCATCACAAAAGATAGCTTAAGTATATGTTTGGCAATGAGTTTGGAGCATCATTATCACACCCCAATGCACAATTATCACATTCCAATGCACATTTGATGTGAAAATTGGAAAGCCACAATTTGTAGCTTCATGAAAAAAATTGAGTTCCCAACCTTCTAAACTCAATTCCAAACACACTAAATAGTTTAGAGCCTCATGTCAATCATGTGTATTCATGACGGGAAAATGCGGTAGGATGCATTTAGAAGGCATCATTTAGCTGTAAGAAACAAAACATTATTTAGGTTCAAACAAAAATGAATCATCTGTTTTCACCGAAAAGAGAACAAGAAATTTATGAACCACAAAAGCTAGTTACAAGTTACAAGGTATGCATGAATACTAGAAACACCTTCAAACATTACCCCTCAACACTTCTGCGTACCCATAAAACTCCGTCACTGCATCGGAACCACAATGAGGTTGAAACTAAGTTCTAAAATCAACACTGACTACTCATATGGTACAATACTGTATAGCCTGTAAATCTACTTGAGCTTCCAACTCACAAGAAAATAATAGACTTTGGGGGAGGGAACAGTAACCGGGTCAGGAGTGCTTACAAAATTGAAAAGATTTACACTGCTCTGACTGATTGGAAAAAATAAAAGCAAATTGATGCACCTGCAAATGGAAGCATTTAAAAAGCATTAATGAATTGGACACATTAGAATAGAATAGAACATGTTAAAAAAACAAAGTGAAATAACACACTAGAACAAAGCAGAGCAGTTGGGAGAAAAATTAATATGTATCCCATACATAGAACGACCACTGTAGCACCGACACTTGTGAGCAAAGGCGACGGCGTGTCCAGTGTCCGACACCCACACATGTGATTACGTTCAATTTATTTATGTTTTTGAATTATCACTAGTGTCAACATGTCAGTATCGATAGCGTGTCAGGTGTCCGTATTTGTGCTTCATAGAGAAAGACAACCACCTTATGCAGATGTAATTCCACTTCTCAATTGCATATCTTAGAATTTAGGTTTGGTCTAACTCAATCTTACGAAACCGGCTAATAAGATGAGAATAGCCCCACTTATAAACATATATAATAATTTTTGCTTGTAACCCAATTAAAATAATATCTAGAAAAGAACTTCTAGGAGAGACAAAGTTGCGGAAGTAAACCGCTGAAGCATACCTTTTGGAAGCTGGAAGCAGAAGAAGGAACTTGTAAGGTGCTCTAAAAGGAGTGACTGATTGATTTAACTATCACCAAAAGAAATAATCTGCCCAAGTGCAACTCGTGCTCGAAGCTGCATCAACAAAAGAAAATTTACAAATTGACCAAGAGGAAGTATTAAAAAGACAACAACTTGATATGAAGATTAAAGGACCTTAACATCCATGCAAGGGTCACTGGCCATCCTCTTGATTTGAGCAACAAGGCCAAAATTGCGCAGTTTTGCAATCCGGCCAAATGCACCGGGACTAGCAGGAGCAGTGAGATTTACTATGATCCAAGCAGCAGATGTGCGTAGACGGCTATCATTACTCTGCAAATACTGACTCAAGAAAGACTGAGGTCCACTTTCTGCTGGTGGAAAGATCAGCTGCATTATGGCTTCTTTATGAAACTCATTTCCACTTGCAATATTGCTGACTGCGTACATCCCCTAAACAGAAAAAAAAAATCAGCATGAAGAATAAATTTTCAATCTGATGGCTGTTTTCTTTACAAATACCTGCTGGGGAAAAATCTGTTTACTTTTAATACCTGCTTTTGAGATATCTTAGAATACTTGTAGGTATGAGGCAGTTCTAATTAAATGACTACAACAATAGTTTTAATTTGTATTATACCATAAGCATCGGAAATTTATACCCATATAAAATATTATTAATGGCTTGATAGATGTATCAATAAAACAAAAGGATCGGTAAGCAAACTGGGAAAATTTAATGAATAATTCATTCTCCAAATTTGGATATCAATGCCTATTGTAATGAATAACTTCTAACAACGTCTGATCAGTTTCAGATATTGTTTCCCACCTGTATAATGATTTCAATTCTTGGGGATTTTTTCAATTGCCTTCCAACAGCATCCAGTATGATACCATTTTCAGCAAAAGCAAATTCGACACAATCCATACATCCATCAACAAAATTGCGAACAAGGGCCAAAGCTTGCTCTTGAACAGCAGGCTCGGGATCTGCAAAATATAGGGAACAAATAACATTTTTTTATTTCTGACCAATGAGAACTTTCTTTTGATAGGCACCAACTTATTAGAAATGGAATGACAGAAGATTATTACCACAGATAAGGCTAGCTACTGAAGAAGCAGTCAACTCCACAAAAATTGTTTCCTTGCACATCTTATCCGCAAGAAATATCATGTTCCGCAAGGACCACACAGCATTCAATCTTAAAGACGAATCCATAGACTTTGTCAAATGGACAAGCTCTTTAATGCCTCCGCATTGTATGAATGTTGACTTATTTGGTGTAAAGTCCACTACTATGTTGCTAATAGCACCAAGGGCTGCAACCTGGAAGACAACATTGAAATAGTTATGCTTACTAACTTTAACAAAACTAAGAACTAATGAGGTAAAATCTCTGTAACTATGATTAATATTAATCAGGAAGTATAACTTTTGGGAAAGAAATGAAGCATTGGGGCGAAGAGTTCATGTTTGAACCAATCAAAGGTAAGCTTATAATTATCATTAATAAAATTATAAATTAGATAACATATATGGCCTTTGTAATACCCTCATTTTTAGCACAAGATACAACTTATAATTATCATTAATAAAATTATAAATTGGATAACATGTATGGCTTTTGAGATACCCTGATTTTTAGCACAAGATACAACACTGCTAGTGCTCAACAGCTCAGTTTATTCAACATTATGCTATTTTTTTAGTAAAATATCTGTATTTCTATATTTGACAAGAAGATCCAAATAACATTAAAAGAAAAAATACAGTCAATCAAAACCGCTCAGCTAAATTATTAATATCACTGTCCAACAGTTAGTCCAATATTAGCATTTTTAAGTCGGCCCCTCGTACTCAGCATCGATTACAATACTTTCAAATTCAATGCTAAGCTTTCAATCTCTAGTACTAACTCTAAATTATTAAAAACATAATAATAAAGAAAGGATAGTTTAAAAAACTCAATACAAGCATGCATTATCGTAAATAGACTATCAACAAATGTCAAAAAGCGGACAAATAATGACAACTTCAAAAATAAAAGATTGTAACTTTTAAGATGAGCGGCGGTACAAACTATAAACACAGATGTTACAGAAATCACTGAAATCCTAATTGAATATGTCTTTCAAGTTATGTTGAAAACAGTCTGCTACACCTTCCTAATGGCATATCAGTCAACCATACTAACTAATTAACCAAGTGGTCAAACAAAAAACTTGATCTCTGAACTAATTCAATTTCAAGCTTAATCTATATGAACAGGCAAGAGAATAACGCCAAATTATATATCTAAAAAGGTACATATCAAATTGAATTTTAACTTAATCCTCAGATTTTGTAAGTTTAGATTCCAATCACTCAGCACGACTGGCAGGTTCATTTATGCATTTCTTTAACTTTATTACAAGAAATAAAAAGTATAAATACGTTTAGACGTACTTGGACAGAAGTGCAAAGATCAGAGAGAAGCCGGACTAATGGAATAACAATCCTTTCATTCATGAAATAACCTGCACTCAAATTCTGAATGGCATTTTATGAGAATTAAGCTATCAATAACATAAAAGATATGAAATCATTTAGTCACAAGTAGCCTACCTTGATTGAGCGTGAGACAGTTTTTAAGCAAATGCAAGCTGCAGTGCGCACATTGGCTTCATCATGGGTTAAGGCATTAATTAATAGATTTAAGACCTGTATTCAGAAAAGGTGCAATACGAGTCGTAAGTAGACTTAGTACATCTGAGTACATGGTTTACCAATGCAAATTTTGCCATTACAGTATTGAATACTTATACAGCCACAAAATTATCATGCATCTGGAAGAGAAACACATTATTCAAACACAATTTTGGTACCATGAAAGACAACAACAAAATTATATCATCAACAGTATTCAATTCAGTACCATAACTTGTCAACAATCTAGTTAAAGGTAGTAAAATTTCAGTCTTTGTGCCAGACTTTGCATTACAAATTTACAATGAAACAATCATAGATAAGTAATTAGCCAAGTGGTATGTAAACAGGATATCACAGTTATATCGTTTCTGCTGAAAATATAAGCAAAGACTATTTACATGTAAACTCTTCACACATAATCTAAGCAAGTGCTGCTAGTAAGAATATTGTATGTTTTAGAAACCTTAGCACGGATCGTAAGATCCTACTAATAAGAAAAAAGTATAAACTTAAATATATAGTTATTATATACACATGCATAAAAATTATCATCGATGAAGAAAATAACCTCAAAATCACAAAATCAAACCAAGTTCGTAGCCATAAAAATAAGATATATAAAGAAAATAATCCATAAATAAACTAATAGAAATGCCGGTACAGTTGAAAAAAAATATAGTTTAATTGTGGGCCATAACAACAAAGCCCCCTAGAAAAAGAAAGAAAAGAAAGAGAGGTAATGCTTGGCCCACTTAGAAAACCCTAATTGTACTGATGGTTGACTTGAGAGGAGCAAAGTAAACAGTCCGGCCGTCACCACCATCGCACAAAACATGGTTCTGGGTTTTCTCCAGAACCCGACCCGGATCCCTTTCAATTAAAAAAATAGGATTCTTTGTGGGAAAGAAATAACGGACAGATTTCTAGAAATACAGCAGCAAGTTGACCCCGATTTCGCTGCAATTTTTACGACAGTGCAACAATCCTGCTACTCCCAATCCCATGTGCTTGTTAGATTGAAGGATAGTGCGATGTTACGAGGTGACTCGCGTTCTTGCTCACGGTTGTCAATATCTCGATCTAGATCTTAAAATCTTAAGATTTCACAACCTCACTCACCACCAAGGATCCAAATCTTAAGTAAAATTGTCTACCGTAGTAAGATCGCTCCAAAATCATAACCTTGTGACAACATTGATTAATTTTGCATGATCCCAGCCAGTTCTGGCCACAATTGGCCGTTTTCCGGCCACCACAAATGCAAATGCACAACTATTACGATTCCGTGGCGGTGAATGCATGCCTTTTTGAAATGATGAATTTTTAGATTTAGGGTATAGAAAATAAACATCTCAGTTGTAGGGTTGTTTTTAAATAGCGGGCTTATGGTAAACCAAGTAATGGGCAAAATATGTCCCTAATGTCTAAAAAATGTTTATTACGGAAAATGATAATAAGATATAAAAACACAATCATACATGTATAAAGAATATGAAAGAGAGTCATTTTCCCGAATACACTTGCCTACCAAAATATTGCGTAAAAATATTTAAAATATATAGTATTATTTTTTGTTTTAGTAGGATCTTGCGATTTTGGTTACGGTTTTATATTTTACGATCTTGCTACCCCTTCTCGATCTTACCAAAATAATTGTGTAGGATCTTCCGATCTTAATTACAATCTTATGTTTTACTATCTCGCAACCCTCTCCCGATCTTATGCAGGATCTAGATCTTGACAACCTTGGTAATAATGCTATTTTATATGCATATATATGAAATTATATGCATAAACATGAGTTTAAGAATTTTGTATAATCTTACAATTAATGTTACGATTCCACGATTTACGACTTTACTCCCTCTTTCCGATTTTGCGTATCGATTTTAACTACCTTGGTGTGAACCCAATCATAAGGTGATATAAGAAAGGATAACTACAGTTTTTCTTTTTTTCATCGGTTACTTTTGCAGCAAAGAACATGGTGGTATATGAAATGGGGGGATTACAAAAACGGCTATTAGTAACAAATACATGAAATTTGCTAGTAGTGTCCAAGAAACAACAAACCTGCAATGACATAAACCGTGACCTGCAGCATTCCAATTTTGAGCAAAGATCACCCAGTGCTAGAAATATCCCTTCAAGACGTTTGGGATGCAAGTCAGGATTTTGCAAGTGATTGTAGAATTTGTCTATAGCATTTGCCTCAAATGCTAACTTCTGCAAGTCTTCCTTTCCAGCAACTAAACTCGAAAAAGCGAAGGAAGCCTCTTCTCCAACTTGACTAGAATCATCAAGGAGCTCAAGCAAAATATAAATCAATTTGGTCTTGATTGCTATGTCTTGCAGAAAGCATGATGAAGAATTCTTTATACAGATCAGGCACAAGCAAGCCAGTAACCTTGTCCGAGCGAATCTATCCCTGGTTAATTCAATAACAGAACGCAATGCTCTTCCATTTTGAAGTTCCACAAACTTAGAGACAGCACCTGGATTTTTTTTAAGAATTGTAGCTATGGACTCTAAACTAGCATCTCGCTGACTTACCGAACCATCAAGACCGCTAGTAAGTTTCTCTAACGAACCAGCATGGCATAATATATTTTGCTCATCCCTTGTCTCACAAGAATGAATAACAATGCCTGCACCTAGTCCAGTAAGATTCTCATTCTCACTTCTCAATAACGAAAGAAGAAAATCCATGTTTTCTTCCTTGTTAAATTCAAATTTCGGAGCCAGTTTTGACTGATAAATCATTCGTAAAGAGCGCGCAGCGGCATCCACTACCTGAAACCAAGAGTTAGTTATTAAGTTGAATACGACTTAATAAGTTGGTAAATCGCGCGCGTGTTCGTGTTCGCGCTCTTGTTCTACCTACTATATATACAACAATAGTGTATGTGCATTTAACATTGATCATATGCCAATATAAACAGTGCATCAAATAACTTTACCAGCATTACATCAATCATCAAAACCTAATTAAGATCCTACCAATTCTGCGCATTGCAATTTCATTTTCATCTCAAGCACAAATTTCTAATCGGCAAAAGAATAATGAAAAGATCGAAACTAATTAAAAAATAAACTCTGCGATTAAACGAATTCACCTTCTCATCGGCGACGGAGAGGAGCCTGATCAAATGAGGAAAAGCTCCGGCGTCAAGGACAGCGCGAACGCCTTCATCGACGCCACAAGCAAAGCTACCGAGAACGGCGGCCGATTGAACTATAAGATTGGCACCGTTATCGGAATCGGCGTTTGCTTCCGCGAGAGTATCGGCGACGGCGGGAACGACTCCGAGCTTGATGTAGGAGAGTTTCTTGGTACGGTTACCGATAATCTGATTCTTAACTTCTCTGATAGCTTTGAGCTTGATTTCGTATTCGGATGAAGAGAGACGGTGGAGGATTTGATCGGAGGAAGGACGAGAAGCAGGCATGGTGACGGCGGAGGAAGCTCATGCACGGTGGAGGAACCTCCGCACTAAACAGTTACGACGCCGAGATCTAATTTATTTTTTTATTTTTTATTATTTTTGTAATTTTCTTTTTATTTGTTTAGTTTCTTGTGATTGGGGATGTATGAAAAAATGTGAGAGGTTTTTCTTTTTTTATTTATGGTTGGATTTGGATATTAGAAGAATGGATATTGGTAGTGTGTATTTTATTTTGGTCTTAAATTTTGACTTACTAGAAACTGGCGCTCTTTTCTTTTAAGTTTCGGATTATTTCATTTTTTTTTATTAACATATACAGATTTGAGTAGTCTAATAAAAAGATTTTCAAGGAGAAGCTTCACATAACATTAAGGAAGAAAAACGACTTTGGAAATGATTTTGATGGTACCTTAAGTTAAAAAAAAAAAAAAAAAAACAACATGGCATTAAGATTCTTCAAAGCAAAACTTATGCCGAAGCAAAGAGGTGTATCAACCGGCGTATCTGCACAAAAGAAAATGTCAGGTTTGAAAACAAAAGGCAAATAGACGTGAAGAGTGTTTTAAGGAGGGAATATGTTTATCATTAACAATTAAAGACAAAAAGATGTTATGGGCTAAGGCGGACTTCATTGAATCATTAGAAGTGCTAAAAGCAATAAATACAATTCAACTACGTGTTGAAGACGACATTGCTTATGTAAAGATTATTTCATTGCGGAGGTGAAAGGGTGTTTCTTAAAGTCGACGAAAAATAGGACTTTTAAGATTCTTATGAAATATTGAAAAAAAGTATTCCAACAAGAATTTTGTTTCATCGGAGAATGGGAACCGAGGGTGTAAAGGGCATTTGTTTCGCGGGGGTCAAAGTCTATGGGGTACTTGTACATCTTGAAAAAAGAAAGCATTTTCTTTATTAACCTTCTCTTTTGGTAGACTAATTAAAATGGAACTGACAATAGAAGAAATGGAGAGATAGGACGTTGTGTGTTTGTTTATAAGAACACCAACAACGTTCTTTATCAAAAAGGTCACTAAAACTCAAATAAATAAGAAAAATGTTTCAATTTGAATCATGGAATAATTATGTGATTGTCATTTAGAGGAAGAAGTCATTGAATTGGAAGAAAGTTTAGAAGATGAAGATGACAGTTCTATGAACTCAGAATACTTTTTCATTCCTCTATCAATAAAGTTTTTGGAAGATGAAGAGAGTATGTAGAAAATAAAAGACACTTATGAGTGTTTAATGAGGGAGGCGGAAAAATTAGAGTAATTGAATGCGTTAGTCACTAAGGGCGTTCAAAATATTCCAAATGAATGTGAAATGATACATGAAAAGGAGCAAGGAGGTCCAAATATTTTGGGAAACGCAAAAGCTAACATGAAATAATGAAGATGGAGAAAACTAACATAGACATTTGGAATATAGACTAACTGCTTAAGATGGAGACAACTATCATAGACATGTGGAATCTAGACTAAATGTTGAAGATGGTAGTAGTATTGTGTAGTTGACCAAGTCAACAAAGAAAAAAAGTAATAGGCCCAACAAGCATTCAGGACCAGGTGGATATAAAAAAAATTAAATTAATTAAAGAAAATGTTTACTCCTTAAATGGGTGACAATGGACCGTGAAAAATCAATAGAACAATAGATTGACTCAAGACCGGGAACGTGTAAACCTAAAAGCATTTATCGTATCACACGACACCCTTGAAAAGATCAAAGATGTTGTGAGAAAAAGCAAAGATGAGATCAGACAAATTGAAACTATGGTGAAAGGCAATGGATATAAAGAAAATTGAATGAACATGAAGAATAAAGATTAAAATTTGAAAAAATAAACAACCTAAACATCAAAATATATAAATAATGGGAGGGTAATAATTCTGAGAGAAAATAAGAGAGCCATGAGACGAAGAAAAAAAAAAGATATATCAAATTGCAATTGTATATCAATATTGGCTCCAAGATGCAACCAGTGTTCTAAACTACAAGATATGATCTATTTTGTCCAATTATTTTGGTCTTCAAATGAGTGCAAATTTGAGATCAAAGAAGACATGGAAATCTATGATTGACGTGATAAGATCCAAACTTTCAAATTGGAAGTATAAACATTTTATCAATTGGTGGTTATTTGAAAATTAGCCATGTTAACCATCCCAGTCTACTTTATCTCCTTTTTCAAGGCTTCTTCAAGTATCATATCTAAACTTAAATCTATTTTTAAACAATTTTTATGGGGATGTAGGCAGGATGAGAGAAAAATCAACTAGGTTAAATGGGATAGGATTTGGAGACCAATCAAATATGAGGTATGAGAATATTTTTTTTTGACTATTTTCAACAAATCTCTCCTTGGTAAATGTGTTTGGAAAATTATAATCGAGAGGAATATGCTTTGATATAGACCTTTGGTTAGTAGATACGGAGAAAATGTGGAAGCCTTGTGTGAAGATGTCAGAGACAGATCATCGTGGTGGAGTGTCATTTGTTATTTAAATATAGGTCGAGACAGTCTAGAAGTGTATTTAGTTAAAGAGAGTTACAAAGTTTTGATATTGGAGAATAGTACAGGGTCTAACCTGTGTTGGTCAAAAGCTTCGCACAAATCGATGTCATCAAAAGTATCATGTCTAGTATGGATAATTCTTCATAATATATTACTTACACAAGATAATTTACTTATAAGATGTCGCATTGATCACGAGTGTCTTCAATGTTTTGGCGAGTATGGATGCGAAGAAATAATTTCTCCTTTTTTTTTGTGTCTAACTTTTATAGATGTTAGCTATTTTGTTAGCAATCAATTTGGTTTTTTTGCGATTTTTCAAAACGAATATTTGGCACATCTAGAGCAAACCTAAGACAAGAAAGTAATAAATGATAATTTAATAACAATGTTGTCTTTGTGAAGCAAATGTTCAAATTTGTGAAAAGGAGTTCTTGGAATTAGCTTATCAAATCAAAGTTCGTGGAATTAGCTTAATATCAAGTATGTTTGGATTTGATGTAAGATTTGTGCACAAGTTCAACATGTTAATATTGTTAATTTTTTTTATTTCCTTGTTGTTGTTTCCATGTGTATTGTTTTTTTGTAATTAATTATCTGAATGGAATCTCTGTAGGTATTGATTGTGGGTTTGGTGTTATTGGTGCTTGTTTTGCTATTTTACTTATATTGTAAAACTTATCTGATTTGGCATATTTTATGACTTCGCGATTTTAATATATTTTGATCCTTTTTCCTCTTAAAAGAACTATATCTTTTAATTTAACCTAAAATTTTTTGAATTTTAACTTAGTTTTTAGAAGTGCAACCTTATTTAAAAAAATTAATTTAGTAGAGTTATGTTATTTTATAATTATATCATTGTAGGACAGATTAATTTCAATAGTTATGTATATATGAGTATAAAGAATATCTAAGTTTCACAAAAATAAACATGTTTGATCAGATTTATTCAACCTGATGAAAAAAAATACTTTTATAGAAGTGATCTCTAAAGCAACAACGAAAAACATGTTAAAGGATTTCAATTACATAAGATAACATCGGATTAAAGGATAATAAACTTATGTAATTAGTTGAATTCTCAGTTTATTTTCTTTTTTTCTTTTTTCTTTATCTGGTTTAGCTTCTGATTTTGTAACGTTTTGCTTTTTATCTTTTAATTTCTTTTTATATTTTAGATTTGATTCATAATTATGTTTTTTTTCTTTTTTATAATATAAGCTTTATGTTTTTAAAAATTTGTTCTAATAAAAACATACTTTTTCTTCTTCTAAAAGAAAACATATTTTAGACACTGTTTGGTAAAAATAACGGTTGACTAATAAACTAGATGATACCTTATAACTTATTGTCATACCCCAAAATTTGCCCGACCATTTCTGATCTAATAATTTATCAAGGGAATTAAAATTAAGAGTCATGGGGTTTAAATTTCTATTGTTAAATCCATTCTCTTATAGATTGGAATAGGGGTGTGGATAACAGGTATTTTAGGACCCAAACAGTTGAGCCCAATTACTACAAGGGTGCTATCATTTTTGGATATAATTGCTTTTTACTAACATTTTGTCTTTTATTATTAACTGTTGCGACTTTATTTACTAACATTATTATTTAATATTATTTAGATTATTGGTATAATTAGAATTATTATTATTAACCTTAATATTAGTCTTATTAGGATTTTTTATTTAAATTATTTAGTTGGGCAATAGGCCCATTAAGAGTAGAAAACCCTAAGTGTAGCATTATAAATAGATAAATTTTGTAACAATTAGGGGAGGCCGAATTCTGACCAAGTAACCCTTATTCCAATTTACAAAAAAAACAATCCACGTACAGTACACACATTGGCCTCACCAATTTTCTAACCATTTTTTTACTACTCACGTACCTTTTTCCACATTGTACATAGTATACACGCTTTTACATACATTTGACACCATATTTTCTACACAAAAAACTCCATAGAAATAATTTTCCAACCTTTCACTACACCTCTCATAACTTTTTTTTCTATTGCTACATACAACAATTCTAACCACGTTTATCTAACAATATCTAACACACTACTCTTGTGTAAATATTTTCCAGTTACTATACTAATTAGTTTTCTACTAAAAAAGAACCAACTTACACAATAATAATCTCACAAACATGAACAAACCATTAACATAAAAGCTGCATCAATACTTCTCTATAAATCGGAAAATATATAATTCTTCTTCACAGAATTGAAATAACAATAACAATCGCATAGTGCTTGTTTTAGTTTCATTGATTACAGGTATAGAGGAAATAGATGAAAGAATTGGGATCGGATCCGCAAACAACTCGCACACATCGACACGCTTCTGATCCGCCCCGGTATACGAATACCCAGCGCCGCCGCGAAACCGGCCACACCCTCCACCGATGCCGATGACGACCATCACGGATCCACCGGAGATCCACTTGCGATCGCGACCCCGACAACTCCAGATCGGACATCACGCGCCTTTCCGTCTCCAATTCCGACGAGGGATCTCCCTCCGCTGCAAATCCAAATTCGGCCACCCCTTGCACCGCCACTCACAGTCTGTTCCGGTCGGTTTTATTCCTCTCTTCGATTGTCATGTTTGTTTATCGTCTGGATGAGAAGTTTTATATACTTATTGTCTTGTTTGAGATATTTATGTGTTGGTTTTGAAAGGAGGAAGGGGGCATATGTTTCCAATTTTTTCTTTGGGGAAGAAGACCCATTATTCTTGATTACTGAGCGTGAGAGAGAAAGAAAATTTTATGGGGTTTACTGACTTGTTTCGTTAATAGTGCTATTTGTTCTATTCATTTTATTATTTTTTATGATGTTGCCACTTGTCTCGATCGTACTAGCCGATTGAATAATTTGAAAAGAATCCCTTATGAAAAGTGGAGTGGCGCCTCCCAGGTATGTATATATATGTGTACTTTTTTTCTTTCTTTTTTTGATTTGTTAACTATTTCTTTATTGGCTTTAACATGTATTTAACATCTAGAATTAGGACAATTTAATTTGGCATATAGGGATTCGGTCATTTAATATTAGTTTAGATTATTCCTCATTTAAGTTAATGTTAGTATTTGTTTAGAAAAAGTCCAATTTTAACTCTAAAGAATAAATATTTAGAAAAGACGCTTTACTAAAAAAATCTAAACTTGTTTCAATTAAAAAATAAAAAAATAAAACATTAACATTAATTCTCTTCTCGACCCGACTAAATCTATTAGTCGCATTAGGCAAGAGATAAAAATATCAAATTAAAATACATTTAATTTGCTGCCCGCGACGATCAACCTATCGATCTGAGTAACCAGCAATGCCCCATAATCCGTTAGCTATACTGACCAAATCTATTGGTCATCGCATCTAACGGTGACATATCAAAGCAGGGTTGTACGCCCAAAACCACATCTAAAACACTAAACCACGACACTACGGATTTTCATCCCTTCGATCAGGCAATTCAAAATGCCTTGCAAAACACAAATTCAAAACTACGATAGGCCACTCAAAAAGCCTTCAAAACAATTTCAAAACACAAATTCTAATTCTAAGGCGTACAACCCTGTGCCCGAACTACGTAGACTCTGATCCTCCCTAAGGAGGTACGTAGGCACTTGGCAACAAGGCGAGTCCCCTTCCCTAAAATCTCAATTTTCCCCTTATTCAATTCCTTAGTCATAAAACCTCAATATTTTAGCCATAACCTTGACCTTAGATTCAAAGCCAATAGGAAAGGGTTGAGGGTGCCTAACACCTTCCCTCGACCTGAATGTAGTATCTTACCCTGATCTCTATACTGCGTAGGGTTTCCTATTCGCCCTTCAGAATAGGTGGCGACTCTAAATCTAAATTTTTAGGGCAGGTTGCTACAGCTGGCGACTCTGCTGGGGATTAGTGATAACAAAACTGTAAATTATTATGCTCCTAGGTTTTGGCAGGGTTAAGGTTTTTGGCAAACTTTTTTAGGTTTTTGGCGAACTTTTTTAGGGTTTGGCTAATTTGCCAAAATTAGGGTTTTGGAATAGGATTTAGGTTTTTTTATTTTATTTAAATATTTATTTATTTAAAACTTCCATTTACAGTAATTACAATAATTTAAATGAATATTCGTTTACTTTAATATTTGCTGCTGTACTGCAATTTTGGAGCTACAAATGGCAGGATTTGGGGATCAGGTTCTTATAAATATTTAAATTTAATTTAATTTATTTATTTATTTACGGTTTTTATTTACAGTAGATATTTATAGTAATTTAAATAAATGTTTATTTAAATGATTACTTGTTTTACTGTAAATTTGGGGGATATATAAACTGTTGTTAAACCTAAGCGTGGGAATTATAATAATGACCAGAGGGGAATTACATCGCCTACGAGTCTTATTATAATTCCACTCAGAGTGGGTTGAATATCCGGAAATGTCTGATACGAGGCTTGACCTTGTTGAGGGCTGGACTTGGTATTTGGCTGATCTCTCTGGGAACCTACCCCTAAAACTCGAACCTCATGGATAAATGAGTTGTTTTAAAATCCAAAGAGACAAAAAGTTCTCGGCGGCTACGAACGACCCCATGAGACCTTCTAGAACATACCAATGGGAAGGGTAGGCACCCTAAGCCGTTACGTCGGACCTATGAACCTAGGGCTTATGTGCTTACGTGCTTATTATATGTGCAATTTATATACTGCGAATGCCTTGCGTCTTAATTTTGCAGGTATTCCTACGCGTCCCCTGGCCTGCAGGGACCCTATTTCTAAGACCATGTCCTTCCCACGAAGGACACCTCCATTTATGCACGTTGATTGGCCTCTCGACGGCCATGAGACCTAGTGACTGTCATGAACGGTCATTCCGCGCCCGTATCTACGCACTCCCTAGCCTGTAGGGACTTTCCTTATATATCCCTGTATTCTTACAACTGCGTGTCCTTCCCACGAAGGACATCCTCGTTAGCATACGTCGATTGGCCTCTCGATGGCCATGCGATTCAGTGACTGTCTTGAACGGTCACCCCGTGCTTACTCCTACGTACTCCCTAGCCTATAGGGATTTTCTTTCACACTCGTGCGTTTTCACAACGACGCGTCCTTCCCCGAAGGACAACTTCATTAGCATGCGTTCGATTGACCTCTCGATGGCTATGAAATCTAGTGACTGTCCTGAACGGTCACTCCATGCTTATTCCCGCGCACCCTCTAACTGGTAGGGTTTGGATCTCCATTTACACATCACATTCCTAGCCTGTAGGGATTTCTCTTCGTCCATATCGTCCTTAGATAGGTTGTGTTCCGCATAGAGAACCTTCCCACGAGGGACAAATTCATTGGTACACGTCAATTGGCTTCTCGATGGCCATGAGATTTAGTGACTGTCTTGAACGGTCACTAGCCGCTATCTTCTGCATACTCTCGAATCCAAAGGATTTCCATTGGCGTGTCATAACATTTGTCCTGCAAAGATTCCAAGAGGGTCTAATGTCGCCTCTAAGGCTATCCCTAGGATTACATGTCACTCGTCTGCATTGCATACACGGAGTTACAATATAAGGAGTCTCTCGCGTACGCGTACATTTGCATTTTCATGCATTCATGCATTTACATTTGCATCTTCGCCCGCATCCACACTTACCATGCTAGCCGGTTTCCCGAAACTTCAAAAAAAAATCAAAGGATCGTAGACTATGGAGCAAGGAGAATAAAAGATCTTAGTCTTGCTAAAGAAAAGAGGATGTTTTTCACCATGCTAGCCACATGTCCATGCCTTGTCATAACAGAATTATAAATACAATAAAGGTTGTCATCAAGCAAGGATTAGTTCAACAAAGAGTTCCCTCATAGACACACTCAAGATGTATCTAATCATAAGGGGTTCATCTACGAACATAACAAACTTACACGGACGCTCTACGATAACCTGGGGGCAAGGATTAGTCCTACTGGGGCAAAATCCTGAACAAAGATGCAGGACTACTATGAAGGGAAGCCGACATATGTTAACTCCGCACCGAGGGGCAAAAGAGTCATAGGCGTTCTCTCTATCAATCTACAAACTTCGAAGGTTGCAATGGAGTGATACTATCCTAGAAAAAAAAGCAAAAGAGCTTCAGTCAAAGGAAACTCATGAAGTTCCTATATGACGAAAACCCAACGCTAACAAGCAATTTGTTCCCGATAGGTTTGACGTGCCCAAGGGGAATTCGAGGTCACCTTCTACTTCTACAAGTCCACGAACTAAGGAGTAAAACAAAGTCGACGGATTCACAAAGGAGATTGCCCTTAGGATTAATAGGTGTATCTTTCTAGTTGTATTTCCTACGATCACAAAACGCTATTTGATGTAAAACGTTGTACTTTTCGAATAGTAATTCAATACAATAATCATGCATGTTTTGAAATCAATTCTTTCGCTCCGCTCTTGCATTACTACGACTTTCCACTCGTACGCTTCTATTCTATTTTCAATTTCAAATCTAAGAGTATTAACAAACCTGAGGGAGAATGACGATTACAAATAACTAAGTCTCGCTAAACATATGCTTTCAAGGTAAGACCAAGCCGAGGATGTACAGGCATTGTTTCAATTCCCAAACAGTGGAGATATAAGGATGTTAATCCCTCGTTACCCCCTCGATCCAGGAGTTGGAGTTTTGTTTCTACTTTTCAAATAAACCTTGATTTTAACCAGGGGCAGGGTAGATTTCAATTAATTCAATGGTGTATTTTGGTTGTCAAGAGAATCGGTCAATTTAAGCAAGGCAAGCAAAGGATCAAGCAAAGCAAAGGTTCAAGCATATTTTCTTCCTCGCATTCATCAAAGATTGAGGAAGTAATGGAGATAACATTCACAACAATCTTCTTCCTCATTACATCGTTCAAGATCGAGGAAGTATCAAAGGCGAAGCTTACAAATCAAAGGCGACATGGCAGTCACAACATTCAATATCCAAAGATCAAAAAGAGCATTTCAAAAGAAAAAGGAGAAAAACGCCCGCTAAGTCAAAATGGAAAAATTCCATGAAAGAAAACAAAAACGACTTAGGCAAAAATTAGGGCATCCCGATGAATCAAATCCAAAGAATTGGTTCATGCAAAAATAAGGGATAAAAACAAAGGCGAAATACAAAGGATAATCTTGTGACTGCTAAACCGTCAAAGCTTCACATCCATGCTTGGATCTTCACAATATTTTCATCAATGCTTGGATCTCTACTAAGGCTTCTGCTCGACATCGAAACTGAAACGATTTTCTTGCAAACAAATCACATCCATTGGATTAGTAGAATTGTTAGGATCTGGAGAACATCAAGGAGAAAGGGGTGGGATAAATAAAATTTTGAGCCTTATATCCATTGTTTCTTAAAACATGAACCAGGCCAAGTTACAACATTTAAAAGTCCTAATTGAGGCAAGGTTAACCATGAAAGCATGTTAAGCAGGATTTGTTATACTGACTCCTATGTTTGTTAAAACTATCTCTAACCAATGTGTTTCTTCAAGCATTCTTTTCAAAACTATCCGGTCCTAATTCATAACGGACTTCGATTTCAAAACTTGCATACGCATTCCATTGAAGCTACTTCTCAAAAAGTACAACACCATCTACGAGTATACACTTAGCATCGAGGAAATCTCGAAATAGGTTAATCAAAGGTGATCATTTCTAATAAAGACCCTGGAGTCAGGGGAACCACATCTAGGGGGTTCTCCTAAACAGGGGCAAAAAATTTCAAGGAGCACAGGGGCATACAATCGAACATCCTATTAACTAGGGGCAGTCTTCCTAAGGTTCAATCGACTTGGGGCACATCTCAAAGCAATCTCAAACAGGGGCATGTCAGACATGGGAAGAATTCAAATTCAGAGGATAGAACACTATGGATAACCTTCCATGACCTGGAGATCAGGGGCACACCCTTCAATCTAAGTATCGAAGCATATGACAAGGCTATTCCCTGGGGCACTTCCTTCATAAGCATCTTTCTCCATGAAAATACTGGGGCAATGGATATCAAATCCGCAAGATACACAACAAAAGGAAAAAGACGTTCTCGCACTTTACAACATCGAACAAATTCTTTCTCCTAACTACGATCCTCCGAGCTCAAACAAGACAGGTATTGGGAAATCGCGCTAGCATCGCACCCCATCCTAGCAAACAGACCTGCAACTCCAGCGAACTATATACGCTTTGGTTATTAATAACCTACCGTTGGAGCATCACACAAATACATACAAATCACGCATTACATACATTGGTTGATACACTACACCGTAACTCTTTATGTGGTCTCCTTCAAGACAAACATTCACATCCATTCAAAAGACCTTTTTCGGGTAATCTTACAGAAGACATTACTTCGTTCCACTCATTACGTCAACCAAACATACGCATATGCATAAGCATACATAAACATTACAAAGCCAGCATAAGCATAGTCAGGGTATAAGTGCAAGCATGGAATAAACAAGTTCAAAGGGTTTGAGGAGATAAAACCATGAGATTGCATCAGCATTAGCATACATGCATACGCATTAGCATTAGCATATACATATCACAAAAGCCCAATTTTTATGGCAATCCAAACCATTACAAAGTTCAGTTCCCGTCTGGTAGTCAGTCCGCGTCTGACCGTTTCATCAGTATACATACAACATATACATGTGTAAGCATTCACACATACGCATTATACAAACAACAGGGGCATGCGCGACATATAAACATAATGCATACGCATTTACAGGAACTAAAATTCACACAGGTGAATTCTGCAACAACACTTGCAGATAAACCTGTTGGTACAGGTGAACTTGCTAGAAGTATAACAAGTAATCCTATTGAGATATAAACTGCAAGTAGCTTACCAGCACTATGGTAAGTGAGAGATATAAACTGCGAGTAGCTTACCAGCACTATGGTAAGTGAGAGATACAAACCGCGAGTAGCTTACCAGCACTATGGTAAGTGAGAGATATAAACTGCGAGTAGCTTGCCAGACTTATGGTAAGTGAGAGATATAAACTGCGAGTAGCTTACCAGCACTATGGTAAGTGAGAGATACAAACTGCGAGTAGCTTACCAGCACTATGGTAAGTGAGAGATATAAACTGCGAGTAGCTTGCCAGAACTATGGTAAGTGAGAGATACAAACTGCGTGTAGCTTACCAGCACTATGGTAAGTGAGAGATACAAACTGCGCGTAGCTTGCCAGAACTATGGTAAGTGAGAGATACAAACTGCGATGTAACTTGCCAGAACTATGGTAAGTGAGAGGTACAAATTGCGATGTAACTTGCCAGAACTATGGTAAGTGAGAGGTCCAAACTGCGAGTAGCTTACCAGCACTATGGTAAGTGAGAAATTCACAAAATGCGAGTAGCTTACCAGCACTATGGTAAGTGAGGGAGGCTTGCTGGCCATAGCAAGCCGTTTACACAACCAACAGAAGGTCCTCGCTATTCCTTTTCAGGAACCTTTCCAGGAAGTCTTCTTCAAGACATATTCCATCCTTTCTAGGAGCTTTTTCAGGCACACAAGGTTTTTCAAATGATTCCTCAACTGGGTTTATCACGTTAGTCCCTCGGCAATGATGTTCCCCAAAACTTCACCCAACAATCAAAGGTGTTATCTTTCTTTTCAGAGCTACTAACATACTTCAACTAACATAATTAACAATCATGCATCATTCAATTGCATACCCCATTCATACATTACACATACATACACCGCTCTCATTTATTTTGAGAAGCTCGCTGCATCATGCATCTCATGCATCATAAACATTGCATAAAGACAAGGTTGCCTCATTAGGCCATGCTACAATCGAAGCACCTGGTTCAAAAAAAAAGCATTTTTTGCTTCACTCTGAAAAAGGGTATTTACCCTCGATGGCATCTGTAAGCCCATCTCCCATGAAATTTCTTCCCACAAAGGCAAATTTCAGGGTATTTCAGTGTTCAATCATCTTCTACCTTTAGATTACGATAGGCAGACGTGCCTATCCGACTCTTCAGGTTTAAGAAGATTGAACAGGGGCAGCTGTCATACCCCAAAATTTGCCCGACCATTTCTGATCTAATAATTTATCAAGGGAATTAAAATTAAGAGTCATGGGGTTTAACATTTCTATTGTTAAATCCATTCTCTTATAGATTGGAATAGGGGTGTGGATAGCAGGTATTTTAGGACCCAAACAGTTGAGCCCAATTACTACAAGGGTGCTATCATTTTTGGATATAATTGCTTTTTACTAACATTTTGTCTTTTATTATTAACTGTTGCGACTTTATTTACTAACATTATTATTTAATATTATTTAGATTATTGGTATAATTAGAATTATTATTATTAACCTTAATATTAGTCTTATTAGGATTTTTTATTTAAATTATTTAGTTGGGCAATAGGCCCATTAAGAGTAGAAAACCCTAAGTGTAGCATTATAAATAGATAAATTTTGTAACAATTAGGGGAGGCCGAATTCTGACCAAGTAACCCTTATTCCAATTTACAAAAAAAACAATCCACGTACAGTACACACATTGGCCTCACCAATTTTCTAACCATTTTTTTACTACTCACGTACCTTTTTCCACATTGTACATAGTATACACGCTTTTACATACATTTGACACCATATTTTCTACACAAAAAACTCCATAGAAATAATTTTCCAACCTTTCACTACACCTCTCATAACTTTTTTTTCTATTGCTACATACAACAATTCTAACCACGTTTATCTAACAATATCTAACACACTACTCTTGTGTAAATATTTTCCAGTTACTATACTAATTAGTTTTCTACTAAAAAAGAACCAACTTACACAATAATAATCTCACAAACATGAACAAACCATTAACATAAAAGCTGCATCAATACTTCTCTATAAATCGGAAAATATATAATTCTTCTTCACAGAATTGAAATAACAATAACAATCGCATAGTGCTTGTTTTAGTTTCATTGATTACAGGTATAGAGGAAATAGATGAAAGAATTGGGATCGGATCCGCAAACAACTCGCACACATCGACACGCTTCTGATCCGCCCCGGTATACGAATACCCAGCGCCGCCGCGAAACCGGCCACACCCTCCACCGATGCCGATGACGACCATCACGGATCCACCGGAGATCCACTTGCGATCGCGACCCCGACAACTCCAGATCGGACATCACGCGCCTTTCCGTCTCCAATTCCGACGAGGGATCTCCCTCCGCTGCAAATCCAAATTCGGCCACCCCTTGCACCGCCACTCACAGTCTGTTCCGGTCGGTTTTATTCCTCTCTTCGATTGTCATGTTTGTTTATCGTCTGGATGAGAAGTTTTATATACTTATTGTCTTGTTTGAGATATTTATGTGTTGGTTTTGAAAGGAGGAAGGGGGCATATGTTTCCAATTTTTTCTTTGGGGAAGAAGACCCATTATTCTTGATTACTGAGCGTGAGAGAGAAAGAAAATTTTATGGGGTTTACTGACTTGTTTCGTTAATAGTGCTATTTGTTCTATTCATTTTATTATTTTTTATGATGTTGCCACTTGTCTCGATCGTACTAGCCGATTGAATAATTTGAAAAGAATCCCTTATGAAAAGTGGAGTGGCGCCTCCCAGGTATGTATATATATGTGTACTTTTTTTCTTTCTTTTTTTGATTTGTTAACTATTTCTTTATTGGCTTTAACATGTATTTAACATCTAGAATTAGGACAATTTAATTTGGCATATAGGGATTCGGTCATTTAATATTAGTTTAGATTATTCCTCATTTAAGTTAATGTTAGTATTTGTTTAGAAAAAGTCCAATTTTAACTCTAAAGAATAAATATTTAGAAAAGACGCTTTACTAAAAAAAATCTAAACTTGTTTCAATTAAAAAATAAAAAAATAAAACATTAACATTAATTCTCTTCTCGACCCGACTAAATCTATTAGTCGCATTAGGCAAGAGATAAAAATATCAAATTAAAATACATTTAATTTGCTGCCCGCGACGATCAACCTATCGATCTGAGTAACCAGCAATGCCCCATAATCCGTTAGCTATACTGACCAAATCTATTGGTCATCGCATCTAACGGTGACATATCAAAGCAGGGTTGTACGCCCAAAACCACATCTAAAACACTAAACCACGACACTACGGATTTTCATCCCTTCGATCAGGCAATTCAAAATGCCTTGCAAAACACAAATTCAAAACTACGATAGGCCACTCAAAAAGCCTTCAAAACAATTTCAAACCACAAATTCTAATTCTAAGGCGTACAACCCTGTGCCCGAACTACGTAGACTCTGATCCTCCCTAAGGAGGTACGTAGGCACCTGGCAACAAGGCGAGTCCCCTTCCCTAAAATCTCAATTTTCCCCTTATTCAATTCCTTAGTCATAAAACCTCAATATTTTAGCCATAACCTTGACCTTAGATTCAAAGCCAATAGGAAAGGGTTGAGGGTGCCTAACACCTTCCCTCGACCTGAATGTAGTATCTTACCCTGATCTCTATACTGCGTAGGGTTTCCTATTCGCCCTTCAGAATAGGCGGCGACTCTAAATCTAAATTTTTAGGGCAGGTTGCTACACTTATGACTGATGATTGATGACTGATAGTTTATAGCTGATGGCGGAAGACTAATAACTGATAAGTAATTGAAGTGTTTGGTAAAAATAGCGGTTCAATTAACTGATATATTAAAATGACATAAAAGACATTTAATATTTAATTGTTTTATTTTTAATTAAAATAAATTATAAATGGTAGCAGCGGGTTTTAGTTAAAATAGTAAGAGCAAAAGTGGAAGAAAATGAGAAGATATAAGCTATAAGCTAAAACGCTATTTGAAATAGTGTTTGAAACATACGTTATAAGTCAGAAAAATAAGCTATAAGCTCGTGATGAAAAGACTATTACCAAACATGTCTTTTATTTTTATATGAGCTTGTAAGCTATAAGCTCAAAAAATGACTATACCGTTTAGTTGTTAGATATTTGGTTGCATTGACACGAGTCGTAATATAAAATTAAAAAAATATATATTTACATATTCTCCTAATGTCATTTTTTCCTTATTAAAAGTGATTAGATTTTTTTTTGAGACCGACACATCATGACAATACTCTTTTAAGATAAATTCAAATTTACTTTTATATATAATATAGATAGATAGATTTATAATAAATACTTGATTTATAAAAAAAAAATGTAATTCATGACAATGAGTTGTCTTTATTGATAATGACTTGTGAATTTCAAAATATTCATAGTAAAAACGGTTGTGCGTAGAGAATATACTAAAAAAAAGTATGTAGTTGAGTCATGGTAATTCATGACAATGAATTGTCTATATTAATAATGACTTGTGAATTTTTAAATTTCAAAGTATTCATTATAAAAACGGTTGTGCGTAGAGAATATACTAAAAAAAAGTATGTAGTTGATTCATGGTAGTTTATGACAATGAATTATCTGGATTAAAATCATGTATTGAATTAAAATCATGAATCTTAAAAAAGAAGTCCAAAAAATGGAAACGAGTTGATTTATATATTGGAATAATAAACAAGTAGAAACAAAAATATGCCTTTTGATCCAAATGCTCTTAATTACCTCGAAACCAAACGCGCCTGACCTAGAAGTTTAAGCAATTGATGTCCTCTGCGACATCTGACACTTGGCAAAGAGAAACCAAATGTCTGAAACCCCCAAGGCCACATCGTCAAGTTCTTAAGACGTTAAAGTTGAAAAACCCCCGCTATAAACTGGAAGCAAGCATACCATAAAACACTATGAAATTCTTAATGAAAATCCTCCCCAAAACTTCTAGTTTTATCCTCCGCGGATAGTCTACAAACCAAAGACTCATCCTCTCATCACAATCTCTAGGGAAATTCCCTTTAAATTTCTTAGGATCCAAAGATTCATCATCTCATATCGCCATTGTTCAATTTAGACTCATCTTGATACGAATTCATTCTTCAGACAATTTTTTCCTATAAGGCCCTTGACATAAAACGTGTTATTCTTGATTAAGCCTCAAACTGATTCTCAGCCATCAATATGAAGTCCTCACTATTCAATCTCTCAGAATGACTTAAGGGACAATTATTTTGGATTGGGCCAAATGCACTCCATGACCTAAAATGAACTCATTCCACTAACAACAAACAATGACAAATCTTGAGGAAATTTAAAAGGAGTGTAAAATATTAAAGTGCATTGTGTGTGTGTGTATGATTAAATTTTTATAAAGATGAAGGTTTTACTCTTGGTAATAACACTTTTTAAAAATAAAATGTTAAATTAGTGGAATTAAGAATCGAACTCCTAAGCTTATGTAGAAAAATGTAATTTTTACCACTCGATCATATGAAGTTCAGGGATTCCATCACTCCCTTCTACCCTCATATAAATCCACCACCTACAACGGCAGTGATCATCGTGACTATCGATGCTCTCAATGTCCCTCATAACACTGTCTTCTTGAATATGCTATTTAAGGTTTCTTAATCAGAGCTGAAATCATCTCAAAACTTTCCACTTCTCTATGCTTACTAATTTGAATATTAAGGTATACAAATACCATCTCCACCGATTCCAATTCACAGCATGCTCCAACACGCGTGTCTTCCTCCAAGGTCACACTCATTTCAATCCAAATCAATTCACTCTTTATTTTTTTCTTAAACATTATTATCTCTTCGATTACATCTAAATTAATTTCTCACCTAAAAAATAAAGTATCATAATCTCTCTCGTAATACAATATACCAAAGATATCTTTAGACAACAATATATGGAAAAGACCACAAATTCAAAACGCACTAAGTTATCTTAACTAATCAAACTTTTAATTTAATCTAAAACATAATTTTTTAGGCATCTAAAGACTAAAACATTCTATCCTCTCTAAAAAAAAGACCCAACCCCCTTTTCACAAGTACTATGTGAAAGACAACAATGTGAAAATCTTCACATTCACATTATATACATTCACTAAGTGGGGACCAAAGAATTGACATAATGATTGTTTAGTAAACTTCACATTTAAGGAAATAAATAAACACATTCATGTTTATCATAGTAAAATCTTTTTCTCCTTCTTACAAGTATTATTGTTCTTTTTTTGCTATTTATTTATAGGGTTGAATCATGCAATGCCAAAATTGGGAAGCTTCGCAAAGACACCAACGTAGGGGGAGAGTGGAGTGGACGATTTATTACTCCACAACTGTCTCTTCCCGTGCCCTTTCCTCCACTCTACCTACCACCAACTCCTCCTTCACTTTTCATCATCACTCTTAATTCTATATCTATCTATATATCTATCTATTCCACTTTCCACACTCGCAAAATTCAACTTTCCATCTTCTAGGTTTGTTTCTTTCTCTATAGCCCATGTTCATATTTTTCTTTGATTTCATTTTTCTATGCTCATTTTCGTATAAAAATCGTTACTTTGCATCTGGGTAGTGAAAAATTCAATTGCCCTCTTTTAAATCTAATTATATAATAAAATTGGAATTTATTGCATTTGAATTTGAATTTGAATTTCTGAAATTTATATTTAAGTTTCATGTTTTTTTTTAATAGTAACTGGTAGTTTTGTGTGTTTGATTTTTTGAAGGGAGATGAGAAGGACTGGCTAGGTTTGGAGAATTGAACTTTTTTTTTAGGTTGATTTGAATTTGGGTGTGAATTGTGATGAAGTTCCCTTCATTCTGTAATTTGAGTGTTTGGAGGGTTTCTGGAACTATGGGAGTTTGGACTTTTTTGTTGCTCTTAATAGCATTACTGAAGAGTGATGTTGCAAATTCTAATTACTTGATTGGTCTTGGAAGCTATGATATTACTGGTCCTGCTGCTGATGTTAACATGATGGGGTATGCTAACACAGAACAGGTTGCATCCGGGGTTCACTTTCGGTTAAGGGCTCGCACTTTTATTGTCGGTGAGCCGAAGGGTAACAGGGTGGTGTTTGTTAATCTTGACGCTTGCATGGGTTCACAGCTTGTTACTATCAAAGTACTTGAGAGACTTAAAGCGAGGTAGGTACATATAATCTTCTATCAAGATGTTACAATGATAAGTACTTTTAGAAATTACAATAGATTGGTTATGAATTTCTAGCATTTTGTATTATAATCGGATTCATGCGTTCACATAGTCACCTACTTTAGTTGTTGAATGAAGATTGGGTGGCTCATATTTCAAGCTATATGCTATGAAGCACGGACACCGGAAACATGTACACTGATCTGACACACACACACACACACACACACACCTTTTTTTAGAGGTGTCGGTGTTACATAGGTTATATGTTAAAGCTGTCTGATTTGGTGAAGTAGAATATGAGTCGGTAGCGTGAGATTGCCCCCTTTTACGTGTCTGATATCACACTTCGTTTTGTTTGATTGACAGATATGGTGACATATATACAGAAAATAACGTAGCTATTAGTGGAATTCACACGCATGCTGGTCCCGGAGGTTATCTCCAGTATGTTGTGTATATTGTAACATCTCTTGGATTTGTTCGCCAGTCATTTGATGTTCTTGTTGATGGCATTGAGAAAAGCATTGTTCAGGCCCATGAAAATCTCCGCCCAGGATCAATTTTTGTCAATAAGGGTAAGACTTGACATTCGTTAGCTTCCCTCAGGCTCATGAAAGTCTCCCTTGGGTATTTATAATGAATAAGTTCAATGCTATTTATAATTATGGGATTTTTTTGCATACTGTTGAAGCGTGCCAGAAAAAGATGAAAAACTATAGGAAGCAAGTTGCTTAGTTTTAGGTTTAGTTTTACATTTTGTGTTCAATACTTCAATTGTATGAACAAGAAAAATCAGGTTCAGAAGACCCGTATATGAGAATTGAATAATCTGCAAACATTCTCTCTGCTTTTGATGATGTTACATGGTTATGAATGTTATCTTAAACTTGCAGGTGAGATTTTAGATGCTGGTGTTAATCGCAGTCCTAGTGGTTATCTCAACAATCCTGCTGAAGAGAGAAACAAATACAAATATAATGTCGATAAAGAAATGTCTCTTTTGAAGTTTGTTGATGACCAATGGGGTCCTGTAGGAAGCTTCAATTGGTTTGCTACTCATGGAACTTCAATGAGTCGTACAAACTCATTAGTCAGCGGGGATAATAAGGGTGCTGCTGCGCGATTTATGGAAGACTGGTTTGAGCGAAAAGGTTCTGTAAGAAAAGATTCTGTTGAATTCGACGATGACAGCTTACCTCGAAGAATTTCAAACATAATTCCCAGTCTTAATAATAATCGTAAGTTTTTTTTTTATGCATTTGGCTGCACGGCAATTCTTCGGTCTTTTTGTTAACATATATAGTATAACTGTTCTATTACTGTTTTGATATATGAATTATATTTTCAAATCTCACTTCTCACTTAAAATTTATTGTTTTAGACCATGAATTGCTGGAACTTGCTGCCTCATTCCAATCTCCTCCTGGTAGACCAGCAACCAAAACTTCAAGTGTTGCTAGACGTGTGAGAGGTGTTCTTAGGCAGGACGGCAAACCTAGATTTGTATCTGCATTTTGTCAATCCAATTGCGGTGATGTTAGTCCAAACACACTTGGAGCCTTTTGTATAGACACCGGACTACCTTGTGACTTCAATCACAGCACATGTGGCGGGAAGAATGAGCTATGCTACGGCAAAGGACCCGGGTACTTATTTATTGCATGCTCTTTTTTTTTTTGCATGTAGTTTTTGCAAATTTACATATGTTCTTGCGATTACTAAACTTGTCTCTTTTTTTTGTAACTAATATGGCAGTTACCCCGATGAATTTGAAAGTACACGTATTATAGGGGAGAGACAGTTTAAAAAAGCAGTGGAGTTGTTTAACGGAGCATCCGAACAGGTTAAAGGAAAGGTAGATTTTCGACATGCTTTCTTAGATTTCTCCAAGCTCGAGGTAAATGTTTCTATCGGAGGAGCTTCTAAGATAGTAAAGACATGCCCTGCTGCAATGGGATTTGGATTTGCTGCTGGAACAACTGATGGACCTGGAGCATTTGATTTTAAGCAAGGTGATGATCAGGTAAGCAATGACTCAATACTATATTCTTATCCATTATCCTAGACTTGTATTCTTATTTATTCTTACTTTTTTTGTCTGTCAGGGGAATCCTTTCTGGAGACTGGTCCGCAACTTATTGAAAACGCCAGACAAGGAACAAATAGACTGTCAGTATCCAAAGCCTATTTTGCTCGATACTGGTGAAATGAAGCTTCCATATGATTGGGCTGTAAGTTACTCGTTTATGCTGAATATTATGTCTTATAGTCTCCAGGCTCAGTTCAGTTATGGCCGAGTATTGCATAACTTCCATATGCCTCTCTCCATTTTTTTATTCTGCCGTACAATTTAATTTCCGACCACATTTACTAATTCAGCTTTCTGCCATTGTGTTCCTTTGCAGCCTTCAATACTTCCAATCCAGATCCTCCGAATTGGGCAGTTTGTTATTCTTAGTGTACCAGGAGGTATTACTCTTAATTTCTTGTAATCCCGTTAGTTTGGAATTTCTGTCAGTTAAATTTTAAAATACCAAGTTTCAGCTATATCTGAGCTTGGTCTAATGATAAGTAATATGTAAAACAGATCAACGAAAATTAGCATATTATACTCGTTTATGCTGAGTATTTTTTTCGGTGCTTCATGCTTGTTATAATTGTTTTAATTCTGACAGAGTTTACAACAATGGCTGGGAGGCGGCTCCGTGATGCAGTGAAGACAGTGCTAAGTGGTGACAAAAGCTTTGGTAGCAACATTCATGTTGTTATAGCAGGGTTGACCAATACTTATTCACAGTATGTGACCACATTTGAGGAGTACGAGGTGCAAAGATACGAGGTCAGTTATAACGTTTGAGCAAATAGGGTCATGAAACTTTTTTAGATTGCAGTAGCTAGAGCAATGATCGTAGTCGCAGACCTTTTTTTTAAAACTGTTTTAAGATGAAAATAACGTTTCTTGCGTGCAACATTCTAACTTCAAATTTTCGTGTTGTTAGGGTGCTTCCACGCTTTATGGTCCACACACTTTGAGTGCATACATTCAGGAATTCAAGAAGCTTGCGCACGCTCTCATCAGCGGTCTGCCTGTAGAATCAGGCCCACAACCCCCGGACCTCCTCAGCAAGCAAATCGGTTTACTAACACCAGTAGTGATGGATGGAACCCCTCTTGGTGTAAACTTCGGGGATTGCACCTCTGATGTACCCAAGAATTCCACCTTTAAGAGAGGTGACACAGTGTCGGTTACTTTTTGCTCTGCTTGCCCTCGAAACGACCTTATGACTGAAGGTACATTTTCTCTAGTGGAATATCTCCAAGGGAAGGATTCTTGGGTTCCTGCTTATGACGACGATGATTTTTGCCTGCGATTCAAGTGGTCAAGGCCTTTCAAACTCAGTACTCATAGTAAAGCTACATTAGAATGGAGAATTCCACAGGATGTAGCTCCTGGTGTATACAGAATTAAACATTTTGGTGCTGCAAAGGGTTTGTTAGGGTCAACTCGCCACTTTACAGGTTCATCTAGTGCATTTGTAGTAACACACTAAAGGAAAGGAAGCACACTAATTCAATCTACATATTTAATGGTCTTTAAAAAGCTATTTATATATATATTTTGGGTTTTCTTGTATTAAAGTCTCTCAGAATAGATCCATTAAATTAAGGTTGAATGCATCACATGTGGTTTTTTTTTCTTGGTTCTTTTTATCTGCTTTCCCTCATCACAAGCTATTTACAAATACATGCATGTTTGGTATTCGGGAGTTCGACAAAACGTGGGTGGTTTATTGTGATTCTGTCAAAACTCACCATATGTCTGGTATTCGGGAGTTTGTCAAAACATAGATGGCTCATCGGTAGTTTGTCAAAACGTAGATGGCTCATCGGGATTTTGTCAAACTCACCGTAAATTCGTACATGTATTATATATATTTTTAGATAATTCACTGCAAATCTTAGTTGTATGACTATTTTATAATTGAATGAAACAAAATAAATATTCTGTCTAAGTTTGAGGTACAAAAATGAGGGTATGTGATGTGATAAATTTCCGTTTTCTGCTTCATTTAGGAATCTTTTTGTCAATTCAAACAATGGAACATGTTCTACTCCGATGAAGTGATTGGATAGAGTTTAAATACGACAAATCAATTTTCTGGTATGTTGGATCGGATTTTCGGTGCGGTTGAGAGTCCGATGAAGTGATTGGATAGAGTTTAAATACGACAAATCAATTTTCTGGTGTGTTGGATCGGATTTTCGGTGCGGTTGAGAGTAAGTGAATGAGCGAAAAGTAGTTTTAGAATAAGAATGGATTGAATACCTCTAATGGCATAATTTGGTAGGGTGTTCAAAACTAAACTAGCCCAATATAAAACCGTAAAATCAAACCAAACCGAAACTGCAAAAAACTGCATCTGGTTCGGATGTGTTTGACCCATTTTTTTAATAAAACCATACGGTTTGGTTCAGTTTTCTATTTGTAATTTACAAACCGAATCAAACCGCATTACGTTACAACCAACATTCAGTTAACCCACATCCAAACCAAACTCAAACATCCTTATGCCTTAACATTATGATTACGAATGATTTTCTCTTCCTCACCCTAAAAGTTTTAGTTTAAGTTTTCTCAAATTTCACCTAGCGGTATCGCGTCTTTTTCTCATCTTCTTTTTCAAGTACATATCACTTCTTCTCTAATCTCTCATATCTTAAATTCTTTCTTTTTCATCTTATTATTTTTATTCTATTATTTTCTTTTCCAATTACGTTTTTAATGTCCCTCTTATTCTTTAATCTCTCTTCTCTTTCGCTCTTTATTTTTCATCTTCTCTAATCTTTCACTCCTCTTTTTTTATATTTCATTATAATGTTTTTGATATTGTTTTATGTTACTATTTTATGTTTTTTAGTCCACTTTTATCTAGTCTTATTTCTATATATTAAATAGAAAATTATTGTCCAAATATGATGAGTTTTGTTGTTATTAACGCATAAATGATTAAATACAAAGTTATGTTGTCATCTATATCTGTATGTACATCTCAATAATTCTTTTAAAAATAAATTGAACCAACCCAAACTGCATTGGTTTGGTTTGGTTTTATTTTTAAAAGCAAACCAAACCGAACCGCACATTTTTTCTCTTGCAGTTCAGATATTTATTTACATAAAACCGCACCGCGAACACCCCTACAATTTGGTATTTATATAATATGAGCGGTTAAAATCGTTCGCGTGTGATTCTACATCTTGTGCGAGTTTCCGTTCAATTAGACTCAAGAGTGAGAGATGTGATGAAGGGCATGATCGTCTGTCTATCTTCGATTGGAATGATGGTCCACTTGTTCTGTGTGTTCTTTTTCAACATTTGTTATTAGATATTCTTCATGGGTCTTGCGAGTGATTTAAAATTGTTGGTTACGAGAAGGTGGCAAGACCAAACTAAAGAGTATAGGGTATAATTCTACTTTTAATTTTAATCATCTATAAAATAGCATCTACAATTAATTGTGATCCACTAACCGTGTAAAAAAAAATTATAAATTATACATATAATACATATCAATTAGTCTCATTATAAAATAACAAAATTTTTTAGAGGAATATTATTTATAAAATATTAGTATATGATTAGAATTAAGTTTATCATATTTATAAAATATTACTATATGATTAGAATTAAGTATATGATATGATGATAAGGTTTTAACTGGGAATATTTGAGAAACACGTCATAGTAGTATAAGATTAAAATTATGCTTGGAAGATTAGAATTAAGTGTGAATGTATGATATATAATTTGTTGAATTTTATTCTAATAAAAAATCATAATTCATATTAAAATGCTTGCCACCAATTTAAAAACACAGAAACCCTAACAGTAGAAGCCCTAGCAGAAGGAGTTATGCCGAAGAGGGAGATGTTGCTGAATGCAACAAATGTTAAGGTTCCAAGTTATATACCTCATGATATTATCTTCTCTATTTTATCTAAACTTCCTCTCAAATCTTTCAGGCGATTTCAATCTGCATGTAAATCATGGTCTCTTTTGTTTGATGATCCTTGTTTCATGAATATGTATGGAAAATCTTTCTTAGCAAAGGATTCATCTTATTATGATGATAAAACTCTACTCTTACATCTGTTAGATGAAGGCTATGACAACCATTTATATTCTTTTTTTGGTGAGAGGTTTGAGAATAGAGTTGAATTAGAGTCGCTAAAGCCGCCATTTCATCTAAATCATTTTGACATTTTGGGCTCGGTTAGTATTAATGGTATTCTTTGTCTTCGTATCTATAGTATCTTTAACTACGATGTTACTAAACTTATACTGTGGAATTCAACTACCAGAGAATTTAAGGAAGTTCCTTCTAGTCCATTCGGGTCTATATCTTCAGGGAGGCACGATGTTTTTGTTGATCATTTAGTTGGTTATGACAGTATTAAAGATGATTATAAAATAATTCGTATAGAATATGATACATCTCTGAAGATATATAGAGAAATATATAGTCTGAGTAGTAACTCTTGGAAGATACTTGATATTGATGTACCTATATGTAATCTTTACATTCGTAAAGTATATATGGATGGAGTTTGTCATTGGTGGGATAGAGACGAAACACATGCATATGTAGTGTCGTTTGATTTCAGCTGTGACTCTGTCATCAAAACATTCATGCCCTCCGACCTAGATCATAGGTTGACCAATCTTTGTACTTGGATGGTATTGGGGAAATTGATGATATTGAATGGGTCGTTGGCTTTCTTCTCAAATTACTTAGAAACATCTACATTTCACATTTCAATTTTAGGTGAAATTGGTGTGAAGGAATCATGGGCTAAACTTTTTGTTGTTGGACTCTCACCCGACTTTAAGTGTTGTATTGGAGCAGGAAGGAATGGCAAGATGTTATTCATAAAAGAAGACAAGAAACTAGTCTGGTTTGATTTAAGCACCGGGATGATTGACGAGATTGGTGTTAAAGCAGTCTCATTTCGTTGGAACATATTATTCCAAAGAGAAAGTATTCTTTCAATTAGAAGAAATATAGAGTAAACACTATTATTGAATTTAGAATCTTTCAAATAAAATATCATGCATCCATTTTTTTATTGTTTTAGTGATAAACTATTATTTGATTGATATGCTTCTAATAAATAACTTTTAATATAAATTTCCGCTGTGTTAAATTTTTCTTAATTTAGTAATTGATTAATTCTTCTGCGACACAAGTTAGACATCAGTTATCTAATAATCTAATAGTAATATCTTTATTATCATGTATGTGTTTGATAAACATGGAGAGTGTGAAGTAGTTAGCTGAGGGGTGGGGTTTTGTTGAGGCAAGGTCTATGAATCTTCCCTTGTCGATGTATGTGATCATGTAATGAAAGATTCTTTTGAATATAATCTTCCCTCGGCTGCCACTGCTTTTGTTTGAGTTTGATGCAGAATCTGAGTTATGATTGCCTCATCTCCAACACTTGTAACAAAATAGATCGATCAAGTCGTCTAATAGCACCTTCAATGGTGCAACTCATATTTGAATTATTTGGTGGGTTCTACTAAACCACGTCATTTTAAAACAATTCAATCAATTTTAACTTCAATGATGTACTTTTAAATAATTCACATTTAGTCTCACTATACTTTATTTCATATATAAATATTTTTTTTCATATTTAATTTTAATATAACTTATATTGCCAGAACATATATCATTGTGACAATTTAAAGCTTGTATTGAAATTTCCATATCTCCATATAAGCTGCTACATTACTTGTAAAGAAATGGAAGATAGTATGAACACAATACAGCATCTGCATTACTTGACAGAAATTTTGCATATAGGGGGATACATCCTCAAACTCAAAATTTGTAATATGGTGGACTCATATAGATACACAATTAATATTGTGTCTACTGCCTACAACAAACTCTTAATCCACACACATTTCATTTTCAAACTCTGCCTTTTGATCTGGTATACTTGGATTTTAATTGCCAAATTAAGCATGATGCCATAGTAGATATTTTATGGAGAATGTAATGGAATTCAAACTAAAACATGTTGCTCATTTGCACTGTCAAGCTTAAGCTTCTCAAATATAAGCTAATTCATTCTACATAAAACCAGAGGCAATTGAGTATAAGCAAAACATCATTCTTACAAGTGAAATAGAAACTATGTCAATTTGCAAAAAGAAAGTAAACCATCAAAATGAAATTGGTAAATCAAAATTCATAAGATCAAACTGTTTCTAAATTTAACTTAAAAACAAAAACAAAAAAACTAATTATATATTTCTCTAATTGGAAGAATGCTTTTTCTATGGATTAATAGGTCACATCGATTTGCAAATGATTTAAGACCAGTCTCGTTAATCATCCTGGTACTTAAATCAAACCAGACTAGTTCGAAGTCTTTTCTCATGAATAATATCTTGCCTTTCTTTCTTGCTCCAATAGGGATCAATAACGAAGAGTTTAGTCCATGATTCCTTTACGTCGATTTCACCCAATATTAAAATATGAAATGTACATGACTCTTCATAATATAAGGTGAGAGCAATGGATCCATTCAATATCATCAATTGTCTCGTACACAAACAAACCCTGACTAATCTATCATCCACATAAGAAGGTATATGTGTTGTAATGAAAGAATCATTACTAAAGTCAAATGACATTAAAAATCTAGGTGTTTTCATATAACCCGACCACCAGTGACACACTCCATCCGTGTACACTATGTGATCGTTTCCATAAAATGTAGTGATATGAAGATTCATTTTCTTCCAAGATTTACTTCTAAGACTATATATATATATATATATATATATATATATATATATATATATATATATATATATATATATATATATATATATCGCAATAAGAAACATTTGGCATATTGATATAAGGTGGTGGTATACCATATGAGATTTGAAGCACCTTATAGTCATCTTTAACACGGTCATAACCAAATAAATAATGACGTGAGTTAACATACCACTCTGAAGATATAGATTTAGGATTGCTGGACGGAATTTTCTTAAACTCTTTGGTAGTTGGATTCCACAATATAAATATCTTTTTACTATCATCATTGATACTTTCATCATAATGAATACAAAGAATGACATTAATACTAGCTGAGCCCAAAATTTCAAAAATATAGGGTGGAAGTGGCGAAAAGTCTTCCAGAAATGGCTTTGGAAACTCTAATTTGATTCTATTCTCAAATCTCTCACCGGAGAGAGAATACAAATGGTAGTGATAGTCTTCACCGGTTAGAAGTAAGAGGAGATACGCATCATCTTCGTAATAAGATGAATCCTTCGCTAAGAAAGATTTTGGGTAGATATTCATGAAATAAGGATCATCAAAGAGAAGAGACCATGACTTGCATACACATTCAAAGGGTTTGTTAAAGGTGTAGAGTAAGACTCTTCCAATAGAATATATGCTTGGCAAGTCCTGGCGGTGGAAGGTTCGACCGCTAGACCCAAACTCAATTCATGAAGGGAGTCAGAATACTGTCTGAATCCATCCTCACGATAATGACCATACGGTCTTAACAGTGCAGTGTGATGATTTTGATATAAAGCATCTACTGATTGACCTGGGGTTCTCAACAAATGTCAAATTCTTGGATGCATTTAAGGGGATCCAGCTATATCGAGATGACGTCCTGAATTTCAAAGTTATTTGATTGAGCTTTCTGGTGGGCAAGTACTAGGGATGTCAATTGCATCTGTTAATGAGGATCCCTGTGGGGAATATCTGTGCGGATATCCGAAGTTGGGGATTTTTTTCCCCGTGGGGATGGGGATGGAGGAAAAAGTTCCCCCGATAACATTTTGGGGTGGGGATTGGGAAAGTATCCTCCGTCCCCGTGGATTCCCCGACTCCGAAGATATATGTTAATTTATATATTTTATATATTATATAATTATATAATTTTACAATGTATTAGAAAATGAAGAGTCATTAGAAGCTATAGATTTGTCACACATAATCAACCACTTGCGCTGGACGACATCGGTATTGTGGTAGTAAATTAGTGGAAGCACGGTAGCAAGAAGTTATGTTACTATTTATTTATTTGTACATAAAAAATATTATCAACATCAAGTTCTTTTGCTTTTTTTATTTATTATTGATGCAAGATGTATTTTGATTTTTTTTATAAAATAAAGACGCAAATATATGCGTTTTAAAAAATACGGAAAAAAAAAACAAAATACTAGTGTCATAGTTTTGATCAAAAAGTGTAGAAATTTTCTTAAAATTCGATCTCCATGGATATCCGTGGGGATCTGTGGGGATGGGGATGGAGGGAAATATTCCCCCGTGGCGGGGATTGGGGATGTGGACTAAATTTAGGGGCGGGGCGAGGAGTGGAGAAGCATCCTCCGAACAATATCTGCCCCGTTGACATCCCTAGCAAGTACAGGTGAATGGCCATATACCTCTCAAGGTGGTGTTTGGGATGACCGAGGACTAAAAAAGAATCAAGTATATGTGAAGAAGAGGTTTTCCTTGACCTTGATTAGAGTTTTGATGAATACAAATACATCAAATAAAATAAGATAAAGATAAAGTCAATAATAATCAACAAAGAAAAAAAGATGAAGACATTGAACGATAAAGATGAAGACAACAATGGATCATGAAAAAATAACAAAGATCGTTATTTAACAAAGTTAAGATGGTCTTTATCTTTGATATATTATCATTCATCTTATATATCACTTAAAAGCTCATAAAATATTATTCAAATGTAAGTTAAAATATTCTCAAAGTTAACACATAAAAATCCATGGAAGTTTTGCCATAAAAAAGTTATTTTCAAGTGTAAAATATTGTTTTTAGTGCTGCCAGAAAAGTGTTAGTCGGCTACCAGAATGTGGTAGTTAACTACCAGTTTGAAATTTTGAAAAAAAAAATTGAACGTTGGAAAGTGGTTGTCGATTACCAGAATGTGGTAACCGGAACGAGTGTGTTTTTTTTATCAAACAAAATCATTTTTTATTAATAATGTTTCATGGTACATTTTCAAAGATATGCATTCATTCATAGAGGTTTCTGAGTATGTATAAATGATGGTTTAATATATAAAGCGAAATATCAATTTTTACATAATCATTTACACATTTCAAATATCATTTTCAAGAAACATTCTTTTCAAAATAGTTTGAAACTTGTAAACTTTTATAAATAAATAAAGTTTCCAAACCAAAACAGAAAATGAGCAATTATATAATCCACTTTGAATTGTGATATTGAGAAAATAAAGTTTATAATCCTAAGATTGGATTTTACATATAACATACTACCACATTCTTCATTTCCAAACAAAAGTTTGAGTGTTTGTATCTTTCATCATAGTGTGTTGGAGAAAGGTGTTTGTAAATAAAAAGTGATGTACTATTTGATTTTTGTGAGCATCATCATAGTGTTTGGTGATTGTAAAAAGATTATTTGAATCTGAGTGATTCAAAGCCCACCATATGATTTGGTGTTTGTGTATATTAGAAGGTTGTGAAGAAGTGGTGTGAAGACATATACAAGGATTTAATTGTCATACCCCAATTTCGTCCCTACCTTTTCATATCATCTGGTAATGGGTATTTGAGTTTCATCTAATGCCATGATGAATAGTCCCTAGGCCATGGCTTCATTTATAACTCTTTTTTTTGTTTTATCACAAGCATGTGTCATCTCATGTTATTACAAGCAATAAAGTCAAAGCCCAACCAAAGTCAACAGGATTTTGATTTAGCCAAAAGACAGTTTAATTTCCTCCATGCATTTTCAATCATTTTTACATGCATCATTTATTCATCTCATTTCAAAAAAAAAAAAAAATCAATGAAATGTTTAATAAATGTTTGTTTACATTCATTAATCATTCATGTCATGCCTATCGTACAAGATGAATTCGGTTTTATGTCACTCACTATTTATTATTACTTTTGATGAAATGCAAACAAGATCCAAGGTGGAGGTCACCTTTATTTAGTTTGTAGCATTTGATTTGCTCGCAGTTTTAACATCAAAATACATCATTATTTGAAAATAAAGTGAGAGAATCTTAGGTTTGAATTTGGTTATTTCATATTGCATAAGTTTGAGGCCCGTGACCATCATGTTTAATTGTCAACCTTTGAATCAAATTTAACTTACTCTTTACAAGTCTTTGGTTACATCAATATTTCATTTTAAAATTAACAAAACCCAAAAGTTAAAACAAACAAATTTTTATTTAAGTTAATCCTTTATTAGATTTCTCATTATAATTAAACTGTTGGTTGTCACACTTTGAAATTTGGTTAGAGGCCATACACTTGCATCATACACAATTGCATCCCTTTATCTTTTTTCTTGCAAATCAATTTTCACCAATTCCCTCACTTGAATTCATACGAGTTTGCAATCAAAACCTCACAAAATATATTGTCACTCACCAAAAATCTCCCTTATTCACACGTTTGATAATTTCCTCACACACTCTCACTCACTCACCATTTAACCTAATTTTGTCCCTATATAACGCCACTTAATTTTACCAAGAAAGACCTTGACAATTCACCTGAGCAAAAATTCCATCCGCAGTCATTCTTAACCTTTACTCAAAAGCGCCATTGTTGAGCAATTAGAAGCTTCATACTAAAGCTGTAATTGGTCGGAGCTTGGCTCCCAAAATTATAATTTGAGTCCGAAATTTGAGCTAGACCCCACTTCCATACACTTTCAAGCATAGTAGTAGACACATACATTCATTTTAGAAGAAAACTAAATGAAGAAGGGAAGAAAAGAAGAGGTATAAAAAAGTAATCGAACATACCTAAAGAGCTTTCAAGAATCATTTGTCATTTTGGAACTCCGCTTGTGTGTTTTCTTCGTGTTTCTTGCTTTTTCATGTTATTGTATGCTTTTTAATCCCCCTCCTCGTAGTAATCTATGTTGCATGTTGTAAATCAATGAATATAATTAATTGGAGTTCAAGGTTCTTGAGGGATGAGGTTTGATCTGACTGTTTGGTTGTTTTGATGATTGGTTCACGTCTCTACATATTCCTTTAATCGTTTCCCATGTTAATTTGTTTCGCTTATGCTTGATTTGTTTGTTCGAGGGGTTTGAAGTTTCTAGGGCTTGTTCGGATTTTGTCCACCACCATTCCAAACACACATTAAGTTTGAAATAAGCGCACAATACATTAAATTGGAAATTTCTCAAGATTATATAAATAATTTCACATTTTTAGTATATATTTTAAACTATGATTTCACATTATATTATGCTTAAATTTTAATTCTAGTTTATATTTAACCCGCCATGATTTTTCAAATTAATTGAAAATTGAATTTTATTTTTATAATAGTAAAAAAAAGGAAACAATAGAAAATTAAGCTCTTGAAAATTGAATTCCGATAAAGTTTGTTAAACAAATACTCCATTAATTAAAGGAGAATGACAAATAAAAGATACTCTCAAATTTTAAACTAGTGAAACTCTAAATTTAGCAAGTCAATCCACACTAGCATTTTCTTCGCGTTAGATGTGAACAAGAACAAGTTGTTATTCTTTAAAAATAAGAGATTGCATATTGATCGTACCTAGTCGGAATGGATCGTCCTGGTCTGCAACAAGGTGATCCTCTGAGAATGGAGGGGGTGTACCTGCAAGGTACTTCGATGCCAAAGTGAGAAAGAGAGCAAGTACAAGAGTAAAGAGTGAGAATGAAGAATACCTGACCCTATAGTGAAAGAGGATATTTATAGCCCCTAGCATTGGGCTAAGGTCCTCATTCTGGACCTGATGTGGAGACCCATAACGAGGACTCCCAGGATCCAAGAGTGTGGTGGAGTCCAACACGTGGTCTCCATCCTGGGTCAATCGCTCTGAAGTTCCAGGAGGGACGCGCTCTTTTCGGGAGTACGTAGACTCTTTGATATTCAAAGGATTGAAGGTGAAGGAACCCTACGAGGAGGAGGGTCCTCGAGATTTACTGACAGCTTGACGCGCCTGTGTACTATGCTTTTCGGAAACCTTGTAGGTGCGCTTGGTCGGTGGCCACGCATGCCCAAGACATTTGTAGACTTTCCTGATTTAGCCCAGTGAGATTTGTGCTTGGAGGTCGGCCAGGTGTAAACCTGTACGAACAGGAGCTCAATTGAGCCTTTTCCTTAGTTAAGCTGTGTTTGAGCCCTGTACTATGTTTGGGTCAAATGTCAACTCGATATAAAACACATATAATCCACCAGAGACACATAAAGATTAGTAAAAAACACACCCGTTTAGGAATAAACTCACCCTATACATTCCTCGTTGAAAAAGTTATACATGTCTATCATTATTTTTATACACTGAAAATTGATAAATAATTTTATTTTTAGCAGGAAGAAATACAAATGAATTAAACAACAGATAGGATACGACGACGTTTTACGAGAAACCGTTCTACACACAAAGCTGGTAGCACTGAATCTCAGTCGAAGAGAGCAAGCAATATCAATAGCAACAACAACTAACATTGACCTCATCACAATCACGAGAGCGAGCGTGAAAGAAGAAGAAGAAGAAGACGACGACGTTAGTTTCAGAAATGTCAGTGCAAGAATATCTCGACAAATACACGCTCTCCCGTAAACTCGAAGACGCCGTCAATGCCGCCGTCAGAGCCAAAACCACCGATCCCGTTCTCTTCATCGTTCGTATTTCTCTCTCTTTTCCCCTCTCAATTATCTTCCATTTTTATGTATTTATCCATCATCGCTATTTCTCATCGAATGTTAATTTCGAGGGTTTTTGATGATGATGAATGAACGCAGTCGAATCATATGAAAAAAGGAGTACAATCGGTAATCACCAAAGTGAAAGCGAGACAAATCCTTGATAGTAGAGGAATTCCAACTGTTGAAGTCGATTTGTATACTAACAAAGCTATGTTCCGTGCTTCTGTTCCCTCCGGCAACTCCTCTGGCATGTAAGCTGTTAATTGATCTATCTGCAATTCATTATCATCCGTTTAGATGCATTTGAATTGAATTTTCATTGATTCCATAATAATTGTATCTATTAGTAGTATAAATTATATAATCATTTGTTAGGTTTGTTTAGATTGGTGGAATCTGAGATGGAGCGGAGTGAGATGAAATGGAATGTTATTCCATTGTTTGAATCATTTAAAATTAGATGGAGCGGAGCGGAATAGAGT